>NC_142871.1:1127500-1497500 GCF_051225735.1 Oryctolagus cuniculus | reverse complement strand
AAGAGGCCGACGTTGCTGGGGGTGCCCGGGACTTAACTCTTCTAATTTATTCCTTTACTCTTACTGCCTTAAGCATTTTTTTTTTTGAGATTTAAAAAGCAAGATTTATGAGAATCAAAGATCTCCAGCCAGAGCAGCCTGGAGGGGGCCTCAAGAGAGGAAGAAGCCCAGAGTGGCTGCTGGTGGTGGGTTTTCAAGTCCAATTCTGGGACAGAAACTGTCGATCAATAACTGACTTAGTCCTTGAGTGGCTCTGCCTAAGCCCTGAGCTGGGCTCCGTTCCTCACCGATCAGACCCGAGTCCGTGCTCCGGGGAGGAGGCTCCTGACCTGTTTGCTGGGTGAGGCACTCCTTTCACAGCGACGCCATCACCCAGCCCCCCACCCCCCCCCGACCGCACCTGCTCCCTGTCTGGGCAGCAGCCGCGCCACGGCCGAGGTGCCGGGTCTTCCTGCTCTCTTTTTCTTACCCTCACTCTCTGAACCTTCTGCAGTGGGCACACGGGGTTACAACGAATAACTAACAGTTCACACAAGAAGACCGTCTACTCTGAGCGGGAGGAAAAGACGCACAGGAGCCTTTGAGTGAGAGCGCCTCCCTCTGTTTAGAACCAGGCTCCTGTCCGTGGCCTTGGCGTTTCCGTTGGAATCACTGCTTTGTCTCGACCTGGATTCTTCGAACTGACTTTCGGTTTGGGACAGGGTTGAGAGTCTGTTACAAGGCCTGAGTGCTCAGCGGCTCAGTGGCTTTGCCTTCTGTTTTTTCAAGCTTTTCACTTTTATTTAATTGAACAGAACATGAGAGAAAGAGAGAGAGAGAGAGAGAAAGAGAGAGAGGTCTTCCATCTGCTGGTTCACTCCCCAGATGCCCACAACAGCAGAAGCTGGGCCAGGTCAGGTCGAAGGCGGCAGGGGCCCAAGGCCTTGGGCCGTCACCTGCTGCCCCTCCCCCCCAGGTGCGCACTAGCAGGAAACTGGTCGGGAAGTGGGCCAGGGACTTGAACCTGCGCACGCCTGTATGAGGTGTGGGCGTCCCAGGCAGCGCCTTCCCCGCTGCACCCAGCGCCTGCCCTTGCTGCTTCTCTCCAGCGTTTGCCGCCCGTCACTGCACACCCTCACCCTCTGCCGGGTCCGCGCCACGGGGTCTGGTTAGGACTCAGACTCGCATCCCGTGTGGCTGGGCGGGGCCGGGCACCTGTAGGACCTGCAGGCCATGCCGGCCTTGTCGGCCTTCTGGCCACACCTGCCTCTAGCCAGAGTGTCGAGATGAGGAGGGAAGCAGCTTCCCTCTTGCAGGGGAGGTGTGGGGCTATGGAGGGACCAGGGCGTCCGTTGCCCCTGGCATTCACTGACCGAGGCTGGAGCAGGTGGCCGAGCAGAGGTCAAGTCCGAGAGGACGGACGGCGGATGCCAGCTGGTGAGGGGGTGCGGGCCGGCCCTGAAGTCCCACTCCTGGCCTCTCTCGGCGCAGCTTTTGGCTCACCCACAATGCTGCTGAACTGGGAAGAGACGCGGCTGCTCTGTGAGCCATGGGGTGCACCTGCCGTGCGGGGCGGGGTGCAGGGCCATGGCTGCTGCATACAATCGGGGCTGCGGACCAGCAGTTCCTCACGCCACACCTGTCACCCACGCCCCGACCCTCAGCCTGGTCCCCCCATCCCGACATGCGAGGGCCCCTGGAGGTCCTCAGTGCCCCAGTGACATCATTCGGTGCTTGGTTAAGGCTGTGGAGAGGAAGAACGTGGAGCCCCCCCCCCCCCCCCCCCCCCGGGGACAGCAGCCTCCTAGGACACTTGCACGTGCTGCTGGAAGCAATGGAACTGAGCATCTTTGCGACACGGTGACACCGCGGCGCCCTCGAGCTGCACGGCCCCGGTGAGCCGGCAGCCAGGGCCCACACCTCCCGCTGCCTGAGCTGCATGAACCGGGCACACGCAGGGAAGGATTCCCCGCTCCGAGGAGACGTGCGTTCGGAATGCGTCCGTGTCCGGCTCGAGCAGCTGGGGCCCCCGCGGGGTCCAGCCTGGGTTCTAGCAGGGGCTGCCAGCCAGCGGTGGGTGCTGCAGGGAGGGTGGGCTGGGCAGAGGCTGCCCTCGCTCCTGGCCTCCGGGGGGCCTCTGCACCTGCTCTGAGCCCACCTGTCCCCTCCCCATGCCAACTGGGCCTTTATTTCGCGAAGAGCACACTGGAATCTGCCCAGGCTGCTCGGAGTGGCCGTGGGCGAGCCCGGAGTCCCCCGCTCCAGGCAGATCGTCACGTAGCCCTGGGCCAAAGCCGAGCCCTCCACTTGCGAATCCTGCCGTGGAGTGGGGCTGACACCCCGCCGTGAGCTGGGGCAGGTGGGGAGGCCAGGCAGTGGGCCGCATCGGGGCTCGGCGCTCTCCACGCAGCACTCACGCCTGCCGCGCGGGGCCCCGGACCCTCTCTCACCTGTGGCCGTGCAGACCGGTGCTGCCCGCTCTGAGTGCGGATCCAGCCCCGTTTCATCCATTGCTGTCGCTCGCCGGCTCACCTGGTTCGTGCTATGTCCGGGAGCCTTGTCAGCCCTGAGTGAGCCTGAGCGGGCGTCCGTCTGTCGCTGCGAAGGTCACTTGTTCTTTCTGCTTACGCTGAAAACACCTGAAGGACAGACAGGCAGACGCGAGAGAGAGAGAGAGAGAGAGAGCGAGAGAGAGAGAGAGAGGGTTTCCACCGCTGGCTCACTCCCCAAGTGGCTGCAGTGGACTGGGCCAGGCTGAGGGCAGGAGCCGGGCGCTCCACCCGGAGCCCCCACGTTGGGGCAGGGGCCCAGGGACTTGGGCCGCCTCTGCGCCCTTCCCAGGCGCGTAGGCAGGAGCACCAGTACTCGAGTCTGCACTCCAACACTGGCTGCCGGCCTCGCGGGCAGCAGCCTCACTGCCACGGCAGAGCCGGCCAGTGTAAACGCGCACAGGGGTCACCCTGGGAAGGGCCGCCGGCTCTCCCTGACACAGGCCACTGCAGGACGCTTTGGGACAGGGTCACTCTTGTCACCCACGTGGGGTCCCTGCGCACTCCAGACGTGTGAGTGCTTTCTTACCATCGCCCGTTCTGGGGGGCACAGAGCTGCTTCCAGTCCTGGACACAGCACCCGGCAGGCAGAGCTGCGACAGTAAGAGGTGCGGCCCCACCCACGCACCCGACACACAGAGCTGGGCTGGTAACAGGTGCGGCTCTAAACACCCAGGGGCAGACGTGGGGACCGCCCGAGCACCCTGACATCACTGAGGTGGGGGGGGCCGTGGGGTGGGGGCTCATGTTGAAATTGCTCCCAGATCTGCAGAGGACAGCGGGTGGGGTGGGGCCAGCCTGACCCCCCCAGGAGGGAACGAGCCTTGAGACCTGTGGGGACGACTCCACGGAGCACAGCCAGGACGCGCATGGACTCAGCTTGGGCTAAGCTGTCAGACATCAGGCAACGGCGTGGGCTTCCCTGGTGGACACACTCCTCTCTGCTCTGGGTTCTGCAGGATTCGCCCTCAGGCCAGGGAGCCACGCAGCCACACTCAGCCAGGCTGGGCGGGCAGCTGGGGGAGTGCGCGGACCCCCAGGCATCGGGCCGGCGGCCTCCTTAAGTGCGGCAGGAGCCAGGCTTGGGGGCCGCAGGCGGGGCTGCGGCTGCTCTCGGCACCTGGACTTTCGCAGTGTTTGCTTGAAGCAAACACCCCAGGGCCCACGAAGGCTTCTCCCCTGGACCTCCACTGGTCTCTGCCCGGGGCCGGGCGTTCTCTTGGGGGGTTAAAGCCGGAGAGGTTTCTGTTTGTTCTCCGGGTGTCTCTAAGAGCTCACAGCAGCTCTGGACTCACCTGGACGCGGGGCAGCAGGGATGTGCCTGGCTGGGGCCAGAGTCGCCAGGCCCAGCCCTATACCGAGCGGCATCCCGAAGGCCGAGCGCCGCCTCCAAATGGTTTCTCCTCCTTCCTCTCCCTTCCTCCCTCCTTCTTTCTTCTTCCTAAAAGGACTTGTTTGTTTATTTGAGAGGCAGGGTGAGAGAGAGAGAGGTCTTCCATCTGCTGGTCACTCTCCAAACGCCCGCAATGGCCGGGGCTGGGCCAGGCTGAAGCCAGGAGCCTGGAACCCCATCTGGACCTCAGCACTTGGTCCATCGCCTGCTGCTTTCCCGGCGCATTAGCAGGGAGCTGGGCTGGGAGTGGAGCAGCCGGGACTCCAGCTGGGGTACAGGATGACAGCTCTGCCCCCTCAAGTTTGTTGCCCACAAAGATAAGGTTTTCTGTTCAACAGAGCACGGAGTGTGGCCGACACCACCAACCACAGGAGGCTCAGTCCCTGGAGATTCGGGCAAGGAGGAAAACTCCTCCCAAGTGTGTTCGCAAATTCTTGTCCCCGACGTGAGACCTGTTCCTCTGCTCCGAAAAGTCCGCCCCAGGCAAGCCCAGAGCTGGGCGGCCGGTGGCTGCCTGGAGGGGTCACTGGGCCCAGGCTGCCTGTGGCCGCTGGGGGTGACTGCGCTCTGTGTGTGACTCGGCCCCTCTCAGGGCGCTGTTTGCCTTCACGGTGCCTCCGCAGGGTGCCCTGGAGCAATGCACACCCGCGTTCTACTGCACTTGTGCCGCGCGGGGCTGTTGTCTGTGACTCTCTCCGCGCCTTAGTTGCTGGAATATCTTTCAGGCAGTGAGGTGTGCTTTCCTGCCCTGTTTAGCTGACATCGGATATCAGACATTTTATGTGCGTTATACGTATATTCTATATGTATTATAGAGAAGCCAAACTAACGTTTGAAAAGCTGCAGGGCTTCCTAAAACTGACAAAGTGAGAAAGCGAAACCTAAATATAAATGTAGGCAACGATATATCCCTAACATTGACAAAAATTCCGGTGTAATCACACGGGGCCTTCGGCCAGTGCCGTCCGTCTCCTGACCCGTGGACAGGACCTTGTTCTGACCCCACACCTCCAGCGCGCTCTCCCTTTGCATTTTCCTTTTTAATTTGAAGGGCAGAGCGAGAGGGAGAGGCTGGCACAGGGATCTCACCCGCTGGTCCACTCCCGGAATGCCGCAGCAGCTGGCAGGGTTGGGGGTGCAGACTGGAGTCAGGAGCCGGGAACGCAAGCAGGTGCCCCGGGAAGGTGCCAGGGATGCTGTCCCCCACCCAGGCTCTACACTAATAGGAAGAGTCAGGACCGGACCCTGAGCGGCACCTTAACCGTGGCGCCAGACACCTGCAACCCCCGCCCCCAGTGTCTCAGTTCTGTAAGCTCCCGGGCTGTGCGCTCATTGCCAGGAGAGGATGCAGAACCCCCGCCCTCCTCGGAGTGACAGGAAGGTTCCGGAAGCACCCGGCTGAGTGTGACAAAAGGAGCTGCCGCAGCAGCAGTCAGGGCCGCCGGGTGCGGCAGCTCGGCAACCACGTGGACGGGAGTCAGGAGCCCGAGGCGGACCCTGCGCTCCCAGCCTTTCACACGGAGCGGCCACGTGTGGGCGAGGTCAGCCCTCAGGGTCTGTGCGGCTGCCCGCAGGCTCCTCACTCACCTCCTCGCTCACCTCCTCGCTCACCTCCACGCCTCCGCGGCGCCTGCTTGCAGGAGCTCACCTGTGGAACCCTGCAGAATTTCACACCTCCGGTGATCGGCCAGGCCGGTTACGGTTTTCCTAATCCTCCCGGCTTCCGCTGCTGTTTGCTCAGCCCCTGCCATGTGTGCTGGCAGGAAGGATTATGGAGCAAGGTGCCCCAAAGGTGTGGAATGGCAAGCATGCCGAAGGGAGCTCCCGTCTCTCTCCAAAACCTCCCACCGCCATCACAGCAGTGGGGGCAGGGCGGCCCCGAGACCAGCCACGTGTGGCCTCCCGGCTCCCCCAGCCCCTCTCCATCAGCCTTCCTGTGTTGGTGTGCTTCCAAGGCCTTTTCCTGAAGGAGCAGGGACCCTGTTAACCAGGACTTGGGGGATTCTCACTCCCTGGGGCCTCAGACCCCGTGGGGGAACCACTCGTCAAGGATGACCGACCTCACGGGCGTGGGCAGCCGCTGTGACACCGGCCAGTGAGGTGTGGACGTGGGAAGGTGCCAGGTGGAGGGAGGGAGACTCATGTGGCCCCCAGGAGCCCCCAGGGTTGCACCATGGCACCGCCCTAGCCCAGGTCCCTGTGTGCCCGGCTGCACCCCCGCGTCCGTCTGTCTGTTGCTCCATCCTGTCCTGCCCGGCTTGATGGAGATGGAGGGACAGGCCAGGGTCAGTGCTGGAGGCTCAGAGCCAGCACCCGGGGGCGATGGCCGGGGCTTGCTGGTGTGAAGGCAGCCAGGACGCCCGCCGTGCTGAGCGCGGTCCCACGCCTCCCCTCCAGCTTCTGCCGCTGCCCTGGGGAACACAGGGCCTAAGGTGGCATCAGCAGCTCTCTGCCTGCTCCTGTTGCAGAAGGGCTGGGCCCCCAGACACAAGTGCATGTAGCCGCAGCCTGCCACACACGTGCGACACGGACACCACAGGGACGGCCACACCCAGAGGCTGGGAGCTCGGGGTGACCCAGGAGCACAGTGTGGGCCGGGGAGGCCCAGAGGCGGAGGGTGCCATCAGGGGCCCTGGTCCCGAGCCCTGCCCTGGACTGGGCCCTGGGTGCTGCTCCCAGGGTTGGAGCACAGGGGTGCGGGTGTGGACGGCGTAGGCGGTGTGTGTGAGGGTCGGGAGACCGCTGGGCAGCGCGGAGTACAGCAGTCTCCCCAGGGGCGCAGGGCCAGAGCAGTGTCCCTGGGGTGGGTCCGGGGCTGGGGGCTGGGGGGACGTGAAGCCCAGGGTGGGTAGCGAGTTGGGAGGGGTCCTGTGCCCCGCCCCCCACCGGGACTCAGACCTCACACACGCAGCCTTGGTTCCCTCTCCCACAGGCAGTGCCGGGTCACTGGGACTGGCTGCTCACCCTGGGACCCGCCTCCTGCGACCAGGCCCCAGCCCCTGGGACCACACCCCTGCAGGCCGTCCCTTCTCTCAGAGGGGTGAGCACTCTTTGCCCATTTTGCTGCCACGGAGAGAACACAGTGCTGGTTTTCTTCGCCGAGGTGCTACAGGGACGTTGGCGCGAGCTCCGCCCAGCGGCCGGCCTGCGCGCCCCGCGGTAGGGCCTCACCTGGTAGGCGCTGGGCCTCTGCCCGTCCCCACCTGCTCCGGCTGTGATCACAGTCCTGGCCGCGGGGCCTGGCCGCGGGTCCTGCACAGCCTGGCAAGGAGCCTGGGACTGGCGAGTGGGAGGTGTGGGCCCCGACAACCGCTCCGCACACGTGCCTGGCGCAGGGACGGAGGCCATGCCTGAGATCTCGCCTCCCCTCTCTCGCACAGGGGAGCGCTCCCACCCACGCCCACGCCCATGCTCCGGGACGTCAGAAAGGAGGGACAGCCGGGCCACAGGAGCTGAGTGCAGCTTACACAGAGTGCAGCGTGGTCCCTCCCTGTGGGCCCTGCGGGGGTCGGAGCTCAGCGTCTCGGGCGTCTGCCGTGGACAGCAGCAGGCGGTGCTGGGCCTGGCCCCCGGGCTGTGGCTGTGGCTGCAGCCGTGCTGGCTCAGGCAGCAGGTGGAGGGGCGCGGGCTGCCGCCGAGATCCCCGTGGAATTCCGGCCTCG
This sequence comes from Oryctolagus cuniculus, assembly GCF_051225735.1. Taxonomy (NCBI): domain Eukaryota; kingdom Metazoa; phylum Chordata; class Mammalia; order Lagomorpha; family Leporidae; genus Oryctolagus; species Oryctolagus cuniculus. The sequence continues at coordinate 1,489,917 of NC_142871.1, read as the reverse complement.
CTGTGTGTTACTCCAGGCAGTAAAAGCCTAGAGCCCCACGCGTCCTCTCTCTCGTTGCTGCAGCATTGACCAGGGAGGTGCTGGGGTTCCCACCTGCTGTCTAGGTAGGGCCCCCCACTCTGTTCTGGGTACACCCTCAGATGCCTGGTTACCGTGACGACAGACACAGCCCTGCCTGAAGCCCTGGGATGCCAGTTAGCGAGAGTCCCCAGACCCAGGGACCCTGCCCGCTGCTCCGGGCATCAGGCGCTGTGGGTGGGGTGAGGAGGGCGAGCTGGGGTGCCGTGAGCACTGGGAGCTACCTGGCAAAGACCCCGTTCTAAAACGAGGCCTATTCAGCAGGTATCTCCTGCAGCGCAGGGTTTCACGGCCGTCTCAGTTTAAAGCCACAGAAACCGGCTCGTTCACCCGTCCGCCCGTGGAGCCGATAAGAGGCCCGACTACAGAGGGGCCGCCGGCGCCTCCTTCTCCTGGGACGAGAGGCCACTCAGCAGCTGGGCAGCGCTGCCGGCTCTCACCCGGGGCCTGCACCAGACACGGGCGTCCTGTGTCTGCGCTGGGGCTGTAGTCTCACGGAGATGGGGCACGAATTCCCTCCCAAGGAGGGCGACATGCGAGACCCCACCACCACCAAGCCGAGGCAGGAATCCTCTGAGAACAGCAGCCCTGGGAGCCAGCGGCGGCCGGAGCAAGGAGAGGGATCCCAGGAAGCACCCAGCCGGCGCTGTCCTCCAGTCCCTCAGTCTGCGCAGCCCGCGAGGGGGAAGACGCGCAGATCCGTCTCTCCAGCGAGGGCGGCTGAGTCTCCCTGCAGCTCCAGCCCTGGGCTGCCTGAGATCCGCATGTGCCCCTGCCCCTCCTCCCCTCCTTCCTGCCCAGGGTCCCACGGGCACCCCCACTCTGGGCTTCTCTCAGGATTTCCGTGGCCCACACGGGGGGCCTGCACCTGCCCCTCTGGACTGCCGGGCAGGTGCCTGCATGGCTGGGCTGGGCCGGGACCACTCGATCCCGCCAGGCCGGCCGCCGGTTCTGCTTGGGCCAGGACTGCGGGGGCCGTCTGGCTATCACCTCTGCTTGTCACATCCACAAAGTTCCAGTAAGAGTGCTCTCCTTAGATGGGGGCCTCTGGGGGGACCAGGACCTGGGGAGAGCAGGGGAGGCCATGCGGGCCAGGAGACTTCAGCCCTTGTTTTCCTTCGTCTCCTTTCCCATGCACATGTATGTATTTACGTACTTGTTTCAGAGGCAGGGAGAGAGATGGAGCTGCCATCTGTGGCTCACTCCCCCAGAGTCCACCACGGCCAAGGCTGGCCTGGCCGGAGCTGAGCTGGACCCTGCATCTAGGCCTCCCACGTGGGTGGCGGGGACCCAGCACCCGGGCCTCACTGCTGCCTCCCGGGGGCTGCCGTCTCAGGAGGCTGGACTCAGGAACTGGAGCTGGGACTTGAACCTGGCGCTCTGAGAGGGGACCACCGTGTCTTAACTGCCCGCCTGCTCTTCTGCTCCAGTCCCTCTGTCCTGGTCACCGTGGGAGCCAGGAGAGAGGGCGGCCCCCGGCACCTGGGTCCTCTCAGTCCCGGCCCACACGCGGCGAGGCCGTGAGTGAGGCGCCCACTGGCACAGCTGGCTCAGCGTCTCAGCACAAAGTGCCCAAGGCCTCTCCCCCCAGGTCCTCTCCTGCGCTGGGCGCTGCCTCCCAAGTCCACACACCTGGCCCCCGCCTTCCCCAGTGCCCACTTACAGGTTGAGGAGCCCCTGGCGGGGGGCACAGAGGCAGGTTGGGGCTGACTTGCCCTGCACCCCTCCCCCCTGCCCCAGGCGCTCTCCTTGGAGCCAGTGTGAGGAATGCGCCATCCCGCCCCTGCCCCGCGTGTGGACTGGCGGCCCCAGGTGCTGGCGTTTGCTGGAACTCTGCAGGGTTCTCCAGCAGGCAGTGCAGCCGGGGCAGGCGGTCAGGGGGTTTAATGTTTAACGCCCTCGTCGGCCGCAGCCGGTGCTGTTTAACTGACTGTTTAACTTGGGCCCTCTCCATCTCTGTGGGGGTCCAAAGTGGATAGGTCTGCGGCAGGTGCAGGGGTGCGGGCGGTCCCAGAGCTGAGGCGGGCTTTGTAGATCCCATCCTCCCTCTTGCACGGCCCCACGAGGCCACCACGCCCCAGCCAGCTGGGCAGTGATTGCCACAGACAAGAGATACCGGCACGAGGCCGTGTCAGCCGCCCCACATCCCCAGCTCGTGGGCACGAGACCCCTGGGACGGGCAGACTGAGGGGCAGGCATGGCAGAGGCGGCGCTGAATTGGAGGGCGATAGATCGCGGGGCTTGTGCGTGAAGCGGCTTCTCTTCCTTGCAGTGTGCTGTGCTGCCTCGTTCTACCCAGAAAAAAAAACAAAACTCGCCCAAATTCTTTCCTTTTTTTTTTAAAGAGTTATTCAATTGTTTTTCGAAAGGCAGAGTTACAGAGAAAAAGAGGAGAGAGGGAAAGAGAGAGGAAAAACTGGTCCATCTGCTGGTTCACTCCACAAATGGCTGCAATGGCTGGGGCTGGGTCTCTCCAAAGCCAGGAGCCAGGAGCTTCATCCGGGTCTCCCACGCAGGTGCAGGGGCCTGAGCAACTGGGCCTCCTCCACTGCTTTCCCAGGCGCATTAGCAGGGAGCTGGACATGAGGCAGAACAGCCAGGATTGGAACCAGCGACCCAGGGGGACGCCGGTGCCACAGGCGGCGGCTTTACCTGCTATGCCACGGCGCTGGCCCCACCTCACTCTCTTTAAAAAGCGCATCTGGACCCTGAGCCTCTGGGGCCGGGGCTGACCACAGTGGAGGTGCTCAGGGGTCAGCCAGTCCCGGGGAAGACAGCATGAGCCAGAGTTGGGAGCCCACGGCTGAACTCAGGGACATCCTGTGTGTGCGGGGGGGGGGGGGGGCGGGAGCAGGCGGGAGCAGGTGTTTCAGAGTGGGGGCGGTGAGCAGCTGAGCCCTTTGCCAAGAAGAGCCTGGGTTGACCCCAGGCCTGGCACCGGGGGGGTCCCGAGCTGGCCCGTGGGGCCTGTCCCCCACCCCACACCCCACCCCCAGCAAGCCCATGGGAGGCTGGGTGGCTGCACCCTCGGGAGGTGCTGAGCGTCTCCCAGGCGATGGTGTGAGGGTGCAGGCTGTGTCCTCTGCCCTGAGCCGCGGGGGCCCCTGTGAGGAGCTCGGACGCTCCTCCCTGGGTCCCTGCAGCGCTAGGGTCCTGCGGACCCTCGGTCTTGCTCTCTGAATCCAGGTGAGAGCCAGCCGTGGAGGGACGCTGTGTCCGCCTTTCACCCGAGGGGCTGAGGGGCAGGGGCAGGGTCGCACCCAGGCTTGGGGGGCGGGGGACCCGGTCGGCGCTGGCTTTCACAGGGGAGTGCGTGTGAAGGCTCTGCAGCCCTGTGGCCTGCCGGACAGCGGCCCTGACCGTGGTGGCTCGCGGCCCGCTGTCCTGTTCCCCAGCTTTCCTGCTGTTGGGGCGTCAGGACTGTCACAAAGCTGCATCCGCGAAGCCCACGGACGCTGTTACAGTCACGATTGCACCACTTCTAGAGGTGCGAGGGACCACAGCTGACGTTCCCGAGCCGCCTGCAGACAGCAAGGCCGAGCGCCAGCACCCACGTCCTGTGTCTGAGGACCCCGTGGGGCAAGGGCCGCCCTGCTGACGCCTGCTGGGCGGGTGCCCCTCGGCTCACAGCCTCTCTCCTCCTCCTCATTTTCTCATCAGATGCCGGTGACCTTCAGAAGAACGGGCCACTCGGGACAAGGCCGGGCCACTCGGATCTCAGCCGTGCGCCACTGGCTCCGCCCTGTCTCTTCTGCTCCCATCAGGGCAGCACCTCGGGGAGCCTCACCCAGAGTCGCTGCTCACAGCCCCCCCACCTCGCTGACCGCTGAATTTATGCTCTAGGGGCACCAGCGGGGGTGGCCACGGGCCCAGGACTCTCTTGGGTCACCATCAAGGCAGTGCCCTGGCAGTCTCTCCAGCCCGGTGGACTTTGGGACCCTGTAGCCCAGAAGTCACTGGGACCCTGCAGCCTGTGGTCACTGGGACCCTGCAGCCCGTGGTCACTGGGACCCTGCAGCCCAGCAGTCAAGGGGACATGCACCTGTGGGGGGCACACCTGGGCAGCCAGGGGCTACACGTGCCCTCACCAGCAGCCTGGCGTGGGACACGCCCCCCCGACCTTCCCCTGCAGGGGTCGGGATGCAGGGTCCTGGGGAACTGAGTTCTCGTGACCTTTGGCCTTCATTTCCCGGGGGCTGCCCAGCACTCCAGGCACGGTTTCACTGGGTCACCACGAGGCTTCTGCACCTGGGCCGGCTCCTCCAGGCCAGCTCCCAGGCAGGGTCAGCCCCTGTTCCACGCTGGAGAGGAGGAGGCTTGGGGACCGGCAGCCCAGCTGCTGCAGCCAGACCCTGGAAGATGGCCGCCCCGGGACAGCAGGGGCCGGGGGTCCTGGGCTTCCTTCTTCCACCCTTGCAGGACGGGCTTCTTGGTTGGGGGGGCAGAGAGTGCGGCGGGTGGGGGTCCCAACGTGTCTCTGAGCACCTGGGGAGATGTGGCCGGCTGCTGGCTGTGGGCGAGGCTGTGGCAGCCAGCGCCCATGCAGGCCGGGCCCCTAGGAGGGTGCTCGGAAACCATGTCACCCCGAGGCCGGGTGCTGGCGCATGTGGAGCACGCAAGTCCTCGCCAGCGTCTCCGGGAGGAGCCACCTTGCGGGCATTGCACGGTTTTGGAGTGCAGTTGAGAAATATCGGGGCTCTGCACTTAGAAATCGCTCTCCTTCTTCACCGGGCCCTCGGTCCTGCCCGGAGCCCGCAGGAGAGCCTGGGCAGGACGGCAGGGCTGAGGGGCTGGGGACGAGGCCTCGCCGCCCAGACGCGGCCGGACACACCAGCGAGGACCTGAGCCCCCAGACAGACACTCTGCTGCTCTTTTGTCCTAAGACGCCACGTGCGTGGCACCCCTGGGATGTCCGCAGAGCCGATTTGGCCTTGCAGCCTCAGAACCGCGAGACGAGGAATCCCAGTTGCTTGAGCTCCTCCGTAGGGTAGGCGGTGCTTGGTCAGCACAGTGGCCGCAAGCTCGGGCAGAGACAGCGGATTCCAGCAGCAGAGGTCTGGGCCGAGCGCAGGGTAGGGAGACCGCCAGCACGCGACTGAGAGCGAGCGAGCGCTCCCACCCCCGCACCGGCCAGGCGTGGCTGCACCTGCGGGCGGGTGCGGCCCCTGGGGGGCTGCATGCTGACATCCTAAGCTTCCAGGACATTCTACAGCTTTCCAGTCTGCACCAGCCCCGGAGTGACCTGGGCTGGCTGAGTCAGTCTTAACCCCGTGTGTGCTCTTTCTGGAGCAAAACGCCCCCTTTGTTGTTTGAACGCATTGTTAACAAAAGCAGGAAGTTGGCAAGGACTTCACAGAAAGCTGGGCCGAGACACTTTCCCTCGCTGATGCAAACCATTGCCACTTCCCGTGCACGTGGCTAAGACCTCACGTAACCCCTGTTTCTACTCTGTCCTTTCTGATTTGTTACAGCATTGCACAGCTGTACCCACAGGGTACCCACAGCTGTTACTTGGCGTCTGCATCGGGCTCCAAGCTGCAGAGGACTCCTGGTCTGGGCAGCTCTCCGCTTCTCACACACCTGCACCAGTGCCCGCCCTCAGGGTTAGACACAGCCTTGCCTGCCTGCCTGTGGCTTTGGTCACGTGGGTTTAGGGCTCAGGGTGCTGCCCCGGGGGAGAGCACAGGTACACCCCGGGCCCCTGGGAAACCTCTGGACAGCCAGAGCTTGGAGCCCGCAGCCTCCCTGGCGATGCTGAGTTGATGCGCCGCCCGCTGTCCGAGGTCTGTCCTGCTGGCTGCTGCAGTCCAGGGCGTGAGAGTGAGAGGGTGAGGCTGGCTCGGGGAGGAGCCCACTGGGCATCCAGACATGAGTCAGGCTCCCTCCCCCTCCTCTTTCCTGCTCTGATCTGAGCCATCCTGAGCCTGTTGGGAGGGGAGGCGGCTGGATGTGGCCGCCTATGGCAGGGACTCCTGGACTCACCCCTGGAAGACGTAGAGGGGACATGTGAGACGAGGAGGGGCTGTGATACCAGGACCCCGGGGATGGGGAGGGTAGCGCCCACTGTGGTCAGGAAGCTTTTCTCTGCGTTCCTGCCCCTCAGCTGACTGCACAGTGCCCGCTGCCCTCCCAGGACCTAGGAGCCCCCGCATGAACCTTGGCCCTGAGACTCCAGACCCAGGCCCCGGGCCCTGCAGAGAAGCCTCCCAAGGAACCCCTGAGCCCCCAGGCCCTGGGTCCCTGGTCCCCACAGAGAACCCCCCCCCCAGGAACCCCTGAGCCCCCAGCCCCTGTGTCCTGGGTCCGCACAGAGAACCCTCCCCAGGAACCCCTGAGCCCCCAGGCCCTGGGTCCTGGGTCCCCACAGAGAACCCCCCCAGGAACCCCTGAGCCCCCAGCCCCTGTGTCCCGGGTCCCCACAGAGAACCCCCCCAGGAACCCCTGAGCCCCCAGCCCCTGTGTCCCGGGTCCCCACAGAGAACCCCCCCAGGAACCCCTGAGCCCCCAGCCCCTGTGTCCCGGGTCCCCACAGAGAACCCCCCCAGGGCCTCTGATCTTGTCCCTGGGATTCTCGGGACTTCTGAGCCGGCCTTTCTCAGAAGCGCGTTCCTGGGCCCTTTGCAGGCGGCCTCACCCACCCCAGGACTTTGGGCCATGAGGGGGTCCTGGGCAGCCCGGGCGACAGAGGTCATGAGCAGGCCAGCCCAGACGCTGAGGCACTGCACGTCACTGACAGAAGGGCTGGGGTGTGGGTGCTGGGGTGTGGGTGCCGGGGGGGTCTGGTGTGCTTTCCCGGAGTGTGGGTGGGGCACAGCCAGCCCAGCCGAGGTGCTCCCTGTCCCGTCCTGCCCGGTGGCACAGGATTGAGCTCGGTGAGGTTTGGCACAGGGCAGGAGGGTGTGCTCTCCGTGGTGTCTCACCTGAGCCAGGCACGGACAGGGCTGGCAGAAGACAGCTGGACAGGCCAGAGACGCACAGCTCTGTGAGGGTCGCCTGGACACTCTGGGCCACAGCCTGCGATCGCTCGGATGGAGAGAGAGGGCTAGGCAGGAGACAGGTGAATCCAGGCCTGACCAGGGAGACCCAGGGCACGGGTGGAGTCTCTCTGGCCGCCTGCGTGAGTCACCGGGCTCCAGCTCACCTGGTCTGTGGCTCAGGCACGGGAAGCAGTGTCAGAGCCCCCAGCTGCCGGGGCCCAGGTGTCCAGCCTCTCCCAGTGCTGGGCCGAGACTCAGACGACCCTGCAGGGCTCCAGGGGTTCAGCGGCCCTGTCCCCATCTCCGGTGACTTCTAGGGTAATGGCAGGAGGGGCCGATGTCAGATATGCCCCAGCCCCAGCGCAGGCGAGAACTGCCCCTCGTGTGGGTGTCCCCTGACCATTGCTGTCCCTCCGTCCTGCGCATCCCTCCTCTGGGGACGGGGCCATTGCTTCTGCCTGAGGACAGGCCGATGAAGAGGACGATGGTTGGCTCTGAGCTCCCGGAATGTCCGGCGCTCATACTCGGTGTGGTCTTTCTCCCCGCCGTACACGGGAGGCAGCACCGTGACTTCTGGAACAAGCCCCCTGTGTGCACTGAGCACCTGTGAATCCCAGCACTGCGAGGCTTTCGGAAGTCCCGCGGCCCCTCTGAACCTCCCAGTGTCCACTGTCCCTGGCAGAGGCCCGGCCAGGCGAGCCGCGAGCACAGAGCGCCATGCCCGACCACGTCCAAGGAGGCGCCGATGCCAGCGCGGGGGCATGACTTGATGCAGGCAGGGATGGGGCCGGCGAACCTCACCTTCAAAGCCCGTTACACAGCCGCCGCCCCTGGCTCAGCAGGGCCACAGGGGCAGCTGGCGGCTGGGCTGGCCCCTGCACCTGCCACCTCCTTCTGTGCCTGCAGGAGCTCGGGCCACCAGGGAAACAGCTAGGGCGGGGGGCGCTCTGGGGACAGCTCCCTTTGGATTGGAGTCTGGGCTGGTGGCCGGCAAGGCGGATCTCAGATGAGGCGCTGGACGCTCTGTTTTCTGCCCAGATAGAGCCAGAGGACAGACAGCGGACAGAGACAGCAGAGCGGGGGAGGGAGGGAGACAGACAGGGAGAAAGAGTTAAACCACAGTTCATTTTCTTCCGGATTCTGGGCACAATGTGCTTATTCCTCCAGGTCTAACCTTGTCGGTGACGCATGTGGAGCACTGTTGTGCACACTTTGACTTTGTACTGTTTGGACTTAGGAAAAATGACAGGATGAGTCACAGAGAGAGAGAAACATGAACACACACACACTGAGAGAGAGAGAGAGAGGGAGAGATGGAGGGGGCTGTTTTTTGCTGGTTCACTCCCAGGTGCCCACAGTACCAGGGTTGAGCCAGGCTGAGGCCAGGAGCCAGAGACCCCACCTGGGCACGGTGTCAGGGGTCCGAGCCCTTGACGTCACTCCGCCTGCCAGGAAGTGCTGTGGCAGGAAGCTGGATCGGAAGTGGAGGCAGGCCTTGCACCCAGGCACTCCTGGGTGTCTGGGAACAGGCGTCCGGAGCACTGGCTCAGCCACCGGTGCCTCATGCCCGCCCTCAGACCCTGGCGTGTGCCTTCCTGTTCTTCCTCTGCCCACAGCCACAGCAGTGAGGAGTCACCACGCTCGTCCCTCGGCTCGGGGTGTGGGTGGGACCTGTCCTCCGCCACCAGGGCAAGGCTGGTCTTCCCCGGATGCGCACCTCGCACACTGTCAGCACGCAGTTCCTGGGGGCCAACGTTCTTTCCACTTGGTATTATTGCAAAGACCGTAAGGAAGTGTGCCGGCGTGGAGACGGCAGGGAGGAAGGGGCAGGAAGGAGGGAGGAAGCGAGACAGGGAGGGAACGGTGTTTGCACAGGAGGGGAGGGACCCCGTGGGGGGGAGTAGACCCGGCGCGGAGGGCTCGTCTCTCACGCCCTTGTTCATTGGACCCCAAGGCATCTGACGTGCAAGGACCACAGTGCTTCATACAAACCATGAGACACGCGTCTCCCGCGAGATCCATTCCCGCTCAGTGATCCTGGGAAGTCGGCGCGTCCTGGAACGCGGGATTGGTGCTGGCAGAGACCCGAGACCCTGCTGTGGCAGTGCTGGGGGGTCCACACCCAGCTAACTCGCTTTCGCAAGGCAGGCGTGAACCGGAGATGGTTTAGAGCAAATGGGGGATGGGACCCGGGCCCTTCACGGGACGAAGTTCTCCAGGAAGAAGAGAAAGGAAGCCGGGGAGCCGGGGCGGGGGGAGGGTGCTGGGCTGCCGAGACACAAACTGGGGCTGCAGAGGGGACCGGGGCCCCTCCTCCAACACCCCCCAGTGAGGGGGCAGCAAAACACCAGGGGAGGGTGGGCCTGGGCCTGGCATCCAATGTGCCAGTTAAGGCACCCCCACCCCACCTGGAGCGCCTGGGTTGGGTACCAGGCTCCTGCTGCTGCTCCCTGAGCGGAGCCGTGGGCAGTGGCTCAGGGGCCTGGGTCTCTGCCACCCCTGAGGGAGACCCGGATGGAGCTCCCGTCTCCCTGCTTCAGCCCCGGCCGTCTGGGCTTTGGGGCGGAGTCAGCAGACAGGAGCTGGATCCCACACGGCTGGATCCCGCTTACCTTCGGCGCGGACACCAGCTAGCGAAACACGAGGAGGACACAGAAGAGCCCGGTCTCCTCTAGGACGCAAGCTCTGATCCTGGACGCAGGAACTGTCTGTTCCCAGCAACGTGCTGATAGCAGTGTAAATGCGTAGGTGCCTGCATTTGGGGCAGAGCCACTCTGGCGCCGTGGGGTGGGGGCTGAGAGCAGGCTGGGGGCCGTCGTGAGCCGGGCGGTGTGGGGACTGCACAGCTCTCTACGTTTGTGTTTAAACTGTCCCAGGGTAAGGCAGTTTAAATGTGAACTGAGGCCGGGCAGCGGGGCTGGGGTCTGCGGGCCTCAGACGCAGGTGGAGCGGCCCGCCCAAGCAGGCTGTGGGCTGCGGCTGGAGAGTCCGTCTCCACGCCCACCGGCACCCCCCACTAACAGCTTCTGTGCCGCATGTGTGACCTGGGGGCTTTAAACCCCACCTCAGGGAGGGGGCACTTTCACCCAGAGCTGGCAGGGGAAGGGGCTGGACCCCTGGAGAGGGTCGGACCAGCCCCAGGAGACCCCCGCTATCTCGTGGGACCTTGTGGGTTTAAACCCTGCCTTCCAGTCCACCCAGAGCTGGCGGAGGAGGGGGCCGAGCCCCTGGGGAGTCTCCAGGAGACCCCGCTATCTCCACGAGCCCCAAGCCAGTCCACACGCGTATGTGAAACCCCGTGCAGTGGGCACCGCAGCAGGATGACCAGTGGACAGACAGCAGCGCCTTAGACACCCGGACCCTCCCTCAGAGCCGGCGTCCGCCCGCTCTCCTCTCAGACAGACACGGTCTCTCTCGCCCGCCAATCAAATACAAGTTTCTGCCTCTTGCTGATTGTTTCCGGCTTTGTTTCTGTGCTGAGCTGAGGGGCGAACCCACGAGCCTCGCTCTGCACCGCCCTCCCCCTAGGACCGGCACCCTGAACAAAACATCCTAACCAAATGGCGCCCGGTCCCTGACTGCACGCCTGGGTTCGCGGCAGACATTTTACTAGCAGGGAAAAAGGAAGGAGTAAGGGAGCTCGCGGTGTCGTCTGCCACGCACGCCACCTTGCAGTGCTACGTGTGGATGGCAGCAGGGAGAGGTGAGCTGCGCCTGGCGTGGGAGGCCGGCTATTCCTGGACTGAGACGCAGGCCGCTGAAAGGAAGCCTGGCCCTGTGCTCCTGTCAGACCCCACGGCTGAGGGAGGAGAGGGGCTGGGGGTCTTCACACGCTAATCGGCAGACGAAACCCAGCTGCCTCATACCACGCCGCACCCCACTGATGGGCACACGACTGCCCGTCAAGTAAGGTAGGAAGAGATGTCAAAGCAGGCACCTTGATATCTACGATGTGTCTTGAAACGAGAAGGAAGAACCGTGCAAGCCCAGTGCCTGTGTCTGGAGTGCACTCTTGGTGACGCCATGGAGGGCGGCACGAGGACCCTCCGTCCTCACTGCTGCGTCCAACAGCAGAGAAAGATGCTGGCGGCCTGCCCGACGCGCGTTCACGGGGGAGGGCAGAGGCGGGGGCGGCTCTGGTCCCGAGCCCGGCCCAGCAGGGACGCCCGGGCCCTGGGGGTCAGCTTCTTCCCGACATGAGGAGCTTTCCTTGGTTTACTGATCTCCAGGTGAATGAAGCGTGGACTTTGCATGAGCCACGCAAGCCGGTTCCTCCCTAGCTATGGCTGTGGCCTGGGGCTGGGGTCCTTGGTTCAGCTCCGGACACGGCCGCACGCTGGTGGGCGGTCACCTTGGGCACCTGGCTGCTCACGTGATCCGGTTCCGTTGGCTGGAAACATTGTGTGGACAAAGGTTATCGGCATGTCCTACAAGTGTGGGCATCGCAGGAAGATTTTCATGCGGGATTTTGCAAAAAGTGCTAAGGCAAATATCAGCTATTTCTCATACAAGCCTGCTGAGGCAATGGTAGATAGTGCTAGCCGGCCGGCAGCACTGCGCCGGATCAGCCGCCTCCTGCCCCAGCAGCCGGCGGCCCCGGGAAGGCTTCCGCGCTTCCGTGCCTGAACGTCCTGGACTTACTGGGTCTCCCTGTGAAGTGGATTCCACAGAATCTCACGTGAGGGCTCATCAGGAAGTTGGCGGGAAAACGGAACTGAAAAGTTGCTTGGGCTCAAAAATGTTGAGACCCCTGCACGTCAGTGGTGTTCAGAGTGTTCCGGGAATGAACGTCATGCATGGGTTTCAGACATTTCTTTTCACCAAAACCAACATATCTTTTTTTTAAAGATTAATTTATTTATTTGAGAGGCGGAATTACAGACAGAGAAAGTGAGAGATTCTATCCGCTGGTTCACTCCCCAAATGGCCACAATGGCTGTAGCTGCGCCGATCCGAAGCCAGGAGCCAGGAGCTTCTTCCAGGTCTCCCACGTGGGTGCAGGGCCCAAGCACTTGGGCATCTTCTCCTGCTTTCCCAGGCCACGGCAGAGAGCTGGATCGTAAGAGGAGCAGCCGGGACTCGAACCAGCACCCGTGTGGGATGCCGGCAGTGCAGTCAGAGGTTTAGCTCACCACGCCGCCACCGCGCCGGCCTCACCAGCTCATCTTTTAACCCCATTTCCTGTGGAACGTTGAAGCGTTGAAGCCCTTGTCTTCCTCAGCTGAGGCGGCTTTCTAAGGCCTCTGCCTGGCGCGGTTTGGAGGGATGGAAACACAGAAGTTACATTTCTTTTACTTTATAAAACATTTTTATTGACTCAAAATGTGGAGGCAGAGAGAGAGTGAGGGAGAGAGAGAGTGAGGGAGAGAGCGAGCGAGGGAGAGAGAGAGTGAGGGAGAGAGCGAGCGAGGGAGAGAGCGAGCGAGGGAGAGAGCGAGCGCGCGAGCTCCCGGCGGCTTGCAGCATCTGAGCTGGGCCAGGGCTGAGCCTGGACCACCGCACTGGAGCCTCATCTGTTCCCCAGGACGTGCACGGGTGGGGGGTGGGGTGGGAGGGTGCACGGGTGGGGGGGTGGGAGGGGCCAGGCCCAAAGTAGCCCAGAGAACTGCACAGGTCGGGGGCTGGGGATGGGAGATGTGCACTATTAAGGGGCTGGGGACGGAGGGGCCAGGCCCGAAGGAGCCCAGAGCACGTGCGCAGGTTGGGGGCTGGGGACAGGAGGGTGCATGGGTGGGGGGCTGGGGCGGGAGGGGCCAGGGCACGAAGGAGCCCTGGCCTGCTGTGGAACGCGGACATCGCTGGCAGCCACTTCACTGCCTTAACTAACTTAACTGCTTTAACTTAAATTAACTAACTTAACTGCCTTGACTTGACTGTTAACTAGCTGTCTAACTGTCCTGACGTAGCTGCTGAACCCAACTGTGGAATGTGGGTCACAAGCAGCCGCTTCACTGCCGGCCGCACCCGCCCTCTTCCTCCGGCCATCGGCCATCTTTGACCTTTCTGATGTGAACATGCAGAGGCCCTGTTCTAAGAGTTTTAGTTTTATTTATTTATTTTTTTTGACAGGCAGAGTTAGTGAAAGAGAGAGAGACAGAGAGAAAGGTCTTCCTTCCGTTGGTTCACCCCTCAAATGGCTGCTACGGCCGGCGCTGCACCAATCCAAAGGCAGGAGCCAGGTGCTTCTCCTGGTCTCCCATGTGGGTGCAGGGCCCAAGCACTTGGGCCATCCTCCACTGCACTCCTGGGCCACATCAGAGAGCTAGACTGGAAGAGGAGCAACCGGGACCAGAACCGGCGCCCCAAGCGGGACGAGAACCCAGGGTGCCGGCGCCACAGGCGGAGGATTAGCCAAGTGAGCCACGGCGCCGGCTGTTCTAAGAGTTTTAAACACAAACTCTCACTGCTTCCTAAAACCTCCACTATCCCCCAACAGTTTGAACGCTGGCAGATAAATGAATTTTGGAGAATCAGATGGCAGGAATGACGTGTGCCATTATGGAGTCTGGCAGCTCACTCCACGTACGGGGAATGCCTCCTGCAAGACCACAGAGCCGGCTGGAGAGGCCAAGGACAGAGAGTGACCACCTGGACACGTCTGCACACAGCTTCCTGTTTGCGATGAGCCCAGAGATGGCCAGGGTGTGCACATGGCTGTACAGTGCAGGTATGTGTGTGTGTGTGTGTGTGTGCTGGGACGGCCTCGTGCTGTGAGCACAGGGCTGTGGCTGTGACGGTGCACACGTGTGTGTGTGTGTGTGTGTGTGTGCTGGGACGGCCTCCTGCCGTGTTGAGGTCTGTGTGGCTGATGGGTCTCTGTTAGCTGATTTCCACGTTCAACATGAACCTGTTGTTGGAGGACTCCCTGGCCGACTCCGCAGCTGAGAGTGGACCCCAAGGGAAACCTAACCCGGCGAGGCCCACAAGGGGCTGCTCGGGCAGGGGCAGAGCTGTTACTTCCACCGAGAGCGGCAGGACCCTGCAGGGCCACACCAGAGCCAGGGGGCGGTCTATTCCTCCACTGTGGGCCCCCAGCCTGGAGGGCTGTCTCTCAGCCAGAGCTCCGGGCCACGATCGGGGTGCTTTCCCGAAGCTCACTCTGGGTGCCATGGCTATCAGGGCGCTGGGTGCTGGTGCACTGCAGTCGGGCCGGGTGGCTTTGAGCAGGGGTCAGCCTCGGCCTGGGGGGGAAGGGTCGCTGTCACCCACTCGGGGACACCAGCCGCTGTCCTGCGCTCCTGGGTGTGGCCCGCCTCTCTGGAAACCCGTCCTTCCAGGGTGTGTCCCAACATGGGACGAGGCGCAGAGATGGGGGCTGAGGATCCCCGAGAGACGAACCGTGTGGACGCCTGGGAGACTTGGAGAAAACGGAGACCCAGTAGAGGGAGTGAACCGCGGAGCGCCATGGGCATCGGCTTTCAGCGAGGACCCGCGCTTCCTCCTGGGGATAGATAAGTGGCCCTGAAACTGTCTGCAGTCTCCTTTGTGTTCTGTGTTCCTGTGGCCATGCAGCCTGGCCGCTGGCTCTGCCCTGGCCCGGCAGCCTCTGCGCCCCCCGTGCTGTCGCCTGGCGCCTCCGCCCTGCACGTGCGGCTGGGAGCGCAGCTCCTCCTGCACAGGCGTGTTTCCAACACAAGACCAACTGTGCTTGTTCCTCATCCCGGGGGACCGGGTACACAGAGGACAGCGGCCAGGCTGCGTGGAGAAGCAGGGCCGAGTTCCCGGGCCCCTGCCCAGGCGCCACCCTCATCCAGTGCACACCAGGCCAGGGGGTTGGGGGGGCCCAGGCTGCTGGAGGCCAAACACAGCTTCTGTAGCCACCTGCCGCGGGTGCCTAGGGCCTTCCTCTCACCCACAGCCAGGAGATCGAGGCCGGCTGCTTGCTGGGCACTCTGCACCGCGTGTCGCTGCTTGTTCTCACGTGGGGGTCCTGGCCAGCTGTTCTCGCCTGGGGGTCCTGGCCGGCTGTTCTTGCCTGGGGGTCCTGGCCGGCTGTTCTTGCCTGCAGGTCCTGGCCGGCTGTTCTCTCCTGGGGGTCCTGGCCAGCTGTTCTCACATGGGGGTCCTGGCCGGCTGTTCTTGCCTGCAGGTCCTGGCCGGCTGTTCTCTCCTGGGGGTCCTGGCCAGCTGTTCTCATATGGGGGTCCTGGCCGGCTGTTCTCGCCTGGGGGTCCTGGCCGGCTGTTCTCACGTGGGAGTCCTGGCCGGCTGTTCTCGCCTGGGGGTCCTGGCCGGCTATTCTCACATGGGGGTCCTGGCCGGCTGTTCTCGCCCGGGGGTCCTGGCCGGCTGTTCTCTCCTGGGGGTCCTGGCCGGCTGTTCTCGCCTGGGGGTCCTGGCCGGCTGTTCTCTCCTGCGGGTCCTGGCCGGCTGTTCTCACCTGGGGGTCCTGGCCGGCTGTTCTTGCCTGCAGGTCCTGGCCGGCTGTCCTTGCCTGGGGGTTCTGGCTGGTCTCCCCATGTCCATCTTCCACGATTGCCCTCCACATACTAGAGGGAACCTGGACCCTGCGGGTGGACCCTGGCCCGCCTCTCTTCGTCTGACTCCAGCTCCGCTCGCTGTGTGGTGAGCCTCCCAGCCTCCTCTGCCCCGGTGTAGTTTCTCCATGCGTGCGCGGGTGGTGCCCTTGTTCCTCCCCATGTAGGGCACGGAGCACAGTTTCCGGCCTGCAGCAGGTGCTCAGCGGATGGCTGGATGGGAGGGGGACGCCTGCCTCTCGCAGGGCTCAGGGGTGTGAAGTTCTCCCTTCCCAAACACAGCCCCTGCCTTGCCTGGCTCTTGCCACTTTCAGCTCCTGAGCACAGAGGGCCTGGCCTGGGGGCCCTGGAAGGCAGGGCGGGGAAGGCTCCTGAGATGTGGCAGGAGGCCAGACGGAGAGGAGAAGCAGCTGGTGACGTGGGCCACGTGTGGGAAGATGCCCCGTGAGACCCCAGGGCTCTTTTCTCAGCCGTTCCTGCATCCCAAGGCTGCTGCCAGGCGCCCCCTTGCTTTCCGACCCTGCAGGAAGGCCCAGGTTCCCTGAGACTGACACCGCCCAGCTCTGCCCCTTTGTGGTTCTCTTCACCTCCCTGGTCCACTCTCAGAGCACGAGGCAGCCCTGGTTCGTGGGAGCGGGCAGCTGAGACCCCTGTCAGCTGGGATCGTGGGCGCGGTCCCGCCTGTCGCTGCTTCTGCCCGTTCTGGCTTCTGACAGCACCTTCACCTCATCAGGGCGGCCCTGAGGGGGGTGCAGCTTGCAGGCCCAGCACCCAGTGCCACGAGCTGCCACAGAACTTAACTCCACTTGCTCAAGTCAGAATGAATGGATTTCGGGGCTGGCGCTGTGGTGCAGTGGGTTAAAGCCACAGGCTGCAGGGCCGGCATCCCATATGGGCACCCATTCGAGTCCCAGCTGCTCCATTTCCCATCCAATTCCCTGTTAATGCTGTAGGAAAGCAGTGGAAGATGGCCCAGGCCCTTGGGCCCCTGCAGCCACGTGGGAGACCCGGAGGAAGCTCCTGGCTCCTGGCTCCAGATCAGCCCAGCTCTGGCCTTTGTGGCCATCTGGGGAGTGAACCAACGGAAGGCTCTCTCTCGCACTGCCTCTGCCTCTCTGTAACTTTGTCTTTCAAATAAATAAAATGAAACTATTTAAAAAAAGAATTAATGGATGTCAGTGGGCAGTGTCTCACTGGGTGATGTCCAAGGTCCATTGGGCAGGGATCTCCCAGGGCCTTGTGTGTGGGGTACAGTGTGAGTGAGGGGAGCCCTCGGGTCTCTGTGTGTGGGGTACAGTGTGGGTGAGGGGAGCCCCCGGGTCTCTGTGTGGGGTACAGTGTGGGTGAGTGGAGCCCTCGGGTCTCTGTGTGTGGGGTACAGTGTGGGTGAGTGGAGCCCTCGGGTCTCTGTGTGGGGTACAGTGTGGGTGAGGGGAGCCCCCGGGTCTCTGTGTGTGGGGTACAGTGTGGGTGAGGGGAGCCCCTGCCCCTGGGAGCCCAAGGCGCAGGAGAGGACAGGAGGAGCCGTTCCTGTCTACTTGTTCTGAACTCAGCCCACAGGCGGCACAGGGTGCGCCCATGCCATGGGCTGTGGGTGCTGGACAAGCCATGCGTCCACAAGGCATGGTTGGGGGGCAGGATGGTGTGGAATCTCAGGTTCCCACCGTCAGCCTGCAGCCTGGGAGACTCGCTGCATGTTAGCACGGTCAGCGTGGCCCTCACTTTAGGAGCAAGGAAGCCCTGGGTGGTGAGACAGATGGGGGCTGCCTGGGGCTGGACCCCACTCAGAGCCTGCAGCCCAAAGCCGGCGCCCTCTCCCCTGCACTGGTGGCTTGCTGGTCACTGCCCCAGCAAAACTGTCAGGGAGCAGGCGACGGGGCAGGTGGCCCAGGGGACCCCAAGAGTCCTCACGTAACCCACAGTTATATTTACTCACTCCAAATGGATCTGAGAGTAACGAAAGAATTTTAAGCAAGGGACTAGGTTTTGGGCAAATTGAAATGTATGTTTGGGTCTCCACAGTTTGAAGGGAGAAAGAGAAAGAGAGAGAGAGAGAGAGAGAGAGAGAGAGAGAGAGACAGGGAGAGGGAGGGAGGTGTCTGTAAGAAAAGAATGTCAGGCGTGAGGCCCAGAGCAGTGGTAAGCGAGGTGTTGGGTTAACTGAGGCAGGGCCTCTGTCGGGAGGGGTGGGCCCCTCTCCACTGGCCCGAGAGTGTCTGACCCGCCCTGGAAGCGGGCTGAGCCAGGCCGCCGAGTTTACGGGGGAACACGCAGGCCAGCAGCTTCTCAGCCAAGAACGGGGAGTCCGGTCTACATACAGACTGGGGCTTCCACGGCATCGGGCTCAGCTCCTCCTGTGGTTTCCTCTCCTCCCGCATCCTCTCCACCGGGACAGAGTTTGCTGGTGCGAAATGGATGCACCCCCCTCCCCCAGCCTCAGTGCCGGTGTTAACAGGCTGGGTGCTCTGGCAGGGTGCAGAGGGGAGTCCCCTGGGGCGCTGTCCTGGGTCTGAAGGCTGGGGCCGCCTGCACAGCTGCTGGGTGTGGGCAGGGCTTCGTTCTGTGAAACACCCGCTGCTTCTGCAGGTGCTTTCCTGTCCCCGGCCCCTCCACACGCACTGGCCGACTCCTCTCCCTCCCACGATGGGCACAGACCTGTCTGTGGTGGACAGGACAGAAGCGGTGCCTCCTACCCTCACAAACCTCTGCTAAACGCCAGGGACCGTGTCAGGTGGGCAGGGCGCGGGAGGGACTCTCACGGTGCCCCCCCTGGAGGGGCCAGCTGGGCGCAGACCAGGGAGGACGCCCGGAGCCAGGCGCAGGACGGGGCCCTCAGCGAGGCCAGCACTACCGGATCTGTCCCCGTAGCCTCAACCGCTAGGCGGTCCTGGCAGAGCCAGCTGCCTCTCCCGTGCCATTTTTATCCAATAACCTGGGTCCTGGCTCCCCCAGCCGAAGCCCAATCGCAAGCCGGTTGGATTTTCCCTTACATCTCCTTGTGGTTTTTAAACACGGGGAGAGGAGTCTTCACCCGTGTCAGCCGGCAGCCTCGGGGCCCAGGCGGGCACCCACTGGGCAGCCTGCGTTTCCCTGGGCACAGAGCAGCCCTGAGCCTCTGTCTGGGCTCCCCCTCCTGGGCTGGGGGGGGGTGATTCCAAAATGTTAACGGATCCAACTTACAGATTTGATCGGTATGAGCTGCACCCTGAAACCAGCTGCCCAGGAACGCAGTCTGCCGGACCCTGGCCAGCCCTGGGGCCAGACCCTGGCCAGCCCGCACACCCCTCGTCTCAACCCTGACCCAGCAGTGCTCGCTGGAGAGCTGCCCTCAGCATGCGGCTCTGGGACCTGAAGCCCCGAGGCACGCTGCCCAGGGGCCTGGCCGGAAACCTAGCTTTATCCTTGAAAAGCTGAGGAACTGTAGAAAAATAAACACCCGGACAACGTTTATTTACTATTATTGTTATTTTTGCCAACACCTTTGAGCTCCAGGTCCCAAATGCAGCAGACACAGCGCTGCCTCCCAGGACCGGCAGTGGCGCCGGCGCAGGGCACGGCAGGGCTGAGTGCGCGCCCAGGGCCCGGGTAAGCAAGGAAGCAGGCCCTGTATCTGCAGCGGCTCCCACGCGGCCTCACACCATGGTCATGACCCGCAGCGCGGCGGGCTGGAACCGGCGGATCTTCCTCCGGAGCGCCCTGGAGGCTTTGACGCGGCACAGCCTGGGCGCAGGGGTCCGCGTGCGCCGCCCTCGCCCGCTTTCTGCGTCGCTGCCGCTGGCCTCGGCGTCCCCAAAGCAGCCGGCGGAGAGGCCGCTGGCATCATCCTCGCTGCTCTCCGCCGCGTCCGACTCACCGTCGCGCGCGCAGGTGGCTCGGGGCGCCCGCTGGCCGCGGCGGCCCGCGATCTCCACGGCGGACTGCCACCGGCGCCGCTGCTTCCTGGCCGACTGGACGGGGAACAGCACCTGCGCCGACGCCCGCCAGTTGTTCGGCCGGGCCACCACCAGGGGCACGAAGAAGGGCACGGGGTAGAGGGTGGACTCAGAGCAGGAGCGGCCGGGCGCCGCCCCGCCCGGGGTAGGCTTCCTCCTGAGCCCAGCCCCTGAGGGCCTGCACGAGGGGCCCCACTCCAGGGGCAGCCGGGCAGCCACAGGGGCACCCCGAGGTCTCTCTGAGGGCAGCGGCGGCCTTGCGGGCCTTGGCCCCTTGTCGCTGGCCCTTCTTCTGACCTTCACAGCCTTGGGCTGGGGGTGGCTGGTGGCCATGCCACCTGGGGAAGCTTTGCTGTCCGCCCCTGGCCCAGGGACATGGTGTCCCCAGGCCACAGGGGGTCTCTCCTGGACCTTCCTGGCCGGGGACACACCTGGGCCTCGGCTGCAGTCCAGAGCCCTGGGAGGCTGCTGGGTCTGGGGGCGGGGTGTGGCACCCACCACGGTCTCCCTGGGCACACGTCCATCTGGGGGTCTGGGGTCCTCCTGTGGGAGAGGACTGGGGTGCTGGGGGCTCCCGTGAGGCCCAGGGCCCTGCTGCCCCAGGCTGTCCCTGCTGGGGGACCCTGCGTTGCTCCCTGCCTGGGGGGCGTGGCCCAGCTTCTGTGGGGATGGGGATGCTGCCCATCTGGGGGGCCCCTGGTCCCTGACACCACCCCTCACAGAGGCCCTTTGGCTGTGCCGCCGCAGCAGCCTGTCAATGTAGGTGCCGGCCAGGCCCACCTCAGGGGCTGGCCCAGTCCGCGTGGTGCTGGGAGGGGGCAGAGCCGGGGGGAGCATGTGGCTGGTGGTCTGTGGGGTGTCTCTGGTCAGAGCAAACAGGGGGCTCTGCAGAGCTACTGCGTGCAGGGGACTGGGGTACGGGTACACTTCCAGGCCGCCCCTGGACACCAGGTCCCGCTGGTACTTGGGGTCCAGCACGTGGGACAGCCCCTCCACGCCCTGGCAGAGGTGGGGGGCGGCCGTGCGGTCCCCACAGACCTCCTGGAGCCCCACGTCTTCTGGGAGGACCCGTTCCAGATCGCCTGGGAAGACAAGAGTGGCAGGTGGCAAGGGGGCATGGGGCGGCTCTGGCAGCGCTGCCCCGCTCCGCCCCGGGACAGGGGCCCTGGGAGAGCCGCCCCGGGACAGAGGCCCTGGGAGAGGACGGCTCGGTGTCCCTGCATCTGCTCAGCCCCTCCTCACCAGGGCCTGGGCGGGGTCCCCCGCGGGGGACTGTGACAGCCGTCCCGGGAGGAGCACGTGGGCCCCAGAGACTGAGCCGGCTCTTGGTGAGAACCACAAGTCTCAGTGCCCTGGACCCGGGGGGCAGTCTGTGGACACCGCAGGAGCTGGGGGGGGGTGGGCAGGGGCTTCAGGACTCGTCTTTGTCCCATGCAGGCGGAGCAGTGGGTTTTTCAAAATTTCTGCTGTGCGTTGTGAAGAATGGTAAGAGGTGAGAGTGGCCGGGCCACGCTGCCCGGCATGGGTGTGCCGGCTGCCGGGAGCCAGTGTCGCGAGGACTCCAGGGGGCCTCCCTGCCCCCAGGGGAGGCTGCCCATACCTCCTGTTTCTTACCTGTGGACACCGGTCTGGGCCGGAACATGCCCCTTGGCCAGACTGGGTCTTCTGCACTGCTCGGGGGCCCTCCACCCTCCTCCGTGGGCTGGGGTCTCCACGCCGGCACGGTGGTCTCGTCTGCTGACCGGGGCCGCCAGTCCCCCATGGCAGGCCTGTCCTTGGAGGCCTGGAACGCAGGCAGCAGGCTGCCCAGGGAGGGGGAGATGCGGTCACTGCACACGGAGGCACAGGAGGTGGACAGGGAGCAGGAGCCGCCATCGCTGAGCTCGTAGAAACCTGGATGGAGCAGACAGGGGTAGGTTAGTGCACACCCTGGACAGAGCAGACGGGCAGGGGTGCACACCCTGGACAGAGCAGACAGGGGCAGGGGTGCACAGCCTGGACAGAGCAGACAGGCAGGGGTGCACGCCCTGGACAGAGCAGACGGGCAGGGGTGCACAACCTGGACAGAGCAGACGGGCAGGGGTGCACACCCTGGACAGAGCAGACAGGGGCAGGGGTGCACAGCCTGGACAGAGCAGACAGGCAGGGGTGCACGCCCTGGACAGAGCAGACGGGCAGGGGTGCATACCCTGGACAGAGCAGACGGGCAGGGGTGCATACCCTGGACAGAGCAGACGGGCAGGGGTGCATACCCTGGACAGAGCAGACGGGCAGGGGTGCACAGCCTGGACAGAGCAGACAGGGGCAGGGGTGCACAGCCTGGACAGAGCAGACAGGCAGGGGTGCACAGCCTGGACAGAGCAGACAGGCAGGGGTGCACGCCCTGGACAGAGCAGACAGGGGCAGGGGTGCACGCCCTGGACAGCCCTGGGACCTGGCCCTGGGTGGGTCAGAACCCACTGCATCCTCTCCACAGCAGGCCGCCCTGCCCTAGCTGGTGGACGCTGCAGCCCGGCGGGGCCAGCACAGGCCCAGATCCAGCACTCTGTGCAGACCTCTGGGGCTCCCCGCTCCTGTTCTGCCTGCAGGCCCAGCCTGGAATGGCCTACAAGGAGGCTGCTGAGGGAGGCCTCTGCCCTGGATGGGGGTGTGTGCTACATCCCCCGTCACGGGAGAGATTTTCCAAATAACAAGTAAATGGCGGACGTGCTTGGAGGCTGCCGGCGTCTCGGGTCTGCCGGGGGACCCAGCTCTCGGCATGCGCCGGCGGAGCCTCGCTGCCTCGGGTGCTGGGCGAGCATCAGACTCCGTGTGTCACCGTGACCATGGCTCTGCCTCTGCAGCCTTCAGAGTGGGGGCGGGGGCTGCTGGGGGGCAGTCTCCCTTTCTCCCTGCTCAGTTACGGATTTCAGGGGACTGAAACCAACCTGGGGGTGCGTGTCGTCCCATCAGTCACTTACGGTCTCTGCCCAACACAAGGAGTGGCCGCCTGACCCGTCCAGAGAGGCGACAGACTCCTGGGGTGCTCCCATCAAAAGCAATGCCTTTCCCGTTAACAAAGTGCATGTACACATGCACACACACACATGCACACACACACGCATGCACACATACGCATGCACACACACATGCACACACACACGCATGCACACATACAAGGTACTGCAAGAAGTTCATGGAAATTAAAATGTTTGAGTTCATTTCCTGTGCAAAAACTTCTGCTGGAATCCATAGTTTTTTCATAATGCAGGTTTCCCTCATGCATATGTAAAGCCCCTCACGCATATGTAAAGCCCCTCATGCATATGTAAAGCCCCCCATGCATATGTATGCTCCTTAAGAAACCACACTGACGTTCAGCTATGGCAGCTCAGGACTCCTCAGCAGTGCATGCTTTTCCTGGCCTACGTGCGGCCTCCTGACTTTCCCAGCAGGGCACACGGGCCTCCTGACTTTCCCAGCAGGGCACACGGGCCGAGGGCCAGCACCGCTCCCCAGCTCGGACAGGAAGTGCAGGGGCTTGAAGGAGGGCCGACAGGGAACGGTGTCACTTCTGCAAATGCTGCCTGGCCAGCGCGGCACAAGCAGCAGGGGGCCCTGGGGGCTGAGATGGGGGGGGCCCTGGGGGCTGAGATGGGGGGGGGCCTGGGGGCTGAGGCGGGGGGCCCTGGGGGCTGAGACGGGGGGGGGCCCTGGGGGCTGAGACGGGGGGGGCCCTGGGGGCTGAGACGGGGGGCCCTGGGGGCTGAGACGGGGGGGGGGCCTGGGGGCTGAGACGGGGGGCCCTGGGGGCTGAGACGGGGGGGGGGCCCTGGGGGCTGAGACGGGGGGGCCTTGGGGGCTGAGGCGGGGGGGGCCTGGGGGCTGAGACGGGGGGGCCCTGGGGGCTGAGACGGGGGGGCCCTGGGGGCTGAGACGGGGGGGCCCTGGGGGCTGAGACGGGCGCCCGAGCGGCCCGGCCGTACCGGAGCTGGGCCGGCTGTCGCTGTCCGGGGCCTCGCAGGACGACCTGCACACGTCCAGCTGCAGCTCGCTGATCTGCTGGCCCAGCTGGTCCAAGTGGGTCTTGAGGCCAGCGTCCTGCCGCCGTAACCGGGACTGGAAGGGGAGAAGGAGAAACAAAGCTGACGTGAGTGCAGGAGGCCAAGCTGAGGCTCCGAGGGGCAGCACCACTCGGACTCCAAACCCCACGGGCCACGCGTGGTCACCAGCCGTGGCTCTCACTCATACCCGCGCTCCAGGGACAGGGGACAGAAACCACAGCCCGTGCCCCCCCAAACACACACCCACTCCCCTCCAGCGGCCAGCGACTTCCAATCAGACTTTCTCCCTGCAGACACAGGCACGCAGGCTCGGTGGAGTCAGGGTGGAAGCCAGCACAGCCCAGCTCCTGGCAGGTGCCGTGCCCGGCAGCTCCACGTAAGAACACGCCTCTCCAGCCCGTGCTGACCGTGCCCCGGCAGCTCCATGTAAGAACACGCCTCTCTAGCCCGTGCTGAGCTGACCGTGGCGTCCTCCATGCGACGGCCCCTTGCTCGATGGCACCGGGCACTGCCGCCCTCTGACTTGCAATGGGGAAAGTTCCTGGGGACACCGGCCTAGCATGGTGCGGTACGCGGCTGCCTGTGATGCCGGCATCCCATATCCCAGCGCCTGTTCGAGTCCTGGCTGCTCCACTTCTGATCCAGCTCCCTGCTAACGGGCCTGGGAACACAGCGGAAGATGGCCCAAGTGCTTGGGCCCCTGCACCCATGTGGGAGACGGCTGGAGTTCCTGGCTCCTGTTTTCGGTCTGGCCCACCTCTGGATGGTGTGGCCATTTGGGGAGTGAATCACAGGATGGTCCACTGTGTGCCGTCACGCCTCTGATGCGGCTGTCAGGGAGGCCACAGGAGACGGCACGGCCAGCTTTGCCCATGACAGAGGCACTGGGGAGCCACCCAGAGTCCTCTCCCACTGAGAGGTCCACGTCCTCACTCTGCCCTCTGTGTCCCTCACCGTGCCGTGGGACTTGTGTGTGTGCACGCGTGTTGGAAGTGTCACACACAGACGCCGTAACTAACGCCTGTGTGGCATCAGCACCCAGCACCCAGGGAGTGCTGACTCTTCCCTTCTGAAGCCACACCACAGTGTAAGCCCCTCGTGAGGGTTAACAGCGAAGTTTAAGGCAAACGACTCATGAGTGCAACCGCGTGGTTCTTCCTGTTGCAGAAATGATGACTCGCAGCTGCGCTGCGGCCACGGTCACGAGGACCCCTCCAAGCCCCAGTGAGAGGCGCCACAGGAGAAGCAGTCACCACAGCCCAAGCCCGCGAGAGCGACCGAGGGGCCGAGCCCAGGCACGGGCGGGAGCCACGGGCCAGGCCAGCTCGCTCGGCCCCCAGAGCCCGCGCGGGGTCTCAGCACAGGGTCCTGAAGTCCACACGGTGTCTGTGAACACGAACGGGCTTTGTGCTCCCACAGCTGCCCCCGCCCGGGCTCCCCCACACAGCTGAACGCTGCCCGGTGAGCAGCGCCTCCCACGGGCAAACCAAGCAGAGCCAGAGGAAGGCGCCGGGCTGTGTGTTCCCTGTGAATGGCTCTGTCACAGGACTCAGCCGCCGGTCCTGCGAGGCGTCGCAGGCAGGCTCCCGGCTGCGTCTGACCAGCTGACCGGTCCTCTCCCTTCACCCCGGCCAGCTTCCTTCCTCCGTCCCAGCCTGCCTTCCAAGGCGGTGAACACTGACCCACAAGCATGGCCCGGCGTCCCTGTGAGTGTGAGTGTGAGTGTGAGTGTGAGTGGGGGGTGGGAGGCCCAGGGCCCAGGGCCGCAGGGAGCCCTGACGTGGACTTTGGCGCACCACTGAGGCCATGTGTCACCATGAACGCTTCCTCCCCTAAGGGACCAGGCTGGAGCTCAGGCCAGGGCACAGCTGCCCTGCGTGCCCTGCTCCCTGAACTCCTAGGGTGCGCTGGGGTGCGGGGCCACCTCACTTCCCTCTCCCCTTGTCAAGGGGCCACCCAGGGGCTGTGGCAGACTCCCCCTGAGCCGGCTGCCCACGGTGGGCTCTCCTGGGCCTCCTGTTGACCCCGGGCTGCCCTCATTCACCGAAACTCCGAAGAGCTAGCCTGGGAACCTGCATTTAAGTTTCTCAGGCCCACACAGGAAACTCGCGCGAGCTCCTGATCCGGGGCTGCCTCTGAAGACGTGGGAGCCCCCCCCGCCCAGAGCACGGCCTGCCATCCTCGGCCCTGCTCAGCCTCTGCACCCAGAAGCTCCTTCGTGGCCCAGGCAGGGGCCAAACATTCGAAATGCCCAGGATAGAGCGTGGGAGTCACAAACGCCTCCTTCCGTTCCTTGGAAGCTGACAGCGCGCGGATCAGCGACTTTAGCCGGTGAACGTCACGCCCAAGCTTAAAAGAGGCCCCTCAGCAAAGCGGCTGCACTGCTGCTGGGAGGAAGCCAGTGGGGTGGGCGCCTGGCCCCTGGGGACCCTGAGCAAGGCTCAGCCCCACCTGCCTTTGTTCCCGAGGCCCCCGCGGCAAGCACTGGGGGCCCAGGGAACGCGGCAGGTTGGGGGAGCTGGTGGCTGCAGCAGCAGACCCCGATGCGGCCCTCTCCCAATGCAGAGGCTGAGGCCGCAGCCTGCCAGGCAGGCACCAAGCGAGCGAGCGGCGGCTTTCAGAACAAGTCCCGACCAGCCAAGCCAGGCACCTGGGAATTCCTCAGGACCAGGTTTCAGCCATCGGGCCGCGCCCTCCTCCCACCCCAGGGCGCCTCCCTCTGGGCTGGCAGTGGCTGCAGCGCCTGCAGGTGGAGGCTGTTTTTCAGGTCGCTGGCAGCCAGGGGATGGGGCGTTCTGGGGGAGCTTAACCCTTGCCCCGTCTCGGGGAGCCACAAATCGCTGGAAGTCCTGCACAGGCGGGCACGAGCGGCTGCCTGGGTCGGAGGGCACAGGGAGACGGGTCCCCTTCTGTTCCCGCACCCCAGTCACTCAGTGAGGCCACAAAGACGGCCGCTCTTTCTTTGTGACTTCTCGCTGGCCACGAAAGGGTGCAGTGTTCTCTGATAAGCCTGGAAGTGACAAAGCTGCCGTTTTCCTAGAGTTTAAATCCCTAGAAACAAACGCCCAGGCTCATTCTCAGGTGGGAATTCCTGCTGGCCAGATAAACGGTGCTTCCTGTGTTCACACCTGCACCAGCCAGCACCAGGGCAGGGCGGGGCCTCGGCCACCCGAGAGCCTTTGCAGTCCGCTCGTCCTAACTGAAGCAAAGCTGCTCCTAACTTCTCCCGGCAAGAATACCGCACGAGTGCTAAGCGCCGGGCGAACGTCGCACACGTCCAATTACTCCTCTCTTTTGATCACCGACTCCCTTCCAAGAACAAAGATTCAAGTCAAAGTCGGCAAGTTCCTTCTGGTTCCCACATTAAAAAAAATTAAACAAAAAACCGTTTGATCTCCTCCTCCAAAAGGCCACTCGTAATTAGAGGCTGCAGGCTCACGTGCCCCAGGCCAGGTTAATCATCCACTGCGGCCCTGGCCCTGGACAGGAGGCGTCACGCGTGTCACACACCTGGCGGCTGCTGGGGTCCTGCACACCCACGCATGCTCACAAGCAGCCGATCCACCCACAGGTGTATGCCCACGCGGGCTTCACCCGCCGTGGGGAGACCCTGGCTGGCCAGGCCTTTGGCCCCGAAGCCTCTCCCAAGTCCACAACTTGGCTGCGGCTGGGCTGGGCTGGGCTGACGGCGGCCAGGGGTCCCCGGCTGACTTTGAATTTCGAGTGCCAACACCTGCAGTGGCACAAGTAACTCAGCCAGCCGTTCACCTACAGCGCTCTGATCTTTCTTTTAAAAATCACTGCAAAAGCTCTTTGGGGCTGTTTGTCAATTACACAAAGTCACGCCTCACAGTAAACGAGAGAAGCCGTAACCATCACCCGCAAATCCTCACTGCCTAAGCGGCCCCTGAGCCTGGAGGAGCCCCGGGGCACAGGAGCCCCTCGGAGTCCCTCCCCCACCGCCCCCCATCCAAGGACGCACCCTCCCCACGGATCCCCCTTCCACAGCCCAGGAAGGCCCTCTGGGACCTGCGCCTGCAAATCAAATACTGCCCCAGGGACCCTTCCCCACGGATGCTGGGCAGAAACCCGGCCCCGGCAGCCAGCCAAGGCGCTCCTGTGCGGGAGCGCGCCCCCAAACATGCCCGGCTGGGCACAGGAAGGCGCCCGCGATGTCCCCACGCAGCAACCCCGCCGCTTCTCAGTCGGCCCCAAACAGCGCCCCACTCCAGCCAAAGGCCGCCCCCTGAACGCCCCGCTGCGCCCCTGAGGGCCCCGCATCCCCGCTCACCAGCTGCTCCTGCAGGGCGGCCAGCGCCGCCTCCAGCCTCAGCTCCGGCGCGCGGGGGCCGCAGGGGGCGGCGGGCTCTGGGGAGGGCTGCATGGCCAGGGCGCCCCGCACCCGCGCCTGCTGCGTGGCGCGCAGCCCCTGCAGCTCGTGCAGCCCCGCAAGCGCCGCGCGCAGCCTCGCGCCCACCCTGCGGCGATCCCAGCCCAGGGGCCCCGGGGGTCCGCCTGGCGCCCACATCGCCAGCCGGCGCGCGCGGCGCTCCCTCGGCAGCGGACCCGAGCGCCGGGCGCCCTCCTGCGCCTGCTCTGCCCGCCGGCTCCGCAGGTCGCCGCGGCGGGGTGGGACCTACAGGGCCGCGAGGGCGGCGTCTGCGCACGCCCCGAGGTCGCCGAGGGGCCCGGCGGGCGTCCTGGCGCACTGGTGCTGGGTGGGACCCGGCCCGGCCGCGCGGCGGGGTGCCTGCGGGGGCGGGGCCGGCGCGGGGGCGGGAGGCGCGGGCGGGGGCTGGGTTACGTTAAGGGTCAATTCCTGGGGGCGTCGCGCTGGGAGCAAGGGCTGATCATGGCTCGCTCGCCCTGAGCTGGACAGCGTGGCCCCGCGCGCCTGCGGCTCAGAGCCCTCGGCGTGCCCTTCTGGGTTTTCGAATTAAGTTTACGGAGATGCACTTCACGCACGGTGCACCCCTCGTCAGAGTTCGCAGTCCCTCGGCCTGTTCCTGAAGCGGGCGACCACCAGGCTCCGAAAACCGCGCGCATTCTCTGGGCCTCGCGGCCCGCGCCCCTTGCTCCTTGCGCCTTGCCCGCACTCTATGGCCGCCCCGCGCCCCGCACTCCAGGGATTCCCGCACTCCGTGACCGCTGCGCGCCCCGCACTGCGTGACCCCCTCCCCGCTCCCCACACTCCGTGACCTGCGCGCGGCCCCCCGCCCCGCTGTCTGCACCCCCTTTTAAAGCCACTGTCCTTTTACTATTGAGATGCCGGCATTCACACAACTCTCTCTGACCTGAGTTACAGCTGTGATGTGAAAAACACGACTGGAACACCTGTTGTTTCCAGGGCCAGCTCTGTGGCCACATGACTTGAGCGCCCTCTGCAGCGCTGGCATCCCGTGTGGACACAGGTTTGTGTCCGGGCTGCTCCACTTTGGATGCAGCTCCCTGCTGGTGGCTTGGGAAGGCAGCAGAAGATGGCCCACGGGGGCTGGAGCCCCTGCGTGACGCTCCTGGTGGAGGCTTCAGTCTGGCCCGGCCCTGACCATTGCACTTTGCAGCCATTTGGGGGGTGAACAGCAGATGGGGGATCTCTCTCTATATATACATAATTCTGCCCTTCAAATAAATGCATCTAAAAAGAACTATTGGTCCCCTGCGTGAGCCGTCTTTTTACTTTCTTGGTAGTGCCCAGTGAGCAGTTTCCAGTTTGGACGAATCCGGTTTATCCGTCCTTTCTGTCCCTGGTGCCAAGTCCAACAGCTCGCCCAGTCCAGCATCGAGGGAGCATCTGCGCTTCATTCCTGGAGTCGAGTGGTTTCGGTGCTTGGTCCGCGTCGCGTGGTGTTCCGTTCTCGGTGCAGCGACGCTGGGCAGAGCCCTGCTGGCCGCCCGCCGTCTCCCGCTGAGGATCCTGAGTTGTCTTCCGGGGAGCAGGGGTCTCAGCTTCTCGGAGACTGACTCAGCTCCGCAGGCTGATGTCAGTGTCCGTGTGCCCGGGGGCATCTTTGCCCACCCAGGCCTGTGAAGACTACGTAGGCTCTGCCTCTCGCTTTTGTCTGGGATCCACTTTGAAAGGATTTGTGTGGCTCCCGCGAGGGGAGGTTGCAGGTTAGTTTTCCTTAAACACAGTTCCCGGAGCAGCCCTGTCTGAGCCGCTATCGTCCAGCGCTGCCCTCGTAGGAGAAGCAGCGTCCACGCACCTCTGATCTGTCTCTCGTCTGCTGAGGTCTGTGCACAGCAGAGGAAGCTCCCACCTGCTGGGCAGGCCCCTCCTCCCTGAGGCCCGGGGAGGGGCCACCCCTAAGTCCCAGCTCCAGCAGGGGCCTCCCTGGGGCTGCACTGACCACAGATGTGTCTGGGAAGACACCCTGCACGCTGCCGAGTTTCCTAACCCGTGAGCGTGGAAGGCGGTTGCTGCCTGAGGTGCCGCCCCTGTCTCTAAGTGTTATTTCACGGTAGAGGTCTTGTGCCCCTCTTGTTGCTGATTTCGTAGGAAAAATGTATTTATTTTGCAAGTCAGAGTTGCAGAGAAAGAGAGAGATCTTCCAGTGGTCAGGGCTGGGCCAAGCCTAAGCCAGGAGCCAGGAGCTTTGTCTGGGTCTCCCAGGTGAGTGCAGGGGGTTGATTCACTCCCCAGGTGCTTGCAACAGTCCGAGCTGGGCCAGGCTGCAGCTGGGGGTCAGGAGCACCGTGCAGGTCTCGATGTGGGTGGCGGGGACCCCACTACTTGAGCCATCGCCTGCTGTCTCCCAGGACGCACGTAGCAGGAAATGGACTTGAACCGAGGCGCTCCTGTGTGAGATGCTGGTGTCCCGTGCCGTGACTGACGCAACTGCTACACCAGATGCTGACCCAGCAGCGTCGTTTGTTTTGAGACATTTTATCAACTTTGACTTCCAACACTTCCGTTTGTTTTTTTATTTCATTGATTCTGTTAAAATTTTTAGTAGGAATTTGTTAGCCTCTGGATAATTTTTATATTTTTATTTTTGTGAATGTAATATTTTTTGGAATCTTTTTCTGAATACTAATTTTCTCTTTTGGTTTTTAATGTATGAAGTCAGCTGTGTGTCCTCCTCCTTCTGTCCCCCTTGAAACTAAATGGGCTGATGGGGCTCAGGGCTGACGGGGCTCGGGGCTGACAGGGGCTCAGGGCTGACGGGGCTCAGGGCTGACAGGGCTCGGGGTTGACAGGGCACGGGGCTCGGGGCTGATGGGGCACAGGGCTGACAGGGCTGACAGGGCCTCGGGGCTGTCAGGGCACGGGGCCGACGGGGCTCAGGGCTGACGGGGGCTCTGAACGAAGGAGTTTGTCCTTCTTGCGTCCTTGTGTGTTGGCACCGTCAGAGCATCCAGAAGCCTGAGCTTTAGTCAATTTATCACACATCTGCGTAGCTTCTAAGGATTGTAATCTGGGACGCAAAGAAATGGAAGTGAAGGAAACGTGAGTGGGTGCCAAGGAAAACCACGTGGGTTAGGTTGCAGGTGCAGGCTCCACACGGAGTGTAAGAGAAGTGGGACTCTGTAAGTTTGCTGTGCTTGTGGGTGACTTTCTCTTGGGTTCATTCATCTCCTCGATCACTGTATCTGTGCCGTAACCCAGCGTTAACACACAGACACAACATTATACTGAGGACCTTTAGCTTGGCGGAGATAAACGAAGCATAGATGCCCGCGGCTGGGGAAGGTGTGTGAAGAAGCTGCCCTCGGTTTGCTGCTGGGAGCCCGTTCTGGGCGATCTGCCGGCGTGGTCAGACACCTCGAAATGAACCTACCTGTGGCTGCTCTTCCGGGATTTATCCTGCAGGAGGAATCAGGGTCAGAGAGACACAGCTCAGACGGCAGCCTGGCTACAGTGATGTGTGTGTCTAATAAATGAAACCGCACAGTGATGTGTGCGTCTAATAAATGAAACCGGGGACCTCTGCTGAGAACAATGTAACTCGACTGAATAAGCAAGTCCATGCTGCTGTTAAACATTAGCCACTAGACACCAACAGCAACCTGGCTGGACCCGGCCGCGCAGCGGTGTGCTGGGGCTGGACCCGCCCTGCACACAGGCTGCCTTGCGGAGGACCCCGGCGAGTCTCCTGGTTCCCTGCTGCCCCCGTGTGGTCGGTTCTCAACACAGCAGCAGAGTGACCCCAGTCAGACTTCCCACCAGCCGCGGGCCCAGCTTCATGCCACGGGAGCCGGCTCGGCCTTGCCTTCCCAGCTGCCCTGCCGCCCACCCTCCTCGTGTGTGCCAGGAGGATGGCTCTCTGCTGGGCGGCCGGCCCGCCGCGCTGTGCCGGACAAGGGTGAAGGCGCGCATCTTTGTGCCTTCGCCTGTGTGTTTTGGACAAAGTCAATGTGCCTGACCTGTAGGCGCCGCTCACCAGCGTGTGCGGAATAAGTGAGCATTAAGCTGGCCTCGCCGGGCCGGAAGCAAACCGTGTATCCTGACCTTAAACCGCCTCATGGCGTGTGACCTTCCGGGTTTTCATCACAACAATCGCGGACAAGACACAACAGCTGTGCAGAGAACATGCAGCGTTTTCTCTGCGTTCCCCGGATGAGACCTCCTCAGCCTTTTACCTGGTGGTCTCCCCTCACCAGCCGCGGCCATGCCCCATCAGTGCGTCTCTCAGTCACCTGCCCTCTGTCCGCCGGCCGCCGATCTGTCGCCAGGCTCGTGGCGCAGACATCACCAAGTCTCCTCACCCGGCTTCCTCTCGTAACAATCACGTCCCGTTGTGAAGGGGCTTTAACCACCCTCACCCCAAGGAAGAGGAACGCGCCCTCGTCGCCACACCCTCACCCGAGGAACGTGCCCTCGTGGCCTTTCCTTTGTCCTGCTCCCGCGGGTTCCCGACGCTCTCCTGAGGCGTGGCCATCGCGCTGTGTCTTGGAGGGACGCCCTGTGTCGTGGGTGGCATCGCTGGCAGAGCAGCACTCATTCCCCTGTATCTCTTGCAAGTCCTGTCCTACGTTAGGTGTTCTCCCCATCCCAACATGAAGGCACTCTTCTCCTAAACGTTTTTCTGATGCTGTGTGTCTGATAGGGCATTCATCTACCTTTGAGCCGCCAGAACGGAGTGCTGTCTGCGCTGCGATGCAGGATTCTCGTATTGCTGGTTAATTATTCCAACACCAGCACCGTTTATGAAAGAGCTCCTTTCGCTGCTACAAGGCGTTTCTCCCTCTGCTGCGCCCCCTGCGCTGGGACTCCGCTGGGACCTCCTGCTGCCTGCTTGTCCCTCGCCGGGCTGGTCACCCGCAATGACGGCTAGGGTGAGACTCGTGGAGGCACACGGCCAGGCACTGCCTAAACTCAGCCGGCAGCAGGTCGATTTGCCCGGGCCCTGCACCTGTTCCTGGAGCCCCGTGACTTCCCGCCCTGGTGGGCTCCTGGCGGGGCTGCCCTGGCCCGGGCTCAGCTCATCGCCACATCTCCGTTTGGCCCCTGTGCTGGAGTCCCTCCCTCGCGCGGTCCCGCCCTGAGCAGCCGTGGGCGTTGCCTTCAGAAGTGCTGTGGGATTCACACTCCAGATGACCTCAGCTTCCTGGTTAGGAAGGGACGGCAGGTGCACCTGCAAGGTGGGACATGCGGCGGGTGCCAACTGGGAGAACGTCTGCAGAGGCGGAGTCACCTGTGGCTCATCGGGAGAGGTCGCCCGGCTGGCGGTTTCTCGTTGTCTGAGTCCGTGTGTGTCACGATGGAGAGCCCGTACGTCCCCGTGCTCCGTTTGCTTTGTGAACGTGAAAGGATGCTTTTCCGTGTTTGGCGTCACATTGGCGTGAGCGTCCCAGTGCTGTTCAGGAGAGACCTGGGAGTTCCTGGACGTTGGCTTTCCCCCCGAAGTGCGGACTGGCTGACGGCGGTCACGCTCGCTGCTCTCGGGTCTCTGGAGGCGAGGTGGGGACTCTAGCTCCCGGAATGCAGAGAGATGTCCTCCGAGGAGGAGGCGGCCAGGGTGTGAGCGCGGCGCTGGGGCGGGCGCCCGGCAGCCGTCTGGACTGGGGTGTCCACGAGGAGCTTTGCCTGAAGCCGCCGACCCCTGTAAGAAGGCCGCAGGCTTTCAGACTTGATCTGTCCGGACTCGATCGCCAAGTCACCGTGAACTTCTCAGCTGCGAAGGCCAGCGTCCGGCAGTGAGACAGACGCCTTGCGGCGCAGCTGCTCCTCCCTGGGGAGCCCTGTGCCCGTTCCTGTCCGTCTCCGTGTGCCCGCCGCGTGGAAGCTCATACAAAGCTCATCAAATGTACACTCCCGCCTGCGCGGCCCATGCAGCCATGTCCAGGGTCAGGATTCTGCAGCAGTCACCCTCGGTCACGGCCAGAGCCGGGAACCAGACAGGGAACGTTTGGCAAATGTGTGAAATTGTGCAAGCACGGCTGTTACAGTTCAGCACTGGATTAAAAAGCGATTAGCCGGCCGGCGCCGCTGCTCCTAGGCTAATCCTCTGCCTGCGGCGCTGGCACCCCAGGTTCTATCTCGGGGATCTCGGGGATCCTGGGGGTCCTA
The DNA here is from genome assembly GCF_051225735.1 of Oryctolagus cuniculus. NCBI lineage: Eukaryota > Metazoa > Chordata > Mammalia > Lagomorpha > Leporidae > Oryctolagus > Oryctolagus cuniculus. The sequence continues at coordinate 1,455,900 of NC_142871.1, read as the reverse complement.
GGGGTCCTGGGGGTCTGGGGTCTCAGGGGTCCCAGTGGTGTCTGGGGAACCCAGGGTCTCAGGGGTCCTGGGGTCTCAGGGATCCTAGGGGTCGGGGGGTCCTGGGGGTCTCAGGGATCCCAGGAATGTCTGGGGTTCCCGGGGTCTCAGGGGTCCTGGGGGTCCTGGGGGTCTCAGGGGTCCTGGAGGTCTCCGGGGCCCCTGGGGATCCTGGGGTCTCGGGGCTCTGACCCCCTAGGCGCTTCCTGACTGTCCTGGGGAGATAGTGCGCCAAGTCTCCTCCTTGTGCTGACCTGAGCGCCCAGGGCTCCGCGGTCTGTTTCCAACCAGGGCGTTCTTCCTGAGGGACACGCATTCCTCTGCTTTCCTCTTTAGCAGCAGCTGCATCGGGTGACGAGGCCCTTGCGTTTTTCCGGATGAGTAAGGGAGCAGCTTCCTCCTTCTGCGTGAGTTTCCAGCTCACAGGTAACCTGCGTGTGGTGCCGCACACGGGGCCGAGCGCTCAGCACCTCCGCCACCGTGGGTGTGCCGTCCCGGGACGCCGAGGGGCTTCGCGTGGCGTGAGTCCGCCGTGAGCCGAGACCTCCCCCGTCCTGTCTCTGTGGGGCGTTGGGGTCCCTCTCCTGCGGTCGGGGGGCTGAGGTCTCCGGCACCTGTGGCACGTGCTTGCTGTGCACTTCCTGTTTTCCCCTCGCATCTCAATCCACTGCAGGCCCTGGACGTGGCGCAAGGGAGCGGTGAAGTCACACACGGCCCCGGCAGCCACTCTGCCAAGCTGCTCAGGACAGCGTCTCGGGGAGGTCCGGAGCTCCCGAGATTGAAGCGGGTGGCGGCCCGGCCACTGCACCCTGACTGAGCCCCTTTGGTATCTGGAGGCGGCGGAATGGGGGTCCCCGCCAGTTGCTGACGGTTGGTGAGCTTGCGTCTCCCTCCTGGTGACATTTGAGGGGCTCCTGGAGGGTCTTGAACTTTTCTGTGTGCTGACAGCTCACACAATCTTGCTTTTTCTAACAGAACAACGCCTTTGAGGTGGCTTTGGCTTCAGTTAGAATCTCAGCTGTGCAGAAGCCACACGGAATTTCTTAGAGAAACGTGTGTCCTGCCATCATGGGCGGCAGTGGAGGACAGACCAGCATGCTGGGCAGGCCCTGCTCTGCGCGGAAATGAGGGGAAAGAGCGCCCCCTGCAGGCGAGCCCAGGCTCTGTCCCCAGTGCGTCGTACTCTGGAGCGGACGCCACGGATGATCCAGGGGGCCCAGTGCACCTGCCTGAGCACCGTGCCCGGGGCCAGGGCCAGCCTGCCACCATGGACGTGGGGTAGATGCCATGTGGCGTGGGAGGAAGAAAGACAGCGACCACAGAAGGAGGTGGAGGGGGCTGCCCTGGATGGAGCTGGCACACGGGGAGCCCGTGGGTCCCCTAAGTGTGTTTGGGGGACGCCCCGGCAGTCCCTCCACGTGGGTGCAGCCTGCGGGCTCCCTGGTGGCACGGAGGAGCTTCTCAGGGGAGAATGCCCCCCGAATCACTCAGGTTCCCCCCTTCCCCTCCCCAGATGACTTGGGCGACTCAGTTTGGGCAGGGCCGATGGCTGGGTCTCTGCTGATGCTCTCCAGGACGCCCCCCGTGCTGGGCCCTGAGCTGGAGATGGGCAGTCCAAGGCCAGAGGCCAGCCTGCGACCCCCGAGCAGCTTTCAGCTCCGACCTGCAGGCTCCCGCGCTTTGCCAGCGCCATGGGCTTTGCCCACACGGAGGCCCAGCCGCCATTAGCGTGAACCTCACGCCCTGGGCCCCTCTTCCCTTTGGTTGCCATCGGCAGGTGTCCGAGGGCCTGACGCTGGGAGATGCGGCACACGTCGTCACGGGGAAACTCCCGGGGCTGCTGACGAGTTAGGGTCCTACCAGCACGCAGAGGCTCCAGCAAAGGGGATGCTACTCTGTGATCAGAAAAATCCGAATCCGGCAGGCCGCCTCCCAGCGTCACGGCTCACGGCTTGCTTGGTTGTGAAGCTGAGGTTGGGTCAGGTTCTCTCTGAGGCACCGGCCACTCTGACCTGCAGCAATGCCCAGCACGGCCCCCTGGGGCCACCCGCCAGTCACGGGTAATGCTGAAAAGTGCGCGCCTGTGGACTGGCAGCGTAGAGCGATGCTGTCACTCCTGGCGTGCAGTGTGGGCGCCCCCACCTGGCAATGCTGTGCAGGCTGCCTGCAGGCCGGGAGCCGTGGGAGGCCCAGACCCCCAGTCTCCTGCAGGCGGGAGAAGCATGTGCAGGCCGCAGTGCCTGGAGGAAGAGCTGCAGGCGTGGACGCACTGCTGCTGCCTGCCTGGGGCCAGAGGACAGGCTCCCACTCTTCTCTACTGTGTTAAAGGGTGGACGGGAATGGCCTTCTGGGCAGAGGGGCAGCCCGTGTGAATCAAGGGGCCGTGGGACCCCTGGCTCGCTGTTTTCCATCCAATAATTCACTTCCCCAAATGTCTGCAAGAGCCAGGGCTGGGCCAGAGGAGGCAGGAGCCTGGAGCTCCACCCGGGTTTCCCACACGGGTGGCAGGAACCCAGTTGTTTGGACCATTATTTGCTGCCCCTTAGGGCACATTAGCAGGAGGCTGGGGCGGAAGCCAAGCACCAGGGACTCAGTCCATGCTCCACGGGGTGCCGGCGTCCTGAGAGGGCGCTCCACCCACTACGCCATACTGCCAGCCGCGAGAGTGACTGCTCTTCCTGACTTCCGGCAAGTTCTTAAACGCCGACCGCCTGCTGGTTACAGCGCAGCCCGCGGCCGCCCGGCCCCGCAGTTCCCGGGGGCTTGGTCTGCACTGCAGCGCGGGCGGGCACCTAGGGAAGGATTGGGACTCCGGAACCTTCTCTGATCAGCATACACGCAATGTTCTTTTTTTTTTTTAAGATTTATTTATTTGTAAGGCAGAGTTACAGAGGCAGAGAGAGAGAGAGAGAGAGAGGGAGAGGTCTTTCATCCACTGGTTCACTCCCTAATTGGCTGAAATGGCCGGAGCTGGGCTGATCTGGAGCCAGGAGCCAGGAGGTTCTTCCGGATCTCCTACGTGGGTGCAGGGGCCCAAGGACTTGGTCATCTTCTACTGCTTTCCCAGGCCACAGCAGATGGGGTGTGGTCTCTGGACAGGGTGTGGTCTCGGAGGGGGTGTGGTCTCATCTGAGGCTGGAGAGGGTGTGGTCTCAGTGGAGACTGGAGGGGGTGTGGTCTCTGGAGGGGGTGTGGTCTCTGGATGGGGTGTGGTCTCAGTGGAGACTGGATGGTGTGTGGTCTCTGGATGGGGTGTGGTCTCAGCTGAGGCTGGATGGGGTGTGGTCTCAGTGGAGACTGGAGGGGTGTGGTCTCTGGATGGGGTGTGGTCTCTGGATGGGGTGTGGTCTCAGCTGAGGCTGGAGGGGTGTGGTCTCAGTGGAGACTGGAGGGGTGTGGTCTCTGGATGGGGTGTGGTCTCTGGATGGGGTGTGGTCTCAGCTGAGGCTGGAGGGGTGTGGTCTCAGCTGAGGCTGGAGGGATGTAGTCTCTGGATGGGGTGTGGTCTCAGTGGAGACTGGATGGGGTGTGGTCTCGAGGGGGTGTGGCCTCAGTGGAGACTGGATGGGGTGTGGTCTCTGGAGGGGGTGTGGTCTATGGATGGGGTGTGGTCTCTGGATGGGGTGTGGTCTCAGTGGAGACTGGATGAGGTGTGGTCTCTGGAGGGGGTGTGGTCTCTGGAGGGGGTGTGGTCTCAGCTGTCCCTGGGTTGGGTTAGAAGTCTCCTGGGAGGTGCTGAACTGATACCAGTCAGGTGACAGAGCAGGGTCACCTGAGGCTTTGGCCAGGAGTGTGGATTCAGCAGCTGGCTGCAGGTGAGGGCCAGAGGGGACAGGTGCGCCCACCCGCAGCTGCAGTGGTCTGCCCGCGGGCCTCCTTGGGCCTCACTGTGCTGGCCACGGGCTGGCTTACAGCCCGGAAAGCTGAGGGTAAGGGCTCAGCCTGCTTCCCAGCCCCACCCTGGCGCTGAGGGCCCTGTCTCCTCCTCTCTCAGTTCTCACCTGGGACCTCATGTTTTCCCCAGCTAGCGCGGTCTCTTGTGTGCAGGCCGCTGCCCGACTGTGCGGCCACAGGACGCCAGCTGCATGTGGGGGCTCCCCGTGGGCTGTCACAGCCTCCGTCTCCCCTCCTGGCCGTGTGCCGGTCGCCTGCACACAGCCCAGCCCTGCGGCCTCCGTGGCTCTGGCTACTTGGCCATCCTGGCTCAGCGTCCGCTCGGTCCCCTGCGATCCCGGACCGCCTCTCTGCCCAGGGGCACCCCCATGGCGTCTCGGGGAGCTGTGGCCCTGTCTTGCCCCTCAGACCAGGGACTTGGGGTTAGGGGAAGCCGGCAGGAGGTGGCAGGCACTCAGTGGGCGTGGTCGGGGGGTCAGAGGCACTCAGTGGGAGTGGTCAGGGAGAGCTGAGATACTCAGTGGGCGTGGTCGGGGGGTCCTAGGTGCTCAGTGGGCGTGGTCGGGAGGCTGGAGATTCTCAGTGGGTGTGGTCTAACACCGGTCCACTAGCCCTAGGCGCCAGGCCACGATGTCCTGCTGAGGAGAGCCGAGCGGTGGGGCCGCTGACCCTGCCGTTGCACCTCGGCAGCTGCCAGCTGGGCGCACAGGGACATCCATGTGCAGGACGGGGAGGCTGTGGAGTTCCGCGGCCTCGTGTGACGCAGCCTCCCACCGGGCCCTGTGGCCTGGGGCGTCTGGGCGCAGGGGCCGTCAGCTCAGGGCGGCGAGCCAGGCCCTCTGTGCTGAGGGAGAAAGGGCGGCTCCGGCAGGCCGCTAGCCCGGGCTCTGAAATCCGGCTGCCGTTAGCAGTGAGCCCACGGTGAACGGGGCCGTGGCCGGGGCCGTGGGGGAACGGCCTTTTTGGTGTCCACTTCTAGAATGGGAACCAGCCGAACTCCACTCTTTCAGCTCCTTGGGAAATAGAAATCATTTGTACGTGGACAGCTGTGGCCAGAGTCCTGGGTAGCAGGTTAAGGCACCGCACACAGTGCTGGCGGCTCCACTTCCAGTCCAGCTCTCTGCTGTGGCCCGGGAGGGCAGTGGAGGATGGCCCAAGTGCTTGGGCCCTGCACCCCATGGGAGACCAGGAGAGGCACCTGGCTCCTGGCTTCGGATCAGCGCAGTGCGCCGGCTGCAGCGGCCACTGGGGGGTGAACCAACGGCAAAGGAAGACCTTTCTCTCTGTCTCTCTCTCACTATCCACTCTTCCTGTCCAAAAAAAAAAAAAAAAAAAAATAGGAATGCAGAGGACGCCGGACGTTCGTGGAAGACGCAGAGAAGGGAGCACTTCCGGACGTTCATGGAAGACGCAGAGAAGGGAGCACTTCCGGACGTTCATGGAAGACGCAGAGAAGGGAGCACTTCCGGACGTTCATGGAAGACGCAGAGAAGGGAGCACTTCCGGACGTTCATGGAAGACGCAGAGAAGGGAGCACTTGGGGAGCGTCGGGCAGCCTTGCACGGAAGCTTTCCATCGAGTGCTGCCCCCATGACCCCGAAAGAACCCGCATGCCAAGGGTCTGAAGTGCAGAACTTGAATTCCACGTTTGTGGAATTTTGTGGAACTTTTGTATTTGCAACAAAACAAAATGTTAGCAAGTAAATGGGACGAGGCACACAGAGCTGCGCTCAGTGGGAACCGCGGAGCTTTGCAGGCGAGGCTGAGGGGACTCCTGCCTGGTGCCGGGGCTTGGCCTCGCCAGCTGCCTCACGTGGCTCCGTACTTTCCAACAATTGCAGTCCAAATCCTGCAGGCGTTGGTGGGACTTGACAAGCTGACCCTCAACTTCATCTAACAAGGCAGAAGCTCTTGAATAGCAAAGTAACCCTGCAATTGCGCCCCAAATCGAGGACTGACGCGACGAGTTTCAAACTTTGCTACAAGGTGTCAGGAGTCACGCCGGGTGTTAGCGGCAGAGACACACGCCGGGTGTTAGCGGCAGAGACACACCGGTCAGGAGAGCAGGCTGGAGCCTCGAAGTCGTCCCGCCTACGTAGACAGTGATCGGGAGAGTGCTGAAAGGCACCGTGTCAGGGAGAGGACCATTTGCCACTGGTGGTGCGGAGAGCGTTGTGTGTCCATGCGCCAAAGACAACAAGCAGACAGGACTTGGGTCCGTCTCCTGCACTGTCTACAGAATAGATCCAGAACAGATCTTCACACGCCGCGCAAAGCCTGAACCGATGAGAACCCACAGAGGAAGCGTGGGAGGGGCTCCCGATGGCCTTGGGTTAAGTGAGGACTTCCCAGCGAGGACAACAGAAACATGACCTCCAGCGGAACAGCCCTTGCAGAAACTGGCCTTGTTTAAAATTAAACACAGCCGCCCTTTGAAGCATGGTGTTTGGGGAATGGGAAGACAAACCACAGCCGGGATGAATCATTGCAACCATGTATCTGACCAAGGGCTGGTGTCCCCAGGGAGCATGAAGAGCCCTCAAAACTCAGCGAAGAAACAAACAGCCAATAACGAGAGGGCGAAGAGCTGGGAGAGACTTGCAGCACAGGAGACGCGCGAGTGGCAACGGAGAGCAGAGACGCTCGGCCTCACGGCCATCCGGGCCGCGGGGACCCCACTGTGTGTGCTTCACGGTGGAGAAACCACGGAGCGCGGCCGTGCTGCAGGGAACGATGCCCACTGGATCAGCTGAGGGAGGCGCTGGCATTTCCTGCGTGAGCCTGCACCTGCCTCGGGGCGGCCCAGAGGCCCAGCGACAGGTGAATGGACACAGAGCATGGGGTCTCTGGACCCCACGGGATAGTACACAGAGTAAAGCAAAGTGAATGTATCCCATCCCCCACACAGATAGGCACACGCACGCACACATAGGCACACACAGGCACACACACGCACACACACGCACACATAGGCACAGGCATGCACACACGCTTGTCCCTCTTCCTCTGGCAGACATAGCCAGGATTTGGCAGGGCCGTCCTGCACTTGCGCCTGCACATCCGGTGCTGGCGTGGAGTGGTGATAACGCAGGAGGAGGCGGCCCTGACCTGTTAGGCGTGGTCTGAGGCTGAAGTCCCTGGCGGTGGTGGCCTGGGCCTGTCTGCATCGCTAGCAGCACACAGAGGGATGTTTGGCCCCTGGTCCGCGTGCTCTCCGGTCTGCTGGCTGCGGGCCAGCAGGGGTGAAGAGCACTGGCAACTTGGGCTCCACCGAAACCAACCTCCCCGGCCACATCCTGTGGTTCCCAGACCTGTGAACCGAGGCCTGTGAGCACGGCACGGCTGAGAACAGCCCTGGGAGCCGGCCATGCCTGGACCTGCTACGCCGGGGCTGACCGCACCGCACACGCCTCGGGCTCACAGCACAGGCTTCGTCCCCTCCTGTGCACGGCTCAGCGCTGAGCGTGGAGCAATGTCCCGGAGCTCCGGACTCCCACTCTGCTCCTGACCCCGGCAGGGTGGCAGCGGGCAGGGTGACTTGGATTTTCCCGGAAATGCAGCCGCTCCGCTGCTATCTGGTTGCTGGCTCTGAACTCATGTCCACCCTGCAGGAGCACCCAGGAAACTCATGTCCACCCTGCAGGAGCACCCAGGACCCCTGAAGCACACCAGGAAATGGCCGCGTCTCCAACCAGCAAACACGTCTCCATCATCCGTTATCTGGCGTCTGGCGTCGGTCTGCCTGTCCATCCACCTGCTGACCTGTCCATCTGAGGCCTATAGAAGCGTGCGCGCACACACACACACACACACACACACGTTGCCCCCTGGGCCCCTGGGCCCTCGCTTCACTCAAATGCTCTGTTTCCAAATGTGCAAAGACGTTCTTTGAGGACCTCCGGAGCCAGCCCCTTCGCAAGGCAAGCAACACAGTGAACGAGGCCACTCGCCTCTGCAACGCTGAGGGCCCGGTTGCCGCCAGGACCGGAAGGGCGACCCAGGACTGCACTGTGTGGGGCACACCTGCTGCTCGCAGGACGAGAGGCGTAGTCTTTGTCCTGCGCAGTTTTGGCTGTGACGCTGACTTTGTTAGTGGGCTCGATGGTGCTTCCACTGGGAGGAAGGCAGAGCGGCGCTCACTCCCGCAGCCCAGAGAGACTCCGAGTTGGCCTGGAGGAGGGCCGGCGGGCCCAGCACATCAGAGCACACGCGTGCCCCAGAGTCTCACAGGGCAGAGGGAGAAGTGGGGAGAGGGCTTCCTGCCGCCCGGTGGGAGCAGAGGGCATCAGGACCCTGTGATGACATCAGCAGAGGGTGATGGGGGCTGGACGCAGACCGTTACCATAGGAACAGCTACAGTGGCTCAGGAGGACAGCAGACTTCTGCCGGCGGGGTCTCACGTTAGAGGCAGTGACCAGAGAGACACCACGGGAGACGCCGCCATGCTGGACTGCGACACGCCTGCGGCGGTCCATGGGTGGAGAAGTGACCGTGGAGGTGACCCCGGCCGTGCCCTGAGAGGCGGTGTCCATGCCCCAGCAGTCACGCAGGCTGTTGTGGGTCATCTAACGGGTGCTTTGCTCCAGACAACAACAATTATGGAGGAGGAGCAGAAGGGCAGCTCGCTTGCCCAGCATTCGATATCCCTGAGAGCGCTGTGTGTGTGGGAAGTGGTTTTGTTGCCTGTGCGTTGGGCAGACACCCGGCAGACAGACGGACGCAGCGGAGAGGGTGGGGAGGAGGCCAGGGCCAAGGGTGAAGGGTGGCAGAGAGGGTCTCCGGGGTCCCCCAGGAGGCTGCAGCTGGGACCCGCGGGCAGTGGCAGGCAGCTCTTGGCTTCCTCCGTGTGCGCTATCCTCGTCCAGCCTGGGGCTGGCTGTGCTGCCCGAGAGGGGGGGGCAGTGGAGGAGGCGCTGCGTGGGCGCCCACTCTCCCATCAGAGGGCCTGGCTCCAGGGCTGGCCGGTCTGCTTCCTGCCCACGCACACCCCGGGAGGCAGCAGGTGCGGGCCCAGGGACTGGGGCCCCTGCCTGCCACAGGGCAGATGCGGGTGGAGTTCCAGGCTCCTGGCTCTGCCTGGTCCCACCGGGCTGTGCCAGACATTTGGGGAGTGGATCAGCCGTGGGCAATCACTCTCTGTCTCTTTGCCTTTTAGGTAATAAAATGAAAATAGATGAAAATGGTCAAAAGGAATATGAGCTGAGTCCTTTGGCGAAGTGTGACTTGGCCAGGGATACACGGCCCTCCTGGGACGGGGCGGGGGGCAGCGGTGGGAGACAAGCGAGTGGGCGGGCGGAGCTCCGTCCTCGCAGATGGGGCGCAGCTGTACCGCAGGTGGGGCCCTGTCTGTGTGATGGACCACTGAAGGCAGGGATGTCGGGCTCCCCACGACAGAGAGGGCCGGGCACAGAGAGGCTGTAGTGCAGCGTGGGCGTCCTGCTGGACGGCATGGGTCGGGGCAGGTTCACTCCTAGCACAGCACCTGCGGGGCTTTCGGGCTCTCTCCTGAACGGGAGGGCTCCTGGGGGACCCCAAAGGAGCGGGCCCTTGATGTTGGGGACCTGATGGTGGGGTGGTCGAAGAGGCTACCCTGGGAGGTGGCCCTGGGACGTAGCATCCCTGGGGGGACAGTGGGGACCAACAGAGCTGGATCTGTGGCCAGGGTGGCCTGGGGCAGAGGTGGCATGGCCTGAGCACTGGTCCTGAGGCTGCCCCCAGGGGAGCCTGTGTTGGCGAGCGAGGGGCGGGCAGGAGGGCAGCCCTGGGCGGGGCCAGGCTCTCAGGAAGAGCTGCGGGCGGCCTCTGGAGAGAATCGCACTGCCTCCCTCCCAGGTGCTGTCTCCCAAACCCTGGAGCTGTGCCAGGATCAGTCCCCGTCTCTGGAGCCACGTGTACACACGCACACACATGTACACATGTGCACACACACGGGCACACATGCACACACATACACACCCTCACACACAGGCACACTCGCATGCATGCACACACGAACACATACGTACACATGTGCACGCACACACATACACACCCTCACACACAGGCACATCCACACGCATGCGCACACACACACAGGGCTGAGGAAACCACTCACTGCCCTTTGACCTTGCTTAGGATTCGGATGGAAAGAATGCTTGCAAATCCAACACGGAGCAGGGTGCGTTGCCCTCAGCCCCGCCCCCTCGAGCACCCTCTCACCGCCGTTTCCGTCGGTTCCTGGGTCTGGGAGCTGGCTGTCGTCCACCCGTGCAGCTGTTCGAGCACAGGACAGAACCCCGACTGTAGGACTGGACACAGGTGGGCGGCTCCACGTCCACAGGAAAACGTGAGTTTGTGAGCTGCTGTTACGGGGGGGTATGTGTCACATGGTATTTCCTTGGTAGCGGATTTTGGGGGGATTGTCACCTTCGTACTTTTTAACACTGTATGTGTTGCAAATTATACTCTGTCGTTTGCATCGACGTGTGATGTTTAAGATACATGGACGCGCAGAAGCACGGACGTTGCTGTAAGAAAGCATAGCTCCCGGCCTGCCTTCATTTGCATCAGGAGGGAAAGCAAAGGTCCCAGGAGGCATTGCTCCTTGGGGCTGCGCGCTGGGTGTTCGCACGGACCTGCTCCCGAAGCGCGGCTGGCCCGGAGGGCGTCTGGGCACACTGGACACTGAGGGCACTGCTCTCTGCCAGGCCCCGCCGGGTGGCAGCACAGCAGGGGCCAGGCGCGCCTGGCTGCACCTGGGGTCACCTGCTCTCTGCCAGGCCCCCGCCGGGTGGCAGCACAGCAGGGCCAGGCACACCTGGCTGCACCTGGGGTCACCTGCTCTCCGCCAGGCCCCCGCCGGGTGGCAGCATAGCAGGGCCAGGCGCGCCTGGCTGCACCTGGGGTCACCTGCTCTCTGCCAGGACCTGCCGGGTGGCAGCACAGCAGGGCCAGGCGCGCCTGGCTGCACCTGGGGGCACCTGCTCTCTGCCAGGCCCCCGCCGGGTGGCTGCACAGCAGGGCCAGGCGCGCCTGGGGTCACCTGCTCTCTGCCAGGCCCCGCCGGGTGGCAGCACAGCAGGGCCAGGCGTGCCTGGCTGCACCTGGGGGCACCTGGAAGCTTCAGAAAGGCTGCTGCCCTGGGCCGCTGGTGTCTGGTGTGGCCGAGCGGGGTGACCTGGTCCTCAGGAACTCGGAGCTCCCGGGGGGTGGGTGTGCACCGGGCACTTCAGCCCTGACCCCCAGCTCCCGGCCTCCAGCCCAGGGGTGCCGTGCTCAGGGATCGCCCCGGCCAAGGCTGAGAAGCTGGGCTGGGGAGCGGGTGCATGGCCTTGGACTTGCCCTCTCCTGCCCTGCAGCCACCTGGGAACCGGCTCCTGCTGGCTCCTGCTGGCTCCTCCTGGCTCCTGCTGGCTCCTCCTGGCTCCTGCTGGCTCCTGCTGGCCCCTGCTGGCTCCTGCTGGCCCCTGCTGGCTCCTGCTGGTTCCTGCTGGCTCCTGCTGGCTCCTGCTGGCTCCTCCTGGCTCCTGCTGGCTCCTGCTGGCCCCTGCTGGCTCCTGCTGGCCCCTGCTGGCCCCTGCTGGCCCCTGCTGGCTCCTGCTGGTTCCTGCTGGCTCCTCCTGGTTCCTGCTGGTTACTCCTGGCTCCTCCTGGCTCCTGCTGGCTCCTGCTGGCTCCTGCTGGTTCCTGCTGGTTACTCCTGGCTCCTCCTGGCTCCTGCTGGCTCCTGCTGGCTCCTCCTGGCTCCTGCTGGTTCCTGCTGGTTCCTGCTGGTTCCTGCTGGCTCCTGCTGGCCCCTGCTGGCTCCTGCTGGCTCCTCCTGGCTCCTCCTGGCTCCTGCTGGCTGTGGACGTGGCATTCACGGTGGCTGGCAGATGTGACTGAGGCCCTGGGGGAGGGGGAAGCAGGTCTTCAACACCCCCGGGGCCTGGGCCTCAGGGGCCAGCAGGAGCCCTGCATCACCGCTGAGTTCTTGGTGGGGCAGGTGGGGCCCCGGCCTCGGGGAAGCAGCTCTCCCCGTCCAGTGCCGAGTGTCGGTGCCGGCACCTCCCCTTTCAGCTCGGACACTGTCTGGGCTCCCTCGCTCCGCCTCTCCAGGGAGAGGCCCTGGCCGAGATGAGCACAGATGAGCTGCAGCCCGGACGTTGCCAGGGGAAGCAGCGCCGGCCCGTGCTGGGTGCTGGGTGCTGGGTGCCGAGTGCTGCGTGCTGTGCTCAGTCCTCCTCTCGTTCCTTGTGTGGCAGGAAACCAGGCTGTCATTCCCTAGTCCCCTCTGAGGACAGGGGACAGACAGCAGTTTCCCGGCTTCCTCACCCTCATGTACCCAGCGCCGCCCCTGCAGGAGCCCCTCCCAGCAGGAGCCCCTTCCTGCGCATGCTTGGGAGAGGCTGGCCCACTCTGGGGTTCTGCCTGCCCCGCCCAGGGCCGACCAGGCCTGCCGCATCAGGAGGGAGCCTCTGGGGAGGCAGAGTTCGCTTCTGGCCTGGGTGGCCTGGGCATGGGGGCCACGACTTCTGGCAGCAGCGAATCCCTGCTGGGAGAGCAGAGCTGCTCGGAGCCAGCGGAGGCCGCCCTGCGCGGGGCTGGGGCTCATGGAGGCTGCCCTGCATGGGGCTGGGGCCCACGGAGGCCGCCCTGAGGGGGGCTGGGGCCCAGGAAGGCTGCCCTATACAGGGCCGGGGCCTGCGGAGGGCTGGGGCTCATGGAGGCTGCCCTGCATGGGGCTGGGGCCCACGGAGGCCGCCCTGAGGGGGGCTGGGGCCCAGGAAGGCTGCCCTATACAGGGCCGGGGCCTGCGGAGGGCTGGGGCTCATGGAGGCCGCCCTGCGCGGGGCTGGGGCCCAGGAAGGCTGCCCTGTACAGGACCGGGGCCCGCGGAGGCCGCCCTGCATGGGGCTGGGGCTCATGGAGGCCACCCTGCGCAGGGCTGGGGCCCAGGAAGGCTGCCCTGTGCGGGGCTGGGGCTCATGGAGGCCGCCCTGAGGGGGGCTAGGGCTCATGGAGGCCGCCCTGAGTGGGGCTGGGGCCCACGGAGGCTGCCCTGAGGGGGGCTGGGGCCCACGGAGGCTGCCCTGTACAGGACCGGGGCCTGCGGAGGCCGCCCTGCACAGGGCTGGGGCCTGCGGAGGCTGCCCTGCACAGGGCTGGGGCCCACGGAGGCCGCCCTGCGCGGGGCTGGGGCCCAGGAAGGCTGCCCTGTACAGGACCGGGGCCCGCGGAGGCCGCCCTGCATGGGGCTGGGGCTCATGGAGGCCACCCTGCGCAGGGCTGGGGCCCAGGAAGGCTGCCCTGTGCGGGACTGGGGCTCATGGAGGCCGCCCTGAGGGGGGCTAGGGCTCATGGAGGCCGCCCTGAGTGGGGCTGGGGCCCACGGAGGCTGCCCTGAGGGGGGCTGGGGCCCACGGAGGCCACCCTGAGCGGGGCTGGGGCCCACGGAGGCCACCCTGTGCGGGGCTGGGGCCCAGGGAGGCCACCCTGAGGGGGGCTGGGGCCCACAGAGGCCACCTTGCATGGGACTGGGGCCCAGGGAGGCCACCCTGAGGGGGGCTGGGGCCCATGGAGGCCACCCTGAGCGGGGCTGGGGCCCACGGAGGCCACCCTGTGCGGGGCTGGGGCCCAGGGAGGCCACCCTGAGGGGGGCTGGGGCCCACAGAGGCCACCTTGCATGGGACTGGGGCCCAGGGAGGCCACCCTGAGGGGGGCTGGGGCCCGCGGAGGCCCTTTGTGCCCAGCAGGCAGCTCAGTCGGGGACCTGAGCAGAGGCGGCTCCGGGAATGCCCCTGGACACGGCCCTGACGCTGGTCCTGGGCCTTCCTCTCGTTGTGGTTTCGCTGGGGTTTCTAGGTCAGGTTCGAAATCCAGGAGCTGGAGATGGCAGCAGAGGGGCGTGAGGCTGCGGGGCCCTGACGGAGGACGAGGGCCGCCGGGCGCTGCTGCATTATCTGAGTCCACATGGGCGTGGAAGCAGCAGCCGGGCCTGCCTTGTGCCACTCGCAGTGAGCTGGGTGTCTGAACAGCCGCCTGCACTCCCGGGGCCCCCCTCCACCCCCACTGCCATCCCACCTGCAGCCTGGGGCAGGCGGGCCTCACCTCCACCCACCTGTGTGGCCTGGGGCAGGCGGGCCTCACCTCTTCTTGGCCTGTCCACCTGGGGCAGGGGGGCCTCACCTCCACCCGCCTGTGTGGCCTGGGCCAGGCGGGCCTCACCTCCACCCACCTGTGTGGCCTGGGGCAGGTGGGCCTCACCTCCACCCACCTGTGTGGCCTGGGGCAGGTGGGCCTCACCTCCACCCACCTGTGTGGCCTGGGGCAGGGGTCCTCACCTCCACCCGCCTGTGTGGCCTGGGGCAGGGGGGCCTCACCCCCTCCTGCCCGTGTGGCCTGGGGCAGGCAGGCCTCACCTCCACCCTGCCCCTGTGGCCTGGGGCAGGAGGGCCTCACCTCCACCTGGCCTGTCCACCTGGGGCAGGGGGGCCTCACCTCCACCCGCCTGTGTGGCCTGGGGCAGGGGGGCCTCACCCCCTCCTGCCCGTGGGGCCTGGGGCAGGCAGGCCTCACCTCCACCCTGCCCCTGTGGCCTGGGGCAGGAGGGCCTCACCTCCACCCGGCCTGTCCACCTGGAGCAGGCGGGCCTCACCTCCACCCGGCTTGTCCACCCGTGGCAGTGCCCACTGAAGCAAACCTGCAGAATTCCCACCTCCGTAAGCGTGGAAGGGCCTCGCCCGGGCCCCACTCCCTGCCCCACGCCGCATGGTTTGTCCTTTAAGGAGAGTCAGGCCCGGAGAGACTAGCTCAGCTCCCAGGGCTCTCCTGGGCAGTTAGAACAAATACTTACCAGGCCTCTGCTCAATCTTCAAAGGCCAGGGTTTCGGTTTTTGCCGGGAGCACGCCTGCATCTTCTGGCAGCCAGCTTGCACCATCACCTGCTGAGAGCAGGAAGCACCAGGGAGAGGCCGCCGACACCTGGGGGCGCGAGGACAGCCACGCAAAGCTGCCCCCTGTCCCCAAGAGCCTCTGCCCCAGAACGCATGCGCACAAAACAAGATGGCAGTGCTCAGCGGCGTGTCACACGCCAGACCTGGGCGGGCGGGTGTTCACAAGGATGTCACGGGAAGCACATCCATGCCCCGCGTGTGCACCTGAGCCACTGCTGGGACACCACGTCTGACTCCATGCCATTGACATGTGTCTGTGCCGACCCCAAGTTCACGCCATGAGAAAAGGACCCGGGGCTGTACTGTCCACAGGGCACACCGCGGTGCTCCTGGACTGACAGCCATGCAGGTGTGGCCAGCTCGCTGGATTCCTGGCAAGACCTTGGCCGGGAGGTGGTGAGAACTCTAACTCCACTGCCTGGCCCCCGAAACTTAAGGCAGGCATGTGGCACACTGGACTTGGGTAGTACCACCCCAGGCCACCAGGGGGCACCCTCAGCTCATGCTATCAGACCCTGGTCTCGCGCCCCCCAGATCTGGGCTTGCACTGTGGGAGGCAGACATGGGGCTCTGGGCTGTGGGAGATGCACAGGGGTCTCTGGCCCCTCCCCGAGGTCCTCCTCCCCGCCAGGGGAGCAGGTGCTCCTGTGTTGTCCAGGGCAGGGCCAGGTGTGAAGACGGCGACACAGCGGGAAGGGGTGGGACTGGCGCATGGCAGCGACTTCTCCAGGGTCCTAGCGAGCCGGGGCCAGCCGCGCAGTGCCAGCGGCCTCCCTGCCGGGCTGCCTCCGGGGCCTGCGGGACTCTGTGACTTAGAGAAACAGCACACACACGAATTGCTACTTTGCAAAGCTGTGTGGTAATGAACACTTTGGTCAGAAAACAAAGCTGCCCGGCTCCAGCCTGCATCACGGAAGCAAGAGGCAGACGCAGTCCCGGGACCCACGTGGCGCCCGGAGCGGAGGCTCACGGGGCCGAGCACATGCGTGTGTACCAGTCGAAGCCACGGGCGTCCCCCCACGTCAGGTGCAGGGCTGCGGGGCCGAGCGTCCCTGGCTGAAGCCCCTGGTCTCGTTGGCTGACCGGCGGCAAGAACCGCAAAGCCTGGGCGCTGCTGTTATGGATCAGCCAGGTTTGCCAAAGAGCTGTCTGCGAGCCATCCCTCCTAGCACAGCCGTGGGCCTCCCGGGGCCAGCATGTTCACGGAGCACTGAGCCTCCAAGGTGGGGCTGTGGGCTCCATGTGCCACAGCCTCTCTCCCCATCCCACCGTCTCGCTGACCGCCCACTGCAGCTGACTCTCAGGCGTGCCGTGCCACCCGCGTGGGTCACAGGGAGAGGGACGGCCATGAGCAGGCAGCAGCAGGGGTGGACGAGGCGTGGGGAGCTCCTCGCTGCAGCCCCCCACCCCCCAGGCTTTGCCCCGCTTGACCCTGACTCCTTTCCTGGAGGTCACGGCGCCCACAAGCCGGGGTGGGCGGGGACTTTGGAAGGAGCCACATGATGGCGATCGGTGCTGTGCCTTGTGCTGTCTCCTCCCGCCAGCCCATTACTGACCCCTGCCACTCACGGTCACTACTGGACAGGGTTGGCCCCGGGCCAGCATGGCCTCGTTACCTTGGCTACATCTCAAGGACCCCATTTCCGGACAAGCTCACGTCCCAAGTTCCAGGATTGGCTGTGGGACAGCTCTTTCTGGTGGACCCAGGTCGGCTGGGCTGGTGCAGGTCACAGGAGTGCATCAGCCACCACCAGAGGGCGCCCTGGGCCTGGGGACCGCGTGCTCTGGGCTGGCTCCCTAGGCTGCTGCCAGAGCTCAGCTTTGGGGCCCTTCTCCCCCACCCTCACCACACACTGTGCCCACGGGGCCGCTCAACTGTGCCACCCTGGGCTCCAGACGTGGTGCTCGGTGGGGTCGGGAGGAAGGGGGAGCCATCGCTGTTTCATTGAACCCGCGGCTGGGCAGTGGACAGACCCTGGACGCCTCCAGGAGGGAACCTTGGTAGAGCAAGAACAGGAGCTGGGGGACAGGGACTGGAAGGTTCCAGGGTCAGCGGGCCAGAGCCACGGTGCTCTCGGAGTGTGCACACACAGGTGCGCGCGGGTGCACGTCGTGGACACAGGCACACGTACACACACGTCCTCACACGTCTGCACACTGCATGCTTACAGACGTGTGCACACATACGCCCACTACAGCACAGGCTGGGCAGCAGCCGGGTATGGCCATGCACCGGCCCCAGGAACGTGTTCGTGGTGACACTGTCCTCGTCGTCGCCGTGGTTGGGTGGCGAGCGATGTCCCGGGCTCCCACTGGGCCTTCCTGCAGGCTGTAGGCTTCATCTCTGGGAGGTCACTTCTAGATTCTCTCTCCCGCCCCAAGCGCGGGCGGCTGTCCTGCCCTGTGCCACACCACCCCGTGCCTCTTTCTCAAGGGTGACCCAGGCGACGGCCCCTGCGGGGAGGGCAGCTCCGTTTGCCGGCTGCCCTTGGCCCCTGGCAGATCCAGTTGCTTTGATGTGGGTGTTTGCCCCGGGGGAGCCCCGCGCTGTTGATCCGAGCAACGGTTCGCGCAGCCGGGCTCCCAGCAGCCTTTATTGCTTTATGGGTGGCCGCGGCCAGCACCCGGCGGGGCCGAGCAGGCCGTTATTGATAAGGGCGCCAGGTGCCACTTCCTGCTTGCGGAGATGGGCCTGGGCATGAGCTGAGGCGAATAAAGAGAGAGGATTGTGGAGCGAGAGCAAAGCAGCTGGGCACCTGCCGCGTCCAACAGCGAACACCTGTGTTGACTCAGCCCCTAACGAGCGCTCGGCCCTGCCGCAGTGGGCGCTTTATGTGCCAGGAAGGCCGGTGCCGCCGGCCACGGCAGAGGAAGATAAGCCGCCGTTCCTGCCAACTCCTGCGGGTCGAAGCGGGGCTCCCTGGCTCTGCTCCAGACCCCGCCGAGTGCTGAGGCTGGAGGGAGCCCCCGATGCGGCCGGGCCCCGGTGAGGGGAACCCACCTGCCGGGGCAGCCACCCGGGGCTCTCTTCCTGCACTGGATTCCCCAAAGTGCACTTCAGTGGGGCGTGGGGCGTGGGGCGGCCAGCATGGCCCCCTGTGGCCCCCGCCCCCAGGCACGCAGAGCCAGCGGCAAATGGATCGTTTCTGCGTATGTCCAGCCTCTGCTATTCTGGGGTGCGGGGTCCCTGGAGAGACGGGGCAGCACTGGAGGCAGCAAAACCCCGAAGGCTTCACCTCAGACAGGTGTGGGCTGCTTCTCCTTACAGACAAGGAGCAGGGCGTGGCGTCACTTTCTCCCGGGGCACGGGGAGGGGGAGGGGAGGCCGCAGGAAGCCAGGTGTGCTCCCCTGGGGGTGGGATGAGGACGCCCAAACCCCGCCAGTGCCTGCTGTCCCAGGTGCACGCGGCTGGGGCCAGGGTTACTGACTCAGCCCCCGTGCCCTGGCCCCAACTCCAGCCAGGAGCATGGGGTGCCCGCTCAGGGCCTCCTGCCCCCGCCAGGCTCGAGCCCCCACTTGCCCACCACTGCCCCTTCCCGCCTGCCCGCTCCTCCGTGGCTGGGTCCTGGGTTAACCCGCGGGCGTGTGCACGGAAGCACAGGTGACAGAAACCCGCAGTCCTTCGTTTTTTTTCTTCAGCAGCTCAGACAGCCACACCTGAGAGCCGTGACCATGACCGTGACTGTGGGTTTTGTGGAGTCGGCCCAAAGCACGGGCCTGCTGCTCTCTGGCCCGGCCGCGCTCCTGCTGCAGGGGCACGCGGTGCAGGCAGCCGTCTTTGAACGTGGCCCCTGGCTGGGGGGAGCAAGATGCACTTGGGAATCTGGTTTTGTATTGTGCAAGGCAGGAAAGCTGCGTTCAATTTTGTTACCTTTTAAAACCACACGGAGGCATTGCTCTGAGGGAACACAGATGAGAAGCAGGTCCCGCCAGGCCGCCCCCCCCTCTCCTGGCCTTGCCGCGCTGTCTGCCACGCGGGGAGGACCACGACCCCGCCTCCGAGGAGGTCCAGGCTGGTGCCCACCTGTGCTACCCGCCCGTCCGGCTACCCCTGGAGCCGCAGGGCGAGAGGCACCGGGCTGACAGGTGGGCCACATCCTCCGCCGCCCTGTCCGCCTGGGTGCCTGTGATGGCTGACGCTGCTCCACACCGCGGCGCCCGCCTCTGGGAATGCAGAGTGGGGCCTGGCGTCGATGGCTTCGGGGCCGTGCCACAGAGGTGGTGCTCACGCGGGCCCTGGCCGAGGGCTTGTCCTTAAACAAGGGGTCCCTGGGCGTCTTTGCTTCGGGTCTGTGTCCTCATAACCCCAGCCGCTGAGTAATCTGTTGGTGCAGTCGAGTGTGTATTTAATGCCCAAGGAAAATTCTGGAAGGCTGGCCCCCGAGGCAGCAGGGCAGGGGGCGGAGTTAGCAGCCAAGCCTCGGGGTCCAGGAGTTCCAGGAGGGTCCTGCCGGGCGACGGAGGACCACCCCTGCCCTCCTCCCAGGATGCCCCTGCCACCGCCCAGCTGGACACAGCAGCCTGGCGTGCAGCCCCCTGCCCTGGATGGAGCCCCTGAGACCTCCGCGTCCTGGGCGGCAGGAGCTACTCGCTGAGGGGACGCAGTGGACAGCTCCCGGCGCCCAGACGCACCTGCTGGCCTCGCTGCCGGCCCCCAGCTGCACACGTCACCGGCCTTCCACTCCGTGGTTTTTCTTTTTCGTTAGTATCTTACAGCTGGCTTTTTAAGGACCTGTCCATTAATTTGAGAATTGGGGAAAGCACTGCCACTTGCAGGTTCACTCCCAAAATGCCCGAAAGAGCCGAGCTGGGCCAAGCTGGGGCCAGGAGCCGGGAACTCCGGGTCTCCCATGTGGGTGGAGGGACCCAAGCACCTGGGCCATCACAGCTGCCTCCCGTGGGACACGGGTGCCTCCACGTCGTCGCGACGCCGAGGCACAGCGCCTGCCTGTTGGTGGGGTTTTCCCTGCTATCTTTGCGACTCTGGCCCTACACGGCGCATTCCCCTGCCCTGGCTTGCACACAGCGCCGTCCTCAGGGTCCCTCGGTCACCGCCGCCTGGTAGCTCAGGAGCTCTGGGTTCCGGGTCTGTGTGACAGCAAGCCCCACGCCCAGTGCTTCCCACCCCTGACGGCGGTGGCCTGTGCCTGTCTCAGCCCAGGCGGCTGGAGAACGTGACACTGACGGCGTGGTCTCTGAGTGGGGCCAGTGACACACACACACGTGGCCGGCGTGGTCCGTGCGTGGCTCACATGTTCTGAAGGGGCTGTGTGTGCGCTCCTATTCCAGCCGGACAGGGCGTCGGTGAGAGCGTCCAGATCTCTTGCACTTGAACTGGGCACTCCGTCTACTGCTGGGCCCCTCCCGGGCAGGAGAGCTCCAGGGGCACCTTAACCCACGTTAAGCCAAGTTCACGTCCAGAGGTTCTCGCCAGCCATGGAGCTGATCAGCAGGAGCACCAGAAGAAGCCCCAGAGCCAGAGCGCCATGCCGGAAGGGTGCAGGGCGCCCCCTGGAGGGAGCTGAGCCCGCCTCCCGCGCACCTGCTGGCCCCATTGAAAGGGGTGCTGCAGCGTTTCTCAGGTGTCTGCTCTCCCACACAGGACGCTGTGGTGTCCCTCGGTGGCCATCTTGCTCCTGGGCTGAGATGACAACAGCCCGGAAAGAGGGGTGGGGGGCACTCCTCTTTGTGACTTAGCGTGCAGGGTGTATGGATTTCACGGGACAAGTTATGGCTAACGTGACAGCCCCCAGCGACACAGATGTGTCGTCTCCTGGGACTGGGGTCGGCAGTCTGTCACCTGTCTCCCTGGCCGAGGCCGAAGTGACCACAGAGCTGCGTCCTTCTGAAGGCTCCAGGCTCCCAGAGGCGCCGCAGCCCCTGGCTCCTGCCCCTTCCTCACCTGCAGAGGGTGGGCCCTCGGCTCCCGCAGGGCAGGGTCACCTCCCACCTCCAGGGCCCTTGGAAGCCACCTTCTCAGGCTCCGCGGTTGAGCAGACAGCTGCGGGGCACGGCTCAGCCGGCCACGTGGGGGCCAGCCTCCTGGATGCCTGCCGGAGGTCACTGTGTCCTGACTGCCCCCACGGCCGTGTTGGTTTCTCCGTGGCCCTGAGACCCCAGTGGTGCCTGGGCCGAGCCTGTCCACAGATAAGGGTGGCCACCACCACAGCCTCTCCCTGGAGTCTGGCGGGAGGGTCCGGGTTTAGCAAAGGGGCTGTCGGAGGCACTGGGCTGGTGAGGCCCGCTGTGCCCGGCGGCCTGCGGGGGACCGCGCTGTGGTGCTGGGCGGTGAGAGGCGCGTCCCCCAGCCTCCCTGCCCTGTTCCCCAGCGGCTTCTCGGATCAGCTCGGGAAACAAGCAGTGGGGGCGGGGCCTCGGGGACGTGCCTGGGCCTCCGGGGCTCGTCCTGACTCTCCCGAGGAGAACAGTTTCCCAGCTCCAAACCACTTGCAAATCACGGGTTGGAAGTTACAGAAGCGGCAGGGACTCAGGCTGCTCAGAGCTGGCTCCGTCCCGGCTCCGTGCCCGGCATTCCCCAGGCCCTCTCCACCCCCGGGGAAGGAGTCTGGGGACGGCGGGGGCATGGGCGCTCCGGCCGGGGGGGGCGGGGATGACCCAAAGGCTCTCAGGCCCAGCCAGGGCACCCGGCAGCAGCGCCCAGCCACCCCCGCCCACTTGGAGGCAGCCACGAGGGAATCAGAAATGCATGGCTTTCATTTCCCTTAAAATAAATATATGCTAAAAAAATTAAAGGGGAGTGTGGTCGGCCAGATGCATTTGGGTTTTAATCAAACCCGAGGTATGTGAAAAACAGGCCGGAGCTCTCCAGTGATGGAGGCCGCGGGCGGGCGCCCCTGGCCGGGAGCCATGGGAGCCTGCTTCTCCGGAGCGGCGGGAGGCCGTGGCGTGCGTCGCGCTCCGAGGGCCACACCGGTGCACCTGGGGCTGAACAAACACTCTTCCCAGTCTCCCTTCTCCAGAGAGGCCGTGCCGGATCCGAGAGGGACCCTGAGCCCGGAAAGGAGGGGTGGAGCTGAGCGCCCCCAGAGCAGCCCCTGGAGTGGGAGCCACACCACAACCCGCTTAGAAGCCGGCACACACCACGCAGGGAATACAGAAGGCGCTGGCTGTGAGGTCCCAGGCCGCCCTGCACAGCTCTGCCTTGGGCCCTTGCCAAGCCAGGCTGGCCTCCTCGCTGCCTGTGGGAGGGGGTGGGGGCACCGTAGCCCTAGCTCAGCCCTGGGGGAGGCCCCGCCCGCGCAGGAAGCCAGCACAGTGGAAGGTAAGAAGCTGGGGCGGGGGAATTGGCTGCACCGGCCCAGCAGGCAGAGCGCGGCCCTGGTCCGGTCAGCCCAGGTCCTCTGAGAGCTGGCACAGGGAAGCCCTCGGCCGAGGTGGCAGGTGGGCTGCTGTGTGCGTGCCAGCGCCAGGTGCGGCTCACCTCACGCTCACGCCGGCTCTTCCTGCCAGCTGGAGGCTGACGAGGACAAACAGCCCCAGGCCCCCACCTCGGGAAACCCGCGGCCACTCCTCAGGCGAGGAGCGCGAGAGGCCGCCCGGGCCACGTGTGAAGACAGACGCGGGGTCTGGGCCGTGACGGCTGCTCGCACACCGCAGCTCTCACACGCGACCCCACGCTTGGCTGGAGCCGGCTGGGCTCGGCTGGACGGTCGCCAGGCAGGGTCGCCGCCCTCCAAGTGCCGCCCGCGCCTCTGCTCTGCCCGGCTGTGTCTCCCGGGACGGCCGAGCGCCCTCCTGACACAGCCACCGAGCCAAGCCCAGGGGAGCCTCCAGCCTCCAGCCCCCCGGGATTCTAGGGCCCAGAGGTTCGTCCGTGGGGGAAGCAGGGAGGTGAGGCTGCGGCCCGTGGGAGCCACTGCTGCTCCCTGGGCTTCCTGCGGCTCCTCAACCTGCCACAGCCGCCGGCCTCGGGCTCCTGCTTGTCGAGTTTTAACTTGTCTTTTTTTTTTTTTTTAAGCAAAACTGCAGGCTTGTGTTGGTCTCAACATACGAACGCCGCCTGTGTCTGCTTCCAGGTTGGCTCTGAGCGGAACCCGGGACTCGGCTGCACCTGCCCCCTGAGCGTCCAGGGCCCTCCGTGGATCTGATCATGGGTGGCCCCGGGCACCGTGACGGGCCAGGGTGGTGCCGTGCTGCTGCTGTGGGCGCTAGGGGAGGCCGCCGTGCCCGGGGCTGCCCCGTCAGTGCCCTTGGGGCCTTGCTGGCAGCAGGGCACAGCCAGCGGGGACTGGGGAGGAGGCGGCTGGCCTGGCCCGGGGCCCCCTGTGTCACGTTGGCATGGGTGGTGAGAGTGGCCCCCACTGCACGGAGCTCCCCGGGCCCCCTGGCGAGAGCGCGGCTCAGTCCCCGGTCCAGGCCCCCGGGGAAGAACCCTTCTTCAGGCGTCCTGTTTGTTTATCTTCTGGGTGAGAGCTCCATGGAGCTAAGGGATCAGTCTGAGGCTAAAAGATGTCTGGAAACCCCTACTTTAGGTTAGACAGCTGCTGTGTACTTACTGGGCGGAAGTGGCCACTGTTTGCCCCGCCCGCTCCACCCGACACCAGTGTGCGCCACCCGGGCTGACCGGAGCGAGACCGGCTCAGCCGACAGCTGCTCACTCAGGTTCTTCATCGACCAGATAAACTCAGCTTTTAGTACTCTTTCCACAGCTTTCCGTGGCCCCCTTGGACCTGGTTGGAACCAACTAAACCGGCAGGTGTGTGTGTGCCTGCGTCACATGACATAACCAGCACATGTGTGTGTGTGTGCCTGCGTCATGTGGAGTAACCAGCAGGTGTAAGTGCCTGTGTCACATGACATAAACCAGCACGTGTGTGTGTGGGTGTGTCTGTGTCATGTGGAGTAACCAGCAGGTATAAGTGCCTGCGTCATATGATGTAAACCAGGATGTGTGTGTGCCTGCGTCACATGACATAAACTAGCACGTGTGTGTGTGCCTGTGTCATGTGGAATAACCAGCATGTGTGTGTGTGCGTGTGTCATATGACATAAACCAGCACGCGTGTGTGCCTGTATCACATGACATAAACCAGCACATGTGTGTGTGGGTGTGTGCCTGTGTCACATGGAGCAACCAACAGGTGTGTGTGTGCCTGCGTCACGTGGAATAACAAGCACGCGTGTGGGTGTGTGCCTGTGTCACGTGGACTAACCAGCAGGTGTGTGCGTGTGTCATATGACATGAACCGGCACGCGTGTGTGTGTGTGTGTGTGCCTGCGTCACGTGGACTAACCAGCAGGTGTGTGTGTGTCACATGCCCGCCCTGTGGGTGCCAAGCTGACCGGGCCTTGGCCCCTGCCCTTGAAATGATCCTGGTTCCAGAGCATTCTGACTCCCTGGGGGTTTCGGACGGAGCTGCAACAATGTTACACATCACTCCTCCGCTCGGGTTTCCTGTGAGTGTAGGAACACCGGTGACGTCACACATGCTTGGCGGCCTCTGGGTCAGGGGCCTGTGGCTCCCACGGGGGCCTCTCGGGCTGTCCCGGTCAGGCTGTGGTCCTGGGCGTTTTCTGCCCTGGGGGTGGCTGGACGCCATCTCCTCGCCTGTGACAGCTCAGCCGCCCGGCAGTGCCCGCTGAGCTGGCACCCGGGGTCTCCGAGCCCAGGGGCCGGTGGTGATGGTGCCTGTGTTGCCGTCTTCCCTGCCAGTCCCTCCCCACTCCAGGGCTCGTCCTCATCAGCGATCTCCCCCAAACTCCATCTTGGGGAGACCCCTGGAAGATGCAGATGAGGACCAGGCCACGCGTGGTGCGTGGCTGTGCACAGGGAGCACGTGCCGTGCAGAAGGCACTGTGGGCAGCGGCCCAGCCACCCCAGGCCATGGACAGGACAGGGCCGGCAGCCCCGCCCTCGGGAGGGCCGTGTTGGGCCGGCCGTGGCTGAGACAGAGCTCGGCCATGTGTGGGGTGGTCCGGGGCGCCCGCTGTGTGGCGTTCTCCCATCTGACGGAGCTGCCTGTGGCTGAGCTCTCGCTGCCCACAGCACGTGTCAGGGCCACGGCTAACATGGGGCTTCCCGAGGAGGCGAGGCCTTGGGGGAGCCCAGTGTCCCTCCACCTGGCCCCTGGGGATGTGGGGGCTCCTGCAGCAGGAGGGAGGGGCGTCCTTCTGGAACCAATCAGCATCCACCTGGTCTCCCTGCCCTGGCCGCCTCCAGCCACGCCTGAGAAGGGGAACCACCAACCACACGCGTGTGCTGAGGGGACCTCCAGACTCCAGCGCAAGCAACGAGCAACCCCAGAGGAAGAGGCCAGGCCGGTGTCCACCCTGGGCTCCGGGAGCTGTTCTGTGGCCGGTCCCAGCCCTGCCCAATCGACAGCCGCTCGGTGTGCATGGCCTGGGGCTCACCTCTCCACTGGTCTCTCCGCAAACGGCCTTTTTCTGTTACGAGGGGCTCGCATGCTGACTTCAGAAGGGAACAGAGGGGAGAGGCACAGCAGGAGGGGACACGTGGAAATCATGAGACTGGGTCCACTTCCCGGTACACACACAGGCTCATGCGTTTGCATGCATGCACAAAACATATGTACATGCACATGGACACACATGCACGTGATGTGTATACACAGATACATGCATGCGTGTGAACCCACATAAACACATGCACGACCAAGAACACAACACACTCATGCTCACAGACCCCTGTACAAAACATGTGTCCATGAACACACACGGCACCCACAAGATCACGATGCAATGGACGCGTTGTCATGTGGTGCACGTAGACGCATGTATGTACGCAGATGTGGCCCCAGACTTGCTCACGTACACGGAGCTGAGTTCGTGCAGCCCCCGGGGCGCGGTTCAGACAGGGCGTCCATGGGACCCCCCGGGAGTGGTGACTTCCCGGGTCTCCTCATTCGCCCTCACAGGACCCACGCTGGTCTCCCTTTTCTACCAAGGACATAGCAGCAGAGCTGGGCACAATCCCGTGGGAGTTGCTGATGGCATCTCGCCCCCTCCCCTGGCCGCCTCCGCCCCCACACACCTCCTCCCCTCCCCTGGCCACCCCCACCCCTCACACACCTCCTCCCCTCCCCTAGCCGCCCCTGCCCCCACACACCTCCTCCCCTCCCTGGCCGCCCCCACACACCTCCTCCCCTCCCTGGCCGCCCCCACACACCTCCTCCCCTCCCTGGCCGCCCCCACACACCTCCTCCCCTCCCTGGCCGCCCCCACACACCTCCTCCCCTCTCTGGCCGCCCCCCCACACCTCCTCCCCTCCCCTGGCCCCCCGCCCCCACACACATCATCCCCTCCCCTGGCTGCCCACCCCCACACACCTTGCTGCTCCCTTGCCCCGCTCAGCAGCTCAGAGTCGCCCACTCCTCTGTAGCTTAACTCTCGCAGCGCTGGCGAGGAGGAAGCGCGACACCCGTGTGTGTCCCCCTGCAGCAATCCAGGACAGGACAAGGAAACCAGGCCCCGGGCACTGATGTTGGGGGCTGGGGGGTCTCAGGAGCAAACTCAGGGCAGTGACCCTGGAGTAGGGTGGTCCCAACAGATACGACAGGTGTCCTGGGGGAGGTACCACAGACAGGCCCCCAGATGGAGGAGCAGAAACCACTGAGGGGTCCTGCCAGGCAAGGCCAAGGTTGCTGGCCAAGGCCAGAAGCTGGGGAGGGGCCTCAGGCGGAGCCAGCCCCGCCCACCCTGAGCTGGGGGCGTGGCAGCCCTCAGGACTCTCAGTTTCTGTCACCCCTCCTCATCCCCTCCCTCCCTCCTCATCCTCCTCTCTCCCTTGTCCCTCCTCCTCTTCCTCTCCCTCCCCCCATCCTCCTCCGGGCTATGGCCCCAGGACACTGACACTTCCTCCTCCCTTGGGTCCAGCCTGGCACCCTGGAGCTGTCCACACCTCCCACCACGCCCACGGCTCCCCTGGTCTCCTTTGCTCTTTCCCGCCCACCTGTTGGCAGGGGCTCAGCAGGGCTCCCTTGTGAACCCCCTCAGCGTCCGGTGGCGCCTTCCCGTCCTCAGTCGGGCCTCCCGCCTTGCTCGTGGCTAGCCTTCCTTCCCTCTCTCCTACCGCGTCACGCGTTCTGCTTTCGGCTGTGGCCGGCCAGGGCGGAAGGAGCAGGGCGGGCCTGCCTGCACCTTGGGCTGCAGAGAACCCGGAGAGGCATCAGGAGAAACTGCACAGGGCCTGAGGGAGAACAAAGGACGCCTGGCCCAGCTCTGGGCCCCTCCTGCCGCAGCGCGGCTGCATCTGGGGGAGCGGCTTGCTGCGAGTGTGGGCTGAACCAGTGCCACGGTGACCTCAGCACGCCTGCGGCCATGGCCGGAGCCGCCTGGGGCCTGCTGTGAGTGGGTCGTCCCCCTGGAAGTGCTCTACGGCATCCCTGAGCCCGTGTGTCCCTGCCGGGAGAGGTCCCGGGCTGCAGGGGCCCCAAGGTGTGGTCCGTGCCCCTGTGAGAAGCGGGGGACACAGCTGCTCCCCCGTGCGGGCGCCCCAGTGAGGGGCCCGTCTGGCCTCACCAGACGTCTCTGTCCTGCACATGGAGCCGCAGAACTCTCTGCTGGGGTCGCAGCTGGAGCTGAGATGGGGGAGAGGGCAGCCCCCGGGGCCAGAACCAGGCCGGAGATACCTCCGAGAGGGGCTGGGAAGCTGAGTGGTGAGCGCCACGGGTGGCTGAGCCTCCTGAAGGCAGGGAGGTACGGGAGCCCCTGGGGGGCCGCAGCCCGGCCACTCAAAGCTCCCCTCCCAGGGAAGGGGCTCTGGGCAGTGAGGGAGCTCCCGGTGCAGGGTGCAGAGCCCCCATCTCGTCCTGCACCGCCAGGCAGCCATCGGGACCTCAGTGAGGGGCCCTGGATGGCACTGCTGCCCCTAAAATCCTACACGCTGGGCCATGCACCTGGTGGGAACTCGGCCCCTCACCCCTCTGCAGGGCTGGCTCCACTGGGGGCGCAGAGAGCTCGCCCCAGGCCACACCCCACTCCCCGGAGCTCCTGGGCTGCTGGACTCCAACCCCGTCTCTGCACATGGCTCTGTGCCCCACCCCCCATGGCCTCTGCTGTGAGGTCTCAGCCACTGGCGTTGGGGGACACCCTGCCAGCCTCACTGTGACTCCACTGGTCCTGCAGCGACCTTGTCTCCACAAGCCCAGTGCAGGGTCCCAGGGGAGGGTCTACCCCTGCCATCTCCCTGGTCCTGGGGGAGGGCCCTGCCCATCTCGCCTGGTCCCAGGGGAGGGTGGGGTGAGCCTGGCCCACCTCCCACCCCTGTCCGTCTGACTGCGGGGACTCAGTTCCGCTCCCAGCTTCCTGCTGTGAACGGTGAATCACGCCGTGGTCTCCAAGGGCTGACTGCTCACGCTCGGAATGAGCCCACAGACAGGCCATGGAGACGCAGCTCCGTAGACGGAACCGGGACTCTGTGCCAGCTGGCAGCAGCCTGCCCCTGGTGGGCCTGCGGGCAGGGACGGAGGACAAGGCCTTTGCCAGGTCAGTAGCTGGACACCAGGCCCCAGAGTGTGCCAATTTGCTCAGGACACGAAACCACATGTGGTGCAGCAGCTGAGGGGAATGGCCGCTCGGTCAGGCCCCTGATGGCCCACAGGGCCGGTCTGTGCCGAGCAGGCCGACGGCAGCGGCGTGGGATTGGCGGGAGCCCTGCGGGGCACGCGTGGCTTTTGCTGCCTGTGTTCCTGGGTGAGGCAGTTCCAGCGGCTTCCCTGTCCCCTCTCCCCAGCCCAGGCCTCGCTGCACAGGTCAGACCCCTCCACGGGGCTCCCGCCAACGCTGGGCATGGCTGCTCCATGACAGCACTCCAGCCCAGGACACCAGCAGGATGGGCTCGCGGCGGCGCACCCGGCTCCTGCTCCACGGGGACCTGGCTTCCCCTCACTCCCGAGTCCGGGCTGTGTACGGCGGTCAGTCCGGCTGTTCCAGGGCCCTCGTCACCGCCCATGCCCGCGGCGGGCAGCCCTTGCCCAGCGCCTCACCCTCTGCCCAGGGCCAGAAAGCTCTTTCTGCAGCACTGAATGACTCTGTCCTTGGGGGTCGCCTTCAAGTCTTTGCTCACGTGAGGCTTCCCAGCGAGGTCCCCCACCCCCTCGCCTTCCGCGCCCCTCGCCAGCCTGCGACACCTGCTCTTTGCGCCCACGTTAGCTGCCTGCGGCCCATCCAGTCCCAGCTCAGCATCTGCGGAGTGAGCAAGCCGGTTCAGAACACTGACTACAAATGCAGAGGGCTTGAGCAGCAGGAGGAGTGCAACGCGAGGACTCCGCCAGCTCGGCTCAGGGCCTTCTCCTTACGCACTGCTCCAGTGCTTAGAGCCTGGGGGAGGAGTCAGAGCAGGGGAGGGGAGGGGAGGCACACCGACTGACAGGTGCAGGTGGAGGGGAGGGGGCGGGGCAGGAGAGGACCCACAAGGCATCCCCCCCCCCCGGGAATCCCAGGGCTGGGTCCTGGCTGGCAGTGGAGACGTGGTCACTTCCTTCACAGTGGTGGACAACTGTGATGTGGACAGGTGAGCAGGCAGGAGCATCCGTCCCCGGGGCTGGCACCCCTGCACCATCACCCACCTGCAGCTTCCCCGTGCATCCTTGCAGGCTGTGTGCAGATGGCGCCTGGGCCAGCCCAGGTACCCCCGTGAGGGGCAGGAGGAGGCGTCGTGCTGCGGAGGCCTCTGGGAGCGTCTCTGGGGGGACAGTGCGACGGTACGAGAGAAGCAAGCATGTGAAGAGTGCGTGCAGCTGCGCAGTGTGCCGGCGTCAGCCGGAAGAGGGGGACGCAGGCCTGCGTCTGTCTCCCCATCTGTGCGCAAAAGGGCCCCCGAGGCATGCACGTGGACAGGCTGGCCAGAGATGGGCTCACAGCTCAGAAGCAGGCAGGGCCTGCGTGGGGGCGGGGGCAGAGGCGCCATGGGCTCAGTGTCCCCCAGATTGGGGATGGAAGCCTGGGTCTCCCACAGCCCAGAGCCGAGAGGCGCAGCCATGTCTGCCCTGAGAGACGTGTGAAGACCCTGGGACGGCCGTGAGGCTGGAGCAGCCAGGAGGGCGGGCAGGTGGGCGGGCGGGTGGGGGTGCAGAGCCAGCATGGGCTGGCGGCAGAGCTCGGAGACTCCATGCGGGGCCTGGTGGGTAGTGGTCAGCCTGTCGCTGTGTCAGCCTCGCCCAGACCTGCGGGGGCGGCCACACTGGGGCAGAGCCCAAGAGGGGACATGTGCATCCGCCAGAGTGAAGGCGGCCCCACTCTAGTGGGGAACTGGGTTTGCTGAGTGAGCTGGCCTGGAGTCCAGCGCTCGGCGCTCGGTTTTATTCAACAGAGAAATGTTCCTTATTTCACTCAAAGAAAACAAATTTGTGGCTGACTGCTTAGCAGAGCTTGTCCACGTCTCCCTGAGAGCTGCCCGTTTATGCCTGGGAAGGAGGGGCACCCTGCCCCTGCTGCCTGCCCTCTGCCCCCTGCCGCCTGCCCCCTGCCTTCTGCTCCCAAACCCTGCCCTCTGCCCCCTGCTCCTTGCCCCCGACTCCTGTCCCCTGTTGCTTGCCCCCTGCCTTCTGCCCTCTGCCCCTGCCCTCTGCCCCTTGCCCCTACCTCCTGACCCCTGCTCCCTGCCCTCTGCCCTCTGCCCCCTACCTCCTGACCCCTGCTCCCTGCCCTCTGCCCTCTGCCCCCTACCTCCTGACCCCTGCTCCCTGCCCTCTGCCCCTTGCCCCCTACCTCCTGACCCCTGCTCCCTGTCCCCTGCTCTCTGCCCTCTGCCCTCTGCCCCCTGCTTCCTGGGACGCTCACATCCCACATGGGCACCTGTTCAAGTCCCTGTTGCTCTACTTCCTATCCAGCTCCTTGCTGATGCACCTGGGAAAGCAGAGGAAGATGGCCCTAGTGTTTGGGCCCCTGCACCCACGTGGGAGACCCAGATGGAGTTCCAGGCTCCTGGCTTTGACTTGACTCAGCCCTGGTCATTGTGGCCATCTGGGGAGTGAACCAAAAGATGGAAGATCTCTCTCTGTATCTCCCTCTCCCTGTAACTCAGACTTCCAAACAAATCAATAAGTCTTAAGAAAAGAAAACAAAAACAAAACTGCTTCTTTTCTCCCACATTGGGAGACTTTGCAAACTGGAACGGGAGGTGCTGTGGACGTGGGTGGGCTCAGCTGTGTGGCACTGGGGGACACAGTGACAGGTGAGCTGTTGCTGGGACACTGAGCAGCCAGCCTGAGCGGGAGAGGCAGCTGTGGGCCAGCCTGGCCGGGGGTCCCGACCTCCGCGGGGGGTCTGGCATTGTCTATTTTCAGAGCCTCTCTGAGCACACCTGAGCTTCTTCTTTCAGGTCCAGAAGCCACTAAACACTGACGGATTCACCGCGAAGTCCTGAGCCGTAATTAGGGAGTGAATCATATGCAATTTAATAAAGATTTGACCCAAATACTACAAGCAAAGCTAAAAATAGGCCCCGAGCCGAGTGTGGGCCTGGTCCTCCCCCAGGTGGGTGGCAGGGCGAAGCTTCGGTCCGGCTGTGCTGAGCTCAGCTGTTCCCATCGGGGCTCTGTGGTGGGACCGAGCACGGGGTCCCGTGTTCCCTCTCACCTCTGCAGAGCCCCTGGCAGCGCCTCCCCCACCCTGCTGGTCACCAAGTACTGTGGCCAGGGTGCAAGGAGGCATCAGCATCCCAGGTTGTCTGGAAGGAGGCAGAGCCCGCCGTCTCCGCCAGGAAGCCCTCGGGATTGCCCCCTCCTGGTGGGGGCGGCTGTGCTGGCTCCTGTCAGAGAAATGACCTTGAAACAGCGCCCTTGCTTTCTGCTGCCAGACAGGGCTGCATCAGTCGCTGTCCGGGAGTCTGTGCAGGCGGGGGCGGGGGGTCGTGGGGAGGAAGCCGCTGCGCTTCCTGTGTTCCACGGGGCCCCCAGGAAAGGAGCGCCAATGGAGTTTTGGCCACAGTCTGGCTGCAGGGCTGTGGGTCAGAGCACGAGGAGACATGTGGTCAGCCAAGGCCACTGCACCTGCAGGGCCCCGTTGGGGGCTGGGCCGTGGGCAGCCTGCAGAGCTGGCGGGGACGGCGAAAGCCTGGCCGTGCACCAGTGGCCGTCCTACAATGACAGGCATGGCCCCTCTGGCCCAGCCGGGAGCCTGGACTGGCAGGTCGGAGGCCCGAGATCCAGAGGCTGGCCACCGGCTGTCCACTGAGGGCTCCCGGCGCTGTCCTCACACAACCTCCCCTGTGTGCAGAGCCGGGAGCTCCTGTGTCTCTTGCTCTGTCATGGTCACCAGGGACTGTTCAAGCTTAGCGACCGCTTCACAGTCCAGTCGGGACTTCAGCATCGAGTCTCTGGGGGACAGGTCTGCTCTGTGACGTCTGTGACATCGTCGAGTCGTGGCTGGACAAGGAAGACCAGAGGCTGCAGGGCCTGCAGGGGACGCGTGCAGGAGACCAGCCACCAGGATCCACGCGGCCTGTGGAGCGGGGCCATGGGGGCGGGCAGAGAAGTCACAGATGGCCAGCAGTTGCCCTCTGACCTCGACTCGCCGGGAGTCCGTCCACCCTCCCCAGGCCCTCCCCCCACAGCTTTGGCTGCTTCTGCCAGGGGAATCCTCGCCTGAGGGCTCGAGGTGGCTGGCCCCCTCTGCCTGTTCTCACATGCAGGCCCAGAGTTGAGCCCGGCTCTCCCTGTACAGGCCCCGGAGCTGAGCCCGGCTCTCCCTGTACAGGCCCCAGTGCTGAGCCCGGCTCTCCCTGTGCAGGCCCGGAGCTGAGCCCGGCTCTCCCTGTGCAGGCCCCGGAGCTGAGCCCGGCTCTCCCTGTGCAGGCCCGGAGATGAGCCCGGCTCTCCCTGTGCAGGCCCGGAGCTGAGCCCGGCTCTCCCTGTGCAGGCCCGGAGCTGAGCCCGGCTCTCCCTGTGCAGGCCCGGAGCTGAGCCCGGCTCTCCCTGTGCAGGCCCGGTGCTGAGCCCGGCTCTCCCTGTGCAGGCCCCGGAGCTGAGCCCGGCTCTCCCTGTGCAGGCCCGGAGCTGAGCCCGGCCCTGTTCCTCTCCTGCACACCCAAATGCCCACAGAAGCTGGACCAGGCCAGGCTGACGCTGGGAGCCGGCGACTGCCCAGGTCTCGCACATGCACAGCAAGGACCCTCACCCTTGAGCCGTCACCGTGGCCTCCAGGGAGCGCGTCAGCAGGAAGCTGGAGTCGGGGCCAGAGCTGGGTGTCTGGCCCGGCCCTGGCAGGCGGGTCGTTGCGTCCTAACCCGCCTCCTGCCTGCCGGCCCGCCTCCTCTCAGGATGGCTCCGTGTACGTCCAGGGGCACCACGTCCATGATCACTGACCCCTGCACATAGCGACTTCCTGCTGAGAGGCAGAGGTTCTGGGCTTGCATACAATGCTTGGCCCTTTTGCTGATACTAGCGTAGGCTGCGGCGGCGTGAGTACGGTCGGCTGGGGGACGCACACGGAAACGTGGCTGCTGCCGCGGTGGTGTCGGGAGGAGGGGCTGTGGAGGGGCAGCTTTCTCCAGCCGCAGACTGGGTTCTCGCTGCCCCGGGGCTGGACCGAGACTGGGAAGCAGGTGCAGTGAGGTGAGCCCTCCGGGGTCCTGCCTCTGCAGCTGGGCCCCCCCAGGCCAGCAGGCGCACAAGGCCCTCACTGTGCCGTGCTGGGCTCCCGGCCTCCAGGACCGCGAGCCAACATCAGCCGCTGTTCTCTGCGGTCCTCCCAGGCCCGAGTCCTTGGTGCCAGCCGAACGCCAGCCCGGCACAGACAAGCCCCAGCGCCTGCCTGCCTGAGCTCAAGGCTGTTTCCTTCGTGTTCCTTGGGCACCGTCTCGGGCGTGCTGGACAGGGTCAGGGAGGACAGAGCCTGGCACTTGAGCAAGCAAACAGGCTGGACAGGCAGGGGGCAGCCACAGCCAGGTCATGGCCCGGCTCGCTCACAGGTGCAGGGGCTGACCCTGGGGGGTAGGGGCAGGCTGGACATGCCGGGGATGGCCACAGCCAGGTCACGGCCTGGCTCGCTCACAGGTGCAGGGCCCATGCTGGTCACCGATGGTGTCCAAAAGCCCAGGGGCCCCGGAGTGGGTGGGCCCGTTCTAGTGCAGGTGCAGGGGCTGACCCGGGGGTGGGGCAGGGCGAGGAGGAAGGTGCCCCCCCCAGGGGGGCCCAGCTCAGGGCCTGGGGGTTTTCCTTTCCTTTTTTTTTCTTTTTAATTTTAATGGTGAATTTACCATCCTATTTTTAAGGGCACGATTCAGCGGAGCCGTGCTGTGGTTTCCTGTCCTTGACACAAGAGCTTTGTGGAGAGCAGCTGCCACTCACAGCTGTGTCTGGCGCACACCGCACCCCTTCCCCAGGGCCTCTCGCGGACACTCCAGAGGTGGCGCCGCCGGCCACAGCCTCACGGGCAGGCTCGGTCCCTGCCGCCGTCGGCCGAGGGACAGAAGTCACGCAGCCTCGCTTGTGGACCGGGTTGCTGCTCGGCCGGCCCTGCTTGAAGGGGAGGGTCTCCGTGTGTCCACTCCCTCCCCCAGCCGCCCCTCCCCAGTGTGGTCCTGTGGCCGGGCCTCCTGCCTGCACGCGTGGACCGCAGCCCCGGCTCAGCTCACTGGCGATGCCTGGAGCCCCGGCTGGGGGAGGGGTGATGAAGCTGAAGCCCTGACAGAGGTATAACAAGACACGGTGCCCACAGACGAGGCCGGGCAGCCTCGGGGCTAACCCAGACGCACACGGGCTCTGAGCACCTTGGCTGGCGATGGCTCCAATACGAGCTGCCGAGAGACGCTGTTTTTCGAAGTGCGCTCTCCCACGCTCAAAAACAAAACAGAATTTCGTTCAGGCTTAAGCACCCGCACAAAATCACCTCTTTGGGAGAAAAAAAAATGAGACCAAATAGTTTCAGCCAAAAGGTTTTGAGAAGGGCGTGAGTCACTGGCTATCGGCTCATAATGAGCGTCTGTGTGAGCCGTGAGCCGCCCTGGGTGCTGCTGTGAGCGTCACGGGTGCACGTGGGGACGGAGACGCATGCTGCCCGCCTGCCAAGCCCTGCTGTGCGTTGGGGACCCCGCAGGGAACACAGCTCCGTCACGGCCCCCACCTCCGCTCACCCCCACGCCCCACACTAACCTTTCCTTCGTCTCCTGGTTCTGCAGCCGCTGACAGCGGTCCTGCACAGATCTCCCGTGCCTATCCAAGTCCCGCCAGGCTTGTGGGACCTGGGCATCTTTCCCACAGCCCCTGGGCCCTGGGCCGGCCGTGAGAACCCCGAGGAATGTGGCCGCGTGGAGATTTGGGCAGCTGCCGCCCCATGCCTGCCCCGTCCGGCCGTGGCGGGGCCACCGAGGACAGGTCACAGCGGCTGCAGTGGCATCTGCCACCAGAGAGGAGGACACTCTGAGCGTGCCTCTGAGTGAGCCAAGTGGATGGCCGGTGGCTGTGGCATGGGTACTGGGCGGCCGCCTGTTCACCGTGGGGTTTTCAGAAGCAGGGGCCGCGGCGTGTGTTGCCTGCCTCCAGCCGTGGCAGGTGCATGCCTAGAGAAGGTCAGGGCCCGTCCTCCCAGCTGTGGCCGGCGAGCTCCTCCATGGAGACAGCACCATGGGGGGCAGCCAGACCAGAGGGCATCCCTTGGGGATAGCATCCCCCTGGAGAGGCTGAGGGCAAGGAGGGGGCCCTTGCTGAGCAGTGGCTGCGTGCAGGGACCCGGGAGACTTAGAGAGGGGTATAGGGCTCTCTGCTCACGAGGGAGCCTGGGTCTAGAGCCTGGATCCTGATCCCCTGTGGCATACCAGCGCCCAGCACACCCGGCCCTCTGCAAGTTCCACCAGCCTGGGCCCAGGGGGCTGCCCTCTCCACTGACCCAGAGCGGGCAGCCAGCTGGGGCAGCGCCAGGGGAAGGGGCTCAGATGCACGGCTCCCCGGCCCTGCCTCAGCCCCGCCCTGCGCTCCCCTCTCCCCAGGAGGACTGCATCGCTCGCATTTTGGACCCGTTCCCAGGCCCCCTGGAAGCTGCTGGCCGCCCACCAGACACGGACGCAACGCAGGGTCAGATATCCCGGCTTGCAATCACGCTCTGAGCTCCCGGCAAGGGAGAAATGCATCATACGACAAACACAAGCGGGCTTGGCCCATGGACGCTTCGTTAGATGTTTATCCAATGCTGTCAAAGCTGGCGTGATTCCCCATGGAGCTGCCTTGCAGCCAGGGCTACGGGGTGGGAGATGGCCCTGCCAACGCCTGGCGCTGTGGGCAGTGGGCTCCTGGAACGGCCCCACGCGGTCCCCCGCCCGCTGGCTCCTCCAGCGTCCACCCCAGGGATGCAGGCCTGGCTCTGGGTGCACAGGCAGCCTCGGCAGGATGGACGTTGGGAGGACGGGCAGTAGCGAGGCCGCTGGGGGCTGAGTGAGCCGGGCACACCCAGCAGCCTTGCCTTCTCTGGCCATCTACCCCACAGAGGGGGGCGATGCGGTCCAGTGCTGGGCACTGGTCCACCAAAGGACCCGGCGCTGGTGTCAGAGAACTGAGGCCCCGTGGCCGTGGCCAGCCTGGGGCTCTGGCACACTCGAGGCGGGCGGGAAGGGAGCTGGGTCTTGGCATCACAGTGCATTTACCGAAGGAAGCTCAGAGCCTCTGAATGTCACGGCTGCCGAGTGTCCCCAGGCGCCAGGTGGGCTGCGGCCCCCGGCTTCACCTCACGCAGGCGCGGCCGGGCAGCTGCCCCCGTGGGGCCCCCTGTCCGCGTGTCTGGCAGTGGCCCAGGGCCCTGTGGCTCCAGCCCTCGGCATCCAGCTGTGTGGACACACTGAGCGCCAGTGTGCAGCGTGCTCTCATGAATCCCCTCTTTCTCATCCCGAATTCCCATCAATTCTGCAAAGCAAACTTACTCCAAGACATGTCAAGAGCTGCGCACGTCCCAGGTGGGCCGAGGAAGAGGTAAAATCGGCGTCCAAGGAGCCAGGAATTTTCATTTGTTGATGAAAGGTAAAATTACGCACCTGGCACTGGCCGCATGGCCGACCGAGAGGGGAGAAATGTTGTTTTCTGGCCTTCGAACGTCTTGGCTCCGCGGGGCTTACACAGAAATGCTATTCACATCTGGAGGAGCAGTCCTCGCTCCCGGTTTCCCTGGCCTCGCGCCGAGGCCCGGCTGGAGCAGCCCGGGGCCCCAGAGCGCCCGAGCCAGGTTCCAGGGAGACGGCTCATTTTCAGGAGGGAGAAAACATCGGCGAGTCCTTGGCGGTCTTTGGCCAGAAGGCGCTCAGGTGGAGCCGGGCCGGGCAGGAAAGCAGCGGGCGCAGAGGGCAGTGCACAGGGGCTGCGTCCCCAGGGAGCGAAGCCGCCCAGGAGCCCCTCCCCCGGGCCCTGGTGCCATCTGCTGCCCCCGGGCTGCCTGGGGAGGCTCCCGAAGCCCCAGCACGATGCTGTTGGGGTCTCCCCGCGCAGCCTGTGGTTTCCCTGGGACTCGCAGCCTGGACCCCAGCGCTGCGGTACAGTCCACCTGTGCCACTATCCACCCGTGCCACTGTCCACCTGTGCCACCTCAGTCATGCTCTGTCCAACACGACCCGGCTCCCTCTCCAGTTTGTGCAGATAAACTCAGCCCCCCCCCCCCCCCAGGGTCCCCAGGCCCACCTTTGTCTTCTTCCTCCACTCCTGAGCACGCCCTGGCCTGGGGCTTCTCTCTCAGGTTTGTCCGTGGTTCCACCTCCACTCCCTGCCCTCTGGTCACACAGACACCCTGGGTGCCACCTGCATGGTCTTGTAGGGCCTGGAGCAGAGCGAGACACAACCACGCTCCACGAGAGGCAAGCAGCCCCGGATGGCCTCTCCCCGGGCGCGGCTCCTCTCTCCTGCCGTCACTGTGCCGTGCACGCGCTCCGTTCCCAGAACCCAGGCACTGAAACCTGCGGCCCTGCGACCCTCGCTGCCCCAGGCCCAGGAACCACCCCTCCCCCACTCTCAGACCCCACACGCGGCAGCCGTGGTGGCTGTCTGCCCTCAGCGCGACTTCCTCCCCGTGCCTGAAGCCATGTGAGGACACAGGAGACGCGGGTGCGTGGCCTTCCACGCCCCTGGGTCGGTGCGCGTAGGTGGCTCTTGCACCCCGGCTGCTGCAGCAGACGCAGGGACACAAGCGACTCCAAGACCCGACCGCGCCGCCCTTGGGCGCCTACCGAAGGGGGTTACCGCAATACACGGCGCTTCTGGCTTTCATTCTGGGTGATGCCCCCCGCCAGTTTCCGCGATGGCCGCGCTCACTCTCCCACCTGTGCAGGAAGTGGCCTGTCCTGTCTCGGCCCCGCCAACACCTGCTTTGAGTTTCTGGGAGCAGCCGTCCCAGCGGGTGTGAGGCGGCCTGCGTTCCCCGAGGACGGACCAGGTGGAGCGCGGCCCCCTGGCACCTGAGGCCGCCCCGACGTCTGCTTCCGAGAACCGCCTGCTCACGTCCTCGGCTTGTTTTCAGGTCGGGCCGGTTGTTGGGATCCTGCCTTGCTCTGGGTGCTGAGCCCTCATCCAGCGCAGGGCTCTCCCCTCCCGTCTGCTCTTGCTTTTGTTGTCTGTGTGTCTGCGGTGGAATCCAGAAACCACGGCGCGGCCCGGGCCGGGGAGCTCGTTCCTCCTTTCCTCCTGGGAGTTTCGCGGCTTCAGCTCCCACACCTGTCTCCGGGTCATCCGCCCTGCTGTGGCGCACAGCGTGACGCTGCCCGATTCCACTCATTGTAGATGGATTTGCAGATCCTGTCCTCGCCCCAGCCCGCGTTTTTGGCCCTGGGTTCAAGGTCGGCGGACCGCGAATGCACGGTTCATTCCTGTGCCTCTGCTCTGTGCCTGGGTGTCTGTTTTCATGCCCGCACCCTGCGTGTGCATCCCCACAGCCTTGTGCTGTGATCCGAGGGCAGCGGCGGCTGTCTCCGGCTCGGCTGTCTCTGCTGGAGACCGTGTGGCTCTGCAGGGTCTTTTGTGGTCCTCTGTGACTGCCGGGTTTGGTTGTTTCTGTGGGAACTGCCGCAGGCCAGCGTGGAGGTTGCACGGACTCTGGAGAGGGCCCGGGAGCTGTGGGTATTTTAGCAACATTCGTCCTCCAGCCCGTGGCCATGGGAAACCTTCCCGACTATTAACGGAGTCTTCAGTCTCTTTCATGAATGTTTTATAGTTTCCAGTGTACAGGGAAAGACTCAGTCTTCTAAAAATACGTATGCTAAAAATAACCATTTCTCCCAAAATGGTGATGGTATCATGCCCATATTTGAGAGCTGTGCAAACTTCAGGGAAAGCAAATGGCTGTGTCACCGAAAGGGCTGAGACGCCCCAGGGAAAGAAAGACGCCATTAAGCACCCCAGCTGCGTGAAGACGTCTCCCGCGCCCCACAAGGCACTTGGGCGGAGAGCTGCCCGACTTCCCGTCACACCTGACACAGCGTCTGTTCTTTCCCGGGTCTCGGCACAGCGCACACGCGGAAGAGGGGCGGGCTGCACGCTCGGAGCTGTGCTAGGGCAACAGGGTTCGAGGTGTCGATGGCTCCCTTTCCACGCTGCTGAGCACCGTACGGGCACTGGGCGGGCGCTCGATGGGTGAGCAGGAAACAATATTCGGAGGAAGCAGCACCAGGAACAGGCATGAGGTGCGCCACACAGGGAACGGAGACGCGCAGGTCCGTGGCGCGTCGGGGCACACACAGCTCGTCACCTGCAGCTGGAGGGCCTGGTGCACCGGGTGCGGGAGCCGGGAGCTTGGGCACAGCACCCCAGCTGTCTGCACACTTGGCGATGTTTCCGTCACATGCTGCAAAGCTCATGGCTGAGCAGGCCGAGGTGGCCCCGGAAGGCCCCACTGGTGGCTGCTGAGAGGGATTGTGGAGGTGGAGCCTTCAGCCGCGGGTAATCCACGGGCTGTGGGGGGGGGGGAGCAGGTCCCAGGTCCCAGTCCACGGGCTGTGGGGGGGGGGCAGGTCCCAGGTCCCAGGGCTGCAAATGGAGCTGTGCTGGGGGGAGGGTGGGGGAGGGCAGTGAAATCCGAGTTCTAACACAGAGAGAGAGAGAGACAGAGCTGCAGGACTCCATGGAGGACCTGCACAGGAGAGAGAGAGACGGAGCTGCGGGACCCCACAGCGGCCCTGCACAGGACAGAGAGAGAGAGAGAGAGGGAGAGAGACGGAGCTGCGGGACCCCATGGCGGCCCTGCACGGGAGAGAGGGAGGGGTAGCACGGGGAGAACCTGGGGGGAGAGCATGATTTGGGGGTCGACAGACAGGTGTCCTCAGGGCTCCGGAACACCACAGGGGGTGCAGAGACCCCGGCTGAACGCTCAGGACGCGGCGGGCCTGGTGCACTGGGTGTGGGAGCCGGGAGCTTGGGCACTAGGCGCCAGGGCCCTGAGCATCAGCGCAGGGAGGGAGTGGGAGGGAGGAGTCGGCCGTGGTCCTCTCGCGTGACCGCGTCCAGCGGTGTGGGAGTGGGGGCCCAGCTGCTCTGGCCGAGTCTATCCTGGGACCTGGCCATGGCCGTGAGCCGCTCTGCCAGTGTGCGTTTGTCACCGCCCGCTTCTGTGATGGTGGCGCCGCGCTCTTTGCACGATGCTTGGTCTCTGTGACGTCGGCCGGCCCTCTCCTTTCTCTGCGGAGCGTGGAGGGCCTTTGTGAACTCGGGGTACAAGCCCTGAGCAGACGCAGGACTCACAAATACTGCCCGCTCTGCAGCACTGTTCGCTCTTCGTGGGGTCTTCTGAAGAGGGCGTTCTTACTTTTGTTGACTACTTTGCCTTCCGGTTCTGGCTTTCGGTGCCGAGAGCTGCCGGCCTCTGCCAGTCGGCAAGGCGCCCGCAGCAGAGCCAGCGGTCGGGAGCCGGGACGGCAGCCACGTGCGTCTGGCGTGGCTGTGTGGTGAGGCCCCTTCCGGGCTCGTTCGCGCGTGGACCCTGTGAGTGAGTGGACAGAGCCCTCGCGCAGGCCGCGCCAGATCCTACCGCGTCTTCCTGATCCGGCTTCAACCCCACAGGCGCCCGGGGCCAGGCCTTGAGTGGAGGTTTTGTTGGTGGGGCACAACCATGACTCAGCCTCACGGATTCTGGAAGATTTTCTCTGCTACTTCCTTTCAAGGTAGCAGAGCGCTGCGTCAGCCCACGATCCATTCTGGAAACGGTGCGTGATTTCTGGAGGCGGGACGAGGTTTGGCTGAAGTCCTTTCTTGCGTTTGTTTCCCGTGGGTGTCCGACTGCTCTAGCACTCGGTGCCGGGAAGCCGTTCCCCGCCGGCAGCCGCGCCCCGGTGGGCCTGCTCCTCTGGCCCCACCCGGCGCTGCCTGTCCTGTCCCGCCAGCCCACGGGCCCAGCCCTGCACCGACACCTGGTGGTCCGGACGATGGTAACTGCGTGGCCAGGCTTGACACCAGAACGGGGCTCCTCCCACTTTCTTCTTCATGTTGCAGGTTCTTGATCTTGCGCTAGGACGGTCTGCCTCCACAAGAGGCCTCGGTCCTGGGCAGGCTTCCGATGGGGACTGCAGTGGACCCGGAGCGGAGCGGGGGGAGCCGCTCGGGGCCTGTGACGCGGCGCGCGTCGTCCGGGTCCTGCTGGGGTTTGCTTCATCAGCACCCTGAGTGCAGTTGCAGGGAGCATTTTGCTAGATCGACCTGCTAAGTACCCACCTGCTTCTTGGAGCCTTTGAAATTCCAGTGCCCCCCCCCCCCCCCGCCCCGAGACATTCGGCCCAGAGGTGAAGACACCACGTGGGATGGCCACACCCCCTCCTCGGAGTGCCCGGGGTTAGGAAGCTCCCGTTCCACCCCCAAATCCGGTTCCCCACTAACGGGAGCCGGGGAGGCAGCCATGCGGCTCAACTAGCTGGGTCCCTCACCCGCGTGGGAGCCCTGGGTGGAATCTCTGGTCCCGGCTTCAGCCTGAGCCAACCCAGGGTAGTACCAGGGTCTGAGCAGTGAGCCAGTGCACGCGAGGCCTCTCTCTCTCACTCTCTCGTTCGCTCGTTCTCTCTTGCTCGCTCGCTCTTTCTCACTCTCGCTCGCTCTTGCTCTCTCGCTCCCTCTCTCTCTCGCTCTCACTCTCTCTATTGCTCGCTCTCTCTCCCTCTACCTCTCTCTCTTGCTTTCTCTCTCTTGCTCTCTCTCTCTCCCTTGCTCTCTCTTTCGCTCTCTCTCTCTCTCCCTCTCCCTCTCCCCCTCCCTCTCCCTCTCTCTCCCCCTCTCCCTCTCCCCCCCTCTCTCCCTCTCCCTCTCCCCCCTCCCTCTCTCTCTCTCTCCCCCTCCCTCTCCCTCTCCCCCCTCTCTCCCTCTCCCCCCTCCCTCTCTCTCTCTCTCCCCCTCCCTCTCCCTCTCCCTCTCTCTCTCTCCCTCTCCCTCTCTCTCTCTCCCCCTCCCTCTCTCCCTCTCTCTCTCTCCCTCTCCCTCTCTTTCTCTCCCCCTCTCTCTCTCCCTCTCCCTCTCTCTCTCTCCCCCCCTCTCTCTCCCCCTCCCTCTCTCCCTCTCTCTCTCTCCCTCTCCCTCTCTCTCTCTCCCCCTCCCTCTCTCTCTCTCCCTCTCCCCCTCTCCCTCTCCCTCTCTCCCTCTCCCTCTCTTTCTCTCCCCCTCCCTCTCTCCCTCTCCCCCTCCCTCTGTCTCTCTCTCTCCCTCTCTCTCTCCCCCTCTCCCTCTCTTTCTCTCCCCCTCCCTCTCTCTCTCTCTCTCCCCCTCTCCCTCTCCCTCTCTCCCTCTCCCCCTCCCTCTCTCTCTCTCCCCCTCCCTCTCTCCCCCTCCCCTGCTCGCTCTCTCTCAGTGAAAACGAAACGCAGGAATCGCCAGGTGAGTTTGGATCTGTTTCCCCCGTGTGTCCCCAGTGTGCACGCAGGGCCCTGCTTTGACTGTTTTCACACTCACCTGGGCCCCCACCTTCAGACCCACCTGTTAGTTCCAGAGGCTTCCGCCCCTGTTCTTCATTGCTTTCCTGTAGAATTCTGGGATTTCTGCCCCAGAAACCACGCTCTCCGCAGAACAGGGCACTCCCTCCTTCCCGCCTGCAGCCTCGCACGTCCTCTCACTGGCAACGCATCCATGAGAAAGCCCCGCGAGGATTTCCAGTCTGCAGCAAAAGGAGCGCCTGTTACTTCCACTTCCCACAGACGGGCTGGGGAGGCCTCGTGGGCTGGGGAGGCCTCGTGGGCTGGGGCCTCGTGGGCTGTGGTGGCCTCGTGGGCTGTGGTGGCCTCGTGGGCTGTGGTGGCCTCGTGGGCTGGGGCCTCGTGGGCTGCGGTGGCCTCGTGGGCTGTGGTGGCCTCGTGGGCTGGGGCCTCGTGGGCTGCGGTGGCCTCGTGGGCTGCAGTTGGCCTCGTGGGCTGGGGCCTTGTGAGTTGGGGAGGCCTCGTGGGCTGGGGAGGCCTCGTGGGCTGGGGCCTCGAGGGCTGAGGTGGCCTCGTGGGCTGGGACAGCCTGATGAGCTCCTGCCACGCTCCCAACCACACGTGACCGGGACACCGCTCCCGCCTCCCTCCGACCACGCGTGACGGGGACCCTGCTCCTGCCTCGCTCCTGACTGAGTGGGGGAGTTGTCTTCCCGTCCTGGTTTGTGGAGCAAGTTCAGCACGGAAGGTTTCTTTGTTCCCATTACGTCTGTAAAGCGCTTCTATGGTGCTGAGTTGATCGGGAGGAAGGGGTCTGCTTGTGGCCGAGGTCCTGGACAGGGCAGCTCTGCTGAGTCCCCTGGGTGCGGCTGAGAGCCCTGGAGAGGGCGGCTGAGGCGTGAGGGCGCAGGCCGGTGGTCGGAGCCAGCGGCGCAGAGGCTCCCAGGACGGGAGGTGACGCGGGGACGTTCGGCCCTGATGGCAGAGGGGGCATTCGGAGTGGTAGGGGGAGCGTGCCTGTGACTGGTGTCCAGGTCAGACACCTCCAGGAGGAGGTGGACGTGGCCGGCCCTCGCGCCTCTGGTCAGCCCCCGTGACTTCCTCCAGAGGCGTCCTGTAGCCCGTGGCTGAGCCACGGGGCCCCACTGTCAGACAGGACCCTGAAGCCCTCTGGCTCCACTCTCTGCTGTGGCCGCCAGATTTACCGCGAGTCGTAAACCGAGACAGGCGTAACGCAAAGCAGGTGCTTCCCTCGGCACCAACAGACGAAGCTCTGAGCGGCCGGCCCTCGGCGTGGACCCGCGGGGCACTGGCAGGGAGGGCCCCTCCATAAACCCTGCCTCCCCGCCCACCCCTTCTTGGAGCTATTGAGGAGGGGCGGCATCAAAGCACCGGCAGGGTGGGTGACTCCCACGCGGCTGCCGGCCCGCGGCGTGGGCGCCGCCTCCCCTGCCCGTCTTGCTCTGGAGGCGCCTCCTGTACCCCCACGGTGGGCAGGGCCACAGCGCACAAGGCGCAGACGGCACTCCTGCTCTGCCTGGCCGGGACGCGTCCCAGAGGGCCGTCCTTGTCCCAGAGGGCCGTCCTCCCGCGGCTGCGCTCTGTGAGGCGGTCATGGAGGGCAGGTCCCGGCCCAGGCGCGCCAGGACAGGGAGGGGACAGGGACTCTACGTGTCTGCCTGGCCGGGCTGGGCATCCCGTGTTCCGTGGGACAGCGAGGTCAGGAGGCAGGAGAGCAGTGACCCTGCACGACGCCGGGTGGGTGGGGGCAGCACCGGCCAGCTAAAGGCTGAGGAGAACGGC
The DNA here is from genome assembly GCF_051225735.1 of Oryctolagus cuniculus. Lineage (NCBI taxonomy): Eukaryota > Metazoa > Chordata > Mammalia > Lagomorpha > Leporidae > Oryctolagus > Oryctolagus cuniculus. The sequence goes on along the minus strand of NC_142871.1, from coordinate 1,411,481 downwards.
GAAGCCCCCAGGAGGAAGAGGGGTTCTGTTCCCAGCCCTGTGAGGGGCCCCAGGGCCCTGCGCTGAACACTCCAGACTTGCTGGCCTCCAACAGAGCGAGCCAGTTCCTTAAAGTAACCCCGTCTCTCATATTCTCAGGTACACACCCCCACACACAGGTACACGTGTGTATGCTGGGGTCTGGACACCTGTACCCTCATGGTCCCGTATACGTATACATACACACACACACATGTATGCATGCTGCAGACTGAAACCTGTACCTCTCATATACGCACACTCAAACATGTACATGCGTCTATGCTGGGGTATGCACCTGTACCCTCATATTCCCACATATATATCTGTACACACACACACACACACACACGTGTATGCTGGGGTCTGACCCTACACGCCTCCCCCAGTCGTGCAGGAACTCCGTCCCCAAAGTCCTGTGTGGATGGAGCTCCGAGGGCGGCCGCTCAGCCTAATGGGAGGAGGGACTTTGGGAGCGATTAGACTGGATGAGGCCAGCAGGGTGGAGCTGCTGTGACTGCGCCCTGTGGACTTGTCAGAAGAGACACGGACAGACACGTGTGCCCCCCCCCCCGGCCACCCCAGCGCTCAGCAGAGTGACATCAGTGGGGCAGGCTGGAGGGGGCTGTGAGGCCCCAGAGCAGGTGCACAGACACCCCTCCTTCCCTTCCAGAGTCACCCTGCCTGGGGCACTGTGGCATAGTCGGCAAAGCCTGGCGAACACAGCGTGCGGTTTCCACATGCGCACGCCCTGACTGCCTGGGGGCCCTGAGCTGCAGGGACCGAGCTGAGCTAGGGGATTGGCCTTGTGGGAAAGCCCCTGCCTGACGCAGGCATCCCCTGTGGGCCCCGCTGGAGTCCCGGCTGCTCCACTTCCGATCCAGCTCCCTGGTAATGGCCTGGGAAAGCAGCAGAGGACGGCTCAGGTGCTGGGCCCCTGCACCCGCGTGGGAGACCCGGATGGAGCTCCTGGCTCCTGGCTTCAGCCTGGCCCAGCCCTGGAGAGTGAGCTGGTGGATGGAAGACCCCTCTCTGTCTCTTTATCTCTGACTTTCCAATAAATGAAACCTGTTTTTTTAAGTTATTTTGCAGGAGGACCGGACCCGTGGCAGGCGAGTCTAACCCCCACTGTGTCTACACCAAGCCTCTCCAGCTCCTCGCGGTCACGGGCGCCTCCCGGGCCGCGCAGTGCCTGCCTCTGGGGGCTGGTTTTCTGTGGCCAGATCACCGTTCTCTCTCCTTTCCTTTTCTGACCCCAACTTTTTGTAAAGGTTTGTTTATTTCGTCTGCTTGAATGGCAGGACAACACACGCACACGCACACGCACAAGTGAGGGACAGATTTCCCATCCTCTGGTTCACTCCCCAAATGCCCACCACAGCCAGGGCTGGGCCGGGCTACAGCCAGGAGCCCAGAACTCTGCCTGGTTCTCCCGCGTGGGTGTCAGGGGCCCGAGCCTCGGAGCCGTCATCTGCTGCCTTAGCAGGAAGCTGGATTGGAAGCAGAGGACCTGGGACTCCGCCAGGTATCCTGAGAGATGGGGGTGTCCAAACTGTGACCCCTCCCCCGGTGCCACCTTGTTCTCGGATTTTATCCAATGGGATCCACATGACACAGCACCATCCTCCTTCCAAGCCCTGGGCTCCTGGTTCAGACACCTGCTGAGAACCCTACTGGGCTAGGTGCTGTGTGCTAGGTGCTGCATTCTCGGTGCTGCATGCTGGGTGCTGTATGCTAGGTGCTGTGGTGCTATGTGCTAGATACTGTGGTGCTAGGTGCTACATACTAGGTGCTGTAGTACTATGTGCTGTATGCTGGGTGCTATGTGCTAGGTTCTGTAGTACTATGTGCTGCGTGCTGGGTGCTGCCTGCTAGGTACTGTGTGCTAGGTGCTGCATGCTGGGTGCTATGTGTTAGGTTCTGTAGTACTATGTGCTGCATGCTACGTGATGCGTGGTAGGTGCTGTGGTGCTAGGTGCTATTGTACTACGTGCTGCGTGCTAGGTGCTTTGTGCTAGGTGCTGCGTGCTAGGTGCTGTGTGCTAGATTCTGTAGTATTATGTGCTGCATGCTAGGTGCTGCATGCTAGGTGCTGTGTGCTAGGTGCTGTGGTGCTAGGTGCTGTGGTGCTAGGTGCTATGGTACTACGTGCTGTATGCTAGGTGCTGTGTGCTAGGTGCTGCGTGCTAGGTGCTGTGTGCTAGGTGATGTGTGGTAGGTGCTATGGTGCTAAGTGCTAGGTGCTGCGTGCTAGGTGCTTTGTGCTAGGTGCTGCGTGCTAGGTGCTGTGTGCTAGATTCTGTAGTATTATGTGCTGCATGCTAGGTGCTGCATGCTAGGTGCTGTGTGCTAGGTGCTGTGGTGCTAGGTGCTGCGGTGCTAGGTGCTATGGTACTACGTGCTGCATGCTAGGTGCTGTGTGCTAGGTGATGCGTGGTAGGTGCTATGGTGCTAAGTGCTGGGTGCTGGGTGCTAGGTGCTGTGGTGCTAGGTGCTATGGTACTACGTGCTGCATGCCAAGTGCTGCATGCTAGGTGCTGTGGTGCTAGGCGTTGTGCTAAGTCCTGTGTGCACAGTGCCGTGGCTGAGGGAGGCGGCACACGGCTTGTATGGACGTGTGGTGCAGGGACCGGGTCGGGAAGACGGCCGCGTTGCTCGGCACCTCTGGAGGCAGCGCCGTCAGTTACGGCAGCGGAATAGCAGGGACCTTAGTCAGAGTCCCGGGAGCCAACGCGGGGAAGCCGGCCAGGACTCCAGTTCGATGGGCGCCTAGACGACCTGGAAACAAACAAACCGTGTGACCTCGGGGCCTGCTGGGCGAAGACCCTGTGTGCAGGGGCCCGGGCCGGAAGCCGAGGCCGGCCTCGCGGGGAGGGCGTGCGCGGAGGGAGCCGCAGCCGGGAGAAGGCAGCGCCAGAAACGCAGGCCCGGAGGGCGGCTTGCGCTCTAGACGTGTGCCAAGCTGTGCAGGCGGGGCTGGCGTGTGCTTATCTCGGCTGCAGATCCTCTGCACCCTGGGCTGTCTTCCGCAGAGTTAGGTGTTGCCGCGGAGTCCAAGGCAGAGCGCAGGGTGGGACCTCGGGTTGCGAGGAGCCCAGAAGCGGGCGGCACCGTGCTGCTGTGGCCGGTGGCCTGGGCGGTGCTGCCGGACCCTCGCTGCCCGCAGTGTAGACCGTGCCTGGCTCTGCGCGCACCTCACCTACGGCAGCGAGGGTGGTCCACGTTTGAAGCCGGCGAGCTGGGCTTGCTGGATGCTCTGCGCGATGAGTAACTCGGCGGTTATAGAAACAGAGAGGATCCGGGAGCCAGTGCCAGGCCTGCTCAGGGGGACGTGGGCCCTGGGGCGTGGGCGGCTTGTGGACTCCCAGCCTGGAGGGGCGCGGGGGAGCCAGCGCGTTTCAGGTAGAGGGGGCACCGGAGCTCCGCGGTGGGGGCAGCCGGCACAGGCTTGGAGGCCCTGCCGCTTAGCGGCCTCGGCCTAGGCCGCCACCTTCCAGGACAGCTGCCGCCCATGCTGCTTCCTGCTCTTACTCAAGACCTGCAGAACATTCCTTATTTATTTTCATTTATTTGAGGAGCAAAGAGACAGGGCAGAGAGAGCTCCCGCCTTCTTGTTCACTCCCCGAGTGTCTGGGCTGAGGCTGAGGCCGGGAGGGGGCGCTCCATCCAGCTCTCCCCCGTGGGTGCCAGGGACCCAAGCCCTCACCTGCTGCCTCCCGGGAGCTGCCTGGGAAGCAGAGCTGGGACTCGAACCCAGGTCCCTGACACTGCTGTGGGTGCCCCCGGAGGCTCATTCACTGCTGCGCCAGCACCTGCCCCCCAGGTGCTTTTATTCACTTCAATGCCGGGGACAGAGAGCTGGATCAGAAGCGGAGCAGCTGGGACTGGGACCGGCGCCCACACGGGATGCCGGCACGGCTACGCCACAGCACCAGTCCTGCTTTGGCGGCTCTGTGGGTTTAGCATCTTTATCAGGGATGCCTGGGGCATGGCAACCCCCGTGGGGTCACGGGACCACCCTCCCGGGCCCCAGCCTAGCCTGCTACCGCACAGCTTTCTCCAGATGATACTGCCGAAGCGACTGGGTGGAGATGCGTGTGCTCACGTGTGCTGCCTCTGGGCTTCTCTGTGTGTGTGTGTGTTTGCACGGGGTGAACCGGCGGCTAGATCGCTCTCTTCCTCTCTCTAACTCTGCCTTCCAAATGAGCAAATGCACCTTAAAGGAAACCCCGTCTCCTTTCCGTGCGTCTGCCTCCCTGCCTGGCAGGTCCCTGAGGATGGAGGACACGGCGGACACTTCCTGTACACGTGGAGCACGCTTCCACGTGGACGCTTGGCTTTCCTGCAGGAACAGCTCCCGACGTGTCCCTGGTGGTGGCTGCTGGGGTGGGCAGCCTCCGAGACTGCCCCGGGACCCGGCCTTGGTGCCCTGGACCCTGGACCCTGGGAATCCTTGCACTGAGTGTGGGCTGCTGTCTCCCGTGTGCCTCGTTAGCTGACCTGCTCAGAGGCTACGCGGTGAGGGGCCAAGTGTGCGGGAGTCCAGGCCGCCCTGCTGAGGCCCTCAGATGAGACCACAACCCTGGTGGCTGCCATGAGAGCCCCCAGGGCCTAGGCCCCAGCTCGTCAGCTGCTTCACCCATGAACCTCAGCCCTGAGATGCTGCTTGGCTTCCCGCTGCAGAAGAGCCCAGGGCCACGAGCGGTGCTGCAAGCACTGAGCCAGGTCCCGGCCGGGAAGAGCCAGGAGGGGTGCGCCCTTGGAGGGGCGGGGTGGGGGAGCCAAGCCTTGGGACCTCGTGCCAGCGACAGCTTCGGCAGACTCAGGAAGGCTGAGTGGAGAAGCGGATGTGGAGGGGGGAGGTGGACCGTGCGGTGCCTGGCTGCTGCGGCCCCCGGGAAGGCTGCAGTGGCTCTCTGTGTCCAGCTCAGCTGAGCACTGGGGCCAGGTCCTTCCCGCTTCTGGAGTCCTGGGGCCGGGCGCTCTGTGCCCCTGGCTGTTCAGGGCCCGGGGCCCAGCGGGGAGAGCAGGGTGCCCCTCTGGGCTCTGGGTAGAACTTCTGTGTGCAGTGGGGGTGGTTCTGTCGTCACCCGGGCAGCTCACACCAGGCCCCGGGGGTCTGAGAATCCTCAGGGCCCCACCCCTGCTTTCCGCCGGTTCCCTCTCGGACAGCAGGGGCACCTCCTCCTCCCCGCTCGGCTCCTCACTCCCCACCTCCTCCGGGGGCCACGGTGGGCGCCCCAGCAGGGACAGGCAGACAGCAGGGAGGGGAGCGTCGTGCGGAAGCAGCTCCACACAGCCCTCGCCGGTTCTGGAAATCCCGGAGGACCACAGCTGGGAATGGCTGGCGGTGACCCCGGGGAGCAAGGCTGAGTAACCTACAAAACCCGGGGGATTCGCGAGGGGAGAAACCATTTCAGCCCCACTTCACGCTCACCGACCTGCCCAGCTCCAGGTGGGCAGACCCCTGAGCACCTGGCACTCAGCCACCATCCCCTGAGTCGCAACCAAGCCGATGGCGCCGCCCTGCAAAGCCCATCCCGGGCCCCGATTTCTCTGGGATCCCTGAGCTCAGCAAAGCCCGAGTGGCCGTGACTTCACCGGCTCCGGCTGAGTCAAGATGTGTTCCACGGACACTCTCCGTGTGATTTCATCTGTTTTTATTTTATTTTTAAAATATTTATTTATTTATTTGAAATGCAGAATTAGAGAGGGGGGTGGGGACACAGAGAGAGTCCATCTGCTGGTTCACTCCCTAAATGGCTGCCATGGCCAGGGCTGGGCCAAAGCCAGGAGCCAGGAGCCAGGAGCCTCAACTGGATCTCCCACATGGGTGCAGGGGCCCAACCTCTTGGGTGTCTTGCTGCTTTCCCAGGAAGCTGGTCAGAAGTGGCCGGGATCCAAACAAGATCCGGCGACAGAGGCAGCAGCTAAACTACGCACGCCCCAGCGCCGGCCCCTGTGCTGTCGCAGGGGTTGAGTGATGCGCTCCTTGCTCTGCGCTGCTTGATACAGAGCAGGGGTGAGTCCAGCCGGTTTGTTGGTCAGAAGAGGAAGGAACATGAACAGACGATGTTTGGGATGCAGAGAGGAGCTCCACGGCCAGCGGCGGTGGAGCTGTGAGGAGGGGAAGCCAGGAGGCAGCAGAGAGGTGGCGTGGGACGGCTCCCCGGCCCTCTGCCAGCGTCTGCCCGGCACAGCCGTGCGGGTGACACTGGGTCAGCTGTCAGGGCCTTCTGTGCGCAGCCGGGGGTGGGGTTCGGACACACCTGCACCTCCGTGGCCCCTGGGAGGGCGTGGACGGCCTGCTGGGGTGGTGCCCGCGGAGACCTCAGTGCTGCAGCTAGTCCCTGGGGACAGAGGAACGTCAGGGCTCCTCTGGGGAGGAGGCGACACCCAGAGCCGGCAGGATCCTGGCCCACAGTGGATCGCCACCTTACCGCTCTGTTCTCCGAGGCACAGGGACTTCAGAAACTTGCCCTGGACCGGAGCAAAATCGGCTGAGACCAAGAGGATCACTGTCTCCTGTGCTGTGGCAAAGCCGGCTGAACCCGCCAGCCCTGGGACAGGCGTGAGCCCTGGGTAGCGGTGCAAGGTCACTGTCTTCTGTGCTGTGGCAAAGCCGGCTGAACCCGCCAGCCCCGGGACAGGCGCGAGCCCCGGGTGGCGGTGCGAGGTTGAGGGGGCCAATGTGTTCCACGTCCCTGTCTGCATCCACGTGGCCCAGCGCTGCCGTCGGCACCACCTGGAGCTGCCTCTCCTCGCTCGGCGCAGGGCTGGGGCAGAAAGCCTGCTTCACGGGGCGCCCTCTTACGCTGCTGTCTGCCGGCATGAGCTGCGCCCATGTGGCTGCGCCGCCCTCCTCTTCCTGACGGCCCACCTGCTGCTGCTCTCACAAACCTCTTCTGCCCAGGTCTCAGAGGAAGCAGGGACGCGGGGACTTCCAGTTTGGCTCAGAAAGGACACAAAATCCCAACGTGGTTAGGAGAGTGCAGGCGCTACCTGTGCCTGAGCCCTGGTCCTCTGCATGGCACACCTCGGTGCACGGCCACCGCGGCCACCACGCAGGAGCCCCGAGCCGGGACAGCGGCAAAGCTGGTGCAGGAGTCCCCGGACAGGCCTGTGTGCGGATGCAGGGGAGGCCGGCGGTCTCCACGCCGGAGTGGGGCACCGTGGACAGAGCGGCATCTCCCTGCCAGGCCGGGGCCCCTCCCCACAGGTGCAGCAGAAGGAGCCCATCGCGTGACACGGAGGGGAGCCCTGGGCTGGCGCAACCCTGATGGCCACATAGAGACAACTGCACCTGCCCTCAGTGTGCAGTACGGCACACACACACGTCATCACTCACTGTCTGTAGGGCGTGTGCAGTGTCACACACACACACACACACACACACGTCACCACTCTTGTGCTGCAGAGGTGACAGATCTTACCACACACGCCCTACAGCCAGTGAGGGGTGATGTGTGTGTGACACTGCACATGCCCTACAGCCAGTGAGTGATGACGTGTGTGTGTGTGTGACACCGCACACGCCCTACAGCCAGTGAGTGATGACGTGTGTGTGTGTGTGTGACACTGCACACACCCTACACCAGTGAGTGGTGACATGTGTGTGTGTGTGTGTGACACCGCACACGCCCTACAGCCAGTGAGGGGTGATGTGTGTGTGTGTGTGTGTGACACCGCACACGCCCTACAGCCAGTGAGGGGTGATGTGTGCGTGTGTGACACTGCACACGCCCTATACCAGTGAGTGGTGACGTGTGTGTGTGCCGTACTGCACACTGAGGGCTGTGTGCGTGTTTGTGTTACTACACTCTCCAGCACGCTGAGTGGTGACCATGTGTGTCGTGTGTCTTGCTTGTGTCCCCCTGACCCACAGCTCTCATCACGCTTCCCAGGGGTGGCCCTGCCCAGAGTTCACACACAATATCTCCTATCCGGGCAGTAGACATGGACTTCGGGAGCTTGGCCGGGCTGCGTTCTCCAATGGTGTCCACGATGCGGACTATTTTAGGAGGGGGTCGTGGGCTGAGTGGAAACGGAGCCAGGTCCCTGACTGTGTGCCCCGGCGCCTCTGTGCGCACCTGACTGTGTGCCCCGGCGCCTCTGTGCGCACCTGACTGAGTGCCCCGGCGCCTCTGTGCGCACCTGACTGAGTGCCCCGGCGCCTCTGTGCACACCTGACTGTGTGCCTGGCGCCTCTGTGCACACCTGACTGTGTGCCCCGGAGCCTCTGTGCGCACCTGACTGTGTGCCCCGGCGCCTCTGTGCGCACCTGACTGTGCCCCGGCGCCTCTGTGCGCACCTGTTTCTCCGGGGATCTCACCACGGTCAGCTGTGGAAGAACCATGCTGTGGTCTTTGGGCGCGTTAACTGGGTGGCGTGTAAGGCGCCATGCACATCCACCTGGATGACAAGTGTCCAGGGAGAGCCTGGGACGTGCGGAAGGAGAATGGTCCACAGCTTCTTGCCAGTCACTCGTGAGCACAAAGACAAATGCGAATCCTCTGAGGCTTCAACACACAGCAGGCAGGAGGCTGCGGGTCTGGCTCGGGTCTGCAGCCCCTGCCTCCCCGAGTGACACATTCGTGGCATCCTGGCGGGGCTGCCTCACGGGGGCCCCCGGCCTTGCCAGCGCCTGGGGGGCTCCATCCACACCTGCTGTCAGTCCTTGACTCACGGGGCGCGGAGCCACAGAGCCAGGACTGAGAGGCTGGGCCCGGGCTGGGGATAGTGCATCACTTGCCCAGGGCAGGGGGAGCTGCAGATGAGGAAGAGGATGGAGTCCCACCCCCCGGTGACCCCAGGAGCCCACACGCACCGGGAAGATGGCTCCTCTTGCAGCTCGCAGAGACGTCAGAGAAACAAGTGGCTGCCAGGTGCTGGGCGACGTCCAGACCCGGGTGGTGCTCAGGCCCTCCGCTCGCTTCAGTCTCACCGGCCGCTCACTCGGGGGTGAGGAGGGGATATGGCCGGCAGCCGCTGAGGCAGCACGGGACCATCTGCCCAACTCACACGTTGTGTACCGAGTGGCGAGCAGCTGGCCAAGGCTTCTCTGCCGTGTGTGAGTCGGTCAGCGAGAGTAACTGCCTGTGAGCTCCAGTGACTGAAGTATGTCAAGATCTTAGCCAGTGCCCGCGACACGTGGCTTGACCAGCAGCCTCGGCGGCAAGGTTAGCTTAGAAACGTGGGAACAGTGAGAGCGCCACATTTCCAAGGAAGGGGACTTTGTCCTCTGTGATGTAAGAACAGTCTGGAAAGATGTGGCTCGTCCGGTTCTGTCTGAGCCGGCTTCTCACCGGTCTCTCTCCCGTGGTGCTTCGAGGGCACTCACGCTGGTGACGACTTCCGTGGCGACTAAGAGCAAGACAAAGATCTCTTCCCTGGTGTTTTTAATAAATGAGTTGTTTTGCTCCACAGAAAATGGGACCTCATTACCTCTCCAAATTCCACTTCTCCGACCTCTGGGAAGCGAGGACTTGGCGTTCAGTCCGCCCGAGCGCGTCCAGACCGTAAGGGGCCTGCGAGGGCTCCAAGCCGGCCTCATCCGTCAGAGGTTTGGACAAGTGCACCTCATTGATCTTCCCAGAACTCCCGGAGGACGCTGGAGTCGATCCGTGAGCGATGTGTTGAGATGCTGGCAAGAAGCACTCCGGATCCGCATCTGCAGAGGGAGTGAAGCCGCCTGGCCCGGACCCGAGCTCGGACATCTGCATGCGCTCTGGTTCTGCGCCACGGGAGCTCCGCTGAGTCGCCCCGCCTCATCCGCTCCCATTCCTCACCTGTGCAGTGGGGACAAGCAAGGCACCTCCCCGTCTGCGGTCCTTGCACCCAGGAGCCTGTGTGCCGGCGCCCCATAAAGGGTTTTGGCGCTGGATGTGCCATATGCTCATGAAACCAGAAAAAAAAAAGGAGTTACATAAAAGTAGATGGATGCCTTCCAGAGGAGGAGGGAGCCCTGGCTCCTCTCGGGGCAGCCCGGGGGAAGCGAGTGTGCAGGGTGTCTGCTTAGGTGTCGGGGTACGCAGCCGTCTGCAGCTGCTGGCTCACCTGTGGCAGAGCTGTCCCTGTGGACTCGTCCTGCGGTGCCCCTCCTACGCCTGGGGTGGGGGCACAGGGGCTTCCCTGGGCGCTGGATGCCAGCGGTCAATTCAGCAGGGGACCCCGCGCTCGCCGAACCCAGTTCTTCTCGCTTCTGCCTCGTGGGCAGGGCGGGAGCCCGCGTCATCCCCACCCCTGAAGTCCACACGGAGCAGGGCTGGACCCGGCATGCACACCCAGATGTGGGTTTTCCGTTGCGTTCCCCCCGTCCGGTGCCACCAACTGATTCACTTTTCTGGGAAGTCTCCACGGCTCCAGCTTCCCGGGAGACGCCTTCTGGGTCCCACATCCCCGCGGGACCATTTCAGCACCGCCGCGGGCAGGGATCGACCTCCAGGTCCGGCGTCCGGACTGGGCGTGGCTTCTGCCATGGTCCCCACGGACGGGTTCTCCAAGCGAACGCCTGGAGCGCGTGGGCAGAGCTGGCCGCGTTCCCGCCACGCTCCTGGGCCTGGGCAGGGGGCTCCCGCAGCCGCGAGAGGGGCTGGAGACGGCCGCCCTCTGCGCGGCGCTCTGCGGGCTGTGTGCGGGCGCGGCCCTCGGTGGTGCCCGAGAGCCAGCTTGTTCGTGGGTGAGGTCGGCCCGGCCCGGCCTGGGCGGCATGGGGGTCCGAGGTCCCAGAGAGACCCCAAGCTTTGGGGACCGGCGGGGGCTGCGGGGGCTGGTGGGGACCAAGGCTGGCCGAGCGGGTCTGGGTGCGCCGCAGCTGTGCCGGAGCCCCCGGGGGCGCGCAGAGCAGGGGGCGCGCCCACCGCGCCAGCCAGCGACCGCACGGCCCCCTCGGCCCCCTCCGCGCCTCCCGCCCGCAGACCCCGCTCCGGGCGGCCCCTCGGCCCCAGCGGGCATCGGAGCCGAGCAGAGAGGGGCGCGGCAGCCGGCGAGGGGGGGTGGGGCCGGGGGAGGAGAGCGGCGGGACGGGAGGCGGAGGGAGGGGAGGATCCGGCGGCTCCGGGGTATTTGACAGGAGCGAGGGAAGCCGCAAAGGACGCGAGGACTGCTCGGAGCCTGCAGCCCGCCGGCTACGTCCGGGCCGCCTGGAGCAGGGGGCAGGGCGCAACCCCGTCGGACGCGAGTCGCGGTGTCCCCGCGCCGGCCACCATGCTGCTGCCCCAGATCTGCTGGCTGTCGCTGCTCGCCGGGCTGCTCCCGCCGGCGCCGGCTCAGAAGTTCTCGGCACTCACGGTAAGACGGCCCGCCGGGACCTGGCGATCGGCTTTGCGGCCCCGCGCGGCTCGCCTGGGCCGGATCCCCGCTGCCCTCCCGGTGGGAGCGCCCCGGGCGCGGAGAGCAGGTGTCCCGCGGCAGCAGGGCAGGTGGGCCCGGGCCGGTCCGCAGCGGGGGCGCCTGGAGCTGAGCGCCCGGCGGCGCTGGGTTCCTGCTTCCGACCTCGGGTCCCGCGCTCCCCCGAGCAGGGATGGAACGGGCCCGCGCGGGAACCCGAAGGTCTGCGGACTCGGGCGCCTAGGCGTGGACGCTCCCTGGGCGGCCCGAGCAGGGACTGGGCTTAGCCCTCGCGGCCCGTGCGCCCGGCCTGCAGGCCAGTGCGTGGTCGCTCGCCGGGTGCAAGAGCAGCCGAGTCGCCCTGCGAGCCCAGGGGAAGCGGCAGAGCTGCGGGTGGGGCTAAGGGCGTGCGGGGAGCCGCTGCGGGCCCTGCACTCGCGGGCCTGCCAGGTGGCTGGGATGCGCGCGCCCGGGTCCCCGCGGTCTGCCGCTGCGAGCTGCTCTTTGCTCGCAGCGACCCGTGCGCCACAGCCGGCGCTGGGTCAGGAGCGCGGGGCGGACGCGGAGCCAGCGGGGCCGGGCCGGAGTCTGCGGCCCTCCAGGCTTCCGGTGCTGGCCGCTCGCAGTGGTGCGATCCGCAGACAAGAGAACGAAGGGCCCTTCTGAGTGTGCTGCCCGGCCGGTGAGTGCCAGAGGGAGCAGGAGAGCGCGAAGCCGCGGGGAGCCGGGCGGCGGGGGCTGGCACGGCAGGCAGGCGTTCGCGGCCGCGGAGAGCGCTGGCTTCGCTCCCTCGCTCCCCGCTGGGGCCGCTCCGCCTTCGCAGCTCTGGAGCCGGCTGCGCCCTCGCTTCGCGGCGGAGGGGAAGGAGGGAGCGAGTTCCTTGCTCATACTTAAAATTCTTCTGGAGCAATCCTGGGTCCCTGCCTTGTGTCTCACAAACGACCTGGAGATTAGGGCCTGCGGGCGGGCGGCGGGAGCTCAGGCTGGCCCTGGGCACGGTCCAGGAGTCTTCGCTACATGCACTTGAGTGTGTGTGCATGTACACAGGCACGTGTGCGTGACAAGAACGTGTGCACAGGCACACACGTGTGGGCTATCAACATGAACGTGCGGGGAGATCGACATGCATTCGTGTGTGTGTGTGCATGTACACGCACACGTGTGGGTGGATTGACACGCACGTGTGTGCTCATCCCCAAAGGCACTTCTGAACATCTGTGAAGATGGGGTTCTGGTGCAAAGCCTCCGCGACCCACGGGCAGTGCCGTGCGGGAGGCGCGGTTCCCAGCCCGCAGGCGGTGAACACGTCCCCAGCCCACGGAGGCCGGTTCCCGGGCTGTCACGCTTCTCCAGGCTGCGGGAGCAGGCACGGCAGTCCCTGCAGGCTTCCTGGGGGGTGCCGACCGTGGGCTGGGGCTGCTGACCAGCGTGAGCAGCTGGCCCTCGGCGGGCAGGTCCCTCCTCCTCTCCCTGGATTTCTGGGGTTTCAGTGGTGCCTGCTGCCCGTGGGGGCCCTGCCTGGCAGTGGCACTCACACACCCTGCGGGAAAAGCCCGGTGCACTGGACTCCCAAGAGCGTTTTGTCCTGAAAGTCGGTCTGCAGATTAAACGCCATGCTGCTTTTGCATGCAGAAGTGTGCAGAGCTGTGAAATACGTGGCGCCCTCCCCACGAGCCCCCCGCCATTCTCAAGGTCCTGAGGGCTGGGGGCAGCACCCACCCAGGGCCGTCAGCATGTGCAGGCGCTCTGGATTTGCTGTGCTGCTCACCTCTCAGGTCTGGCTCTGGGGGTCTCTCGTTTCTGGAGACCCCCCCCCTCGGAGAACGGTCCCCGGTGCTGACAAGCAGAGGGGCAGTGGGTCCTGGGGGGCAGGCGGGGGCTGGAGCTCTGTGTCCTGCTGGATTTGTGACCTTGGGCAGTAGTCTCGTGTCCTTAGCGTGTCCGGGGATTAAAGACCAGGCTTTCTCATGGTCGTTCTGCAACTGACATGCTGTGGGTTGGAGCTGAGCCAGTGGCCCACGGAGGAGTTCTCGACACCAGGATTTTCAGTGCGCGCTGAGTGTGAGGCCGCGTGTGCTGGGTGACGGCGCCCTGAGCGCGCTCTGCCTGGCTCTTGGGCGGAGCTGAGCTTAGCCGAGGAGAGTTGGGCCAGTGCCTGCTTCCTCCATGCATCCCAAGGTCAGGCCACGTGCATTTTTCTTGCTCTTTCTGCAAACAACTGAGACCAGGAACCGTTTGTCTGCTCCCTTCTTTTCCAACCATTTCTTCTCACCTAGGCGCTGGGAACTCACCCTTGCCTCTTGGGGGGTAAGCTTCTCAATCACGCGGTTGCCTTCGTCCCTGGGGTATGGTGCTTGCTTCTGGGTACAGCACCCCTGAGCGAGCCGTCGGAGTGGGTGCCCTGGCATGCCGCGCACGGGACTAGAAACTGCCTGGCTGGGTGCTGGTGAGACAGACGTGGCTCCTACAGGCCCTCTGCTGATGGTGTCCTGGGGTTTGGCCTGAGGCCCTGGCTGCCGCTCAGACCTGGCTGTGGTCCCGTGTCCTGATGCTCGCTGCCCTGGACCACGTGCGTTTCCGCCTTGAGGAGCTCTGTCCCGAGGTCAGGCCACGTCCATCTCTCTCGTTGTTTCCGTCTGAGCTGTTTGGCCGCACGTAATTACGCTCCTCAGAGAGCTAAGCAGACAGGATGGAGTTTCTCCAGTTGCATGGGTTTGATGGCCCAGCCAGTCGACTCCTGTCTGGCTGTCTTCTTTGGGAGCGGGGAGGGACTGTGCTACTCACGACCCCTTTCCCGGGGTTTGCAGTTAGAGCCACGGACTCGGCCCATCAGAGCTCCAGGGCTCTCCTCGTGGCCAGTGGGTGCTGCCCCCTGAGCTCCCGTCCACGGCTTCCTTCAAAGGTGCTGTGTCCACGTGCCGGAGGCCAGGGCTCTGACGCTGCCAATCTCTGTCAGGGCCCCGGGAACCGAGCGGGTGCCGCAGCTTCCGGGCCCAACCTGCCGTCCTCTCTCTTCCCCGGGGAGTCCCCGCACGTTTCCAGGTCGCCTCCGCTTCTGCGTTGCCTCTCCGCCCCTCAGAGTGAGCTGACCTGGTCGCATGCCGTCGCCTTCTCCCCGGGGTCTGACACAGCCTGGCCGCCTGTTCGGGTCGGGGGAGCGGCAGCGTCTGGGTCGAAGCGGCTGTTTCCAGCCCTGCTCCTCTGACCCAGCTGGGAAGAGAAGAAAGGCAGAGATGACAATATTTGCCCACGTGAGAGAGAAGCTTTTCCTGTTTCCTTTGCTAGCGAATCCGAGAGCCGAGAGCCCCGTTGATTCTGCTGAAACATCCAGGCAAAACCCTCCTCCGTTTCCGAGCCGGTGTGTCTGCCCGGAGGTGGGCCCCGCCGCAGGCTGCTCCCCTAAGGGACGGGCTGTGTTCTCCACCTGCCGCTTCCTCTGCTGCCGCCGTGAGCGCATTGGAGGTGCTGACCTGCTGCTCGGCCGGCAGGAGCTCCGGAGCAGGGCGCGGCTTCCCCACGTGGAAGCTGACTCCGTTTTGTCTGAAACCCTGAAGACTCAGAGGCGTCACGTCAGCCTCAGCTTGTGAGCAAGGCCACAAACGTGGGTGCCTGCCGGGGACTGTGCAGCACGTGGCGGGGGAGGGAGCACGACGTGGCTCAGACGGGGCGACTTCCCAGGGAGGCGACACCCGGGCTCCAGCCTGGGTCCTAGGGAGGTGGACTTCCGGTTGAGGGTCGCGGGGAATGTTTATATACTGTTGAAGCCAGAGCCGTGACGACAAGCACAAGGCGCACAGTCGGACGGGGATTCTGACGGCTCACCCTGGCCGCGGGCCTGCTCTGCGGCTCTGTTCCCAGCATCCTTTCCCTGGCCCTAGAATCAACAAGAACACAAAGCCCAGGGCAGACTTTTCTGGGAGGAGGGGGCTTCGGTGGGCCTCCGTAACCGGGCGAGGCTCAGAGTCGCGGTCGGCCGGGGCCTGGCTGGGGCTCAGGGCTCTTCCCGGCCCGCTGCTGGGATGGGCTGTTGCAGCCTGGATGTTCCGAGCGGTGCATTGTAGCCACTTCTTGTTTTTGAAAAAGAAAATCATTTATTGGAAAGGCGGAGTTACAGAGAAAGAGGGAAAGGCAGAGAGAGGGGCAGTCTTCCCTCTGCTGCTTACTCCCCAGATGGCCGCCATGGCTGGGGCTGAGCCAAGCCCAAGCGAGGAGCCGGGAGCTTCACTCAGAAGCCCCCTGTGGGTGCAGGGGCCCGGGGGCTCGGGCATCTTGCTGGTTCCCCAGCGCATGAGCAGGAGCTGGGTCGGAAGAGGCGCAGCCAGCAGGGGAGCCAGTGCCTCTGTGGGACGACGGCGGTGCAGGTGCAGCACCGCCTGCCGGGCCCCAGCACCGCTCTGCCTCCTCTCATGGAGCAGGCCCGCCAGCCCGTGGGCCACAGTGCAGTGGCCTGGCTTGCCCTTGCCTGAGCCCAGTGCCCGGCTAGCTCTGCCCAGTGATCCGGGTGTTGGAGACAGAGGCGCCCACCCATGTTCCGTTCCAGGCAGGTGCCATCCGGGTCACTTCCCTTCTGAGAGTGAGAGAGGTCGTTAGACTTCCGCAGGGCTCTGCCTGCCCTGTCGGCCTGCAGGTATCTGCCCACAGTGGGCCAGCAAAAAAGGGACAGGACATCGCAGGGATTGTGCCTGAGGCGCAGTGACCACCTGGGGACATGGGGGCGCTGGGCAGTAGTGGAGGGAGGCCTCCCGGAAGCGACTTCCACATTCTCTGCCATGGAGACCGCGTGGAGCAGGATGGGGCAGGAGGTGGCCTTGAACTGTGACAGCTGCTCTTTTCCTGCGGAGAAGCTAGCTGTGTCCGTTAAGGAAAACGTAAAGGCACGAATAGATCCACCTGTCGCACTCCGAGTGAGCCGGCCGCTTACCTTCCCTGGGGAGGGGTCGGTGGTCACCTCGGCGGGGCCTCTGACTGGCAGGCGCATTTCGCTGGGTCTTTCCCAGGTGCACCCTTTGCGTCTGTGCTGGTGGCACTGGGATCTGCCCCAGGACGGGGGTGCAGTGTGATGGCACTGGGATCTGCCCCAGGACGAGGGTGCAGTGTGATGGCACTGGGATCTGCCCCAGGATGGGGGTGCGTCTGTGCTGATGGCACTGGGATCTGCCCCAGGACAGGGTGCGTCTGTGCTGGTGGCACTGGGATCTGCCCCAGGACGGGGGTGCAGTGTGATGGCACTGGGATCTGCCCCAGGACAGGGTGCGTCTGTGCTGGTGGCACTGGGATCTGCCCCAGGACGGGGGTGCAGTGTGATGGCACTGGGATCTGCCCCAGGATGGGGGTGCAGTGTGTGCTGGTGGCACTGGGATCTGCTCCAGGACGGGGGTGCGTCTGTGCTGATGGCACTGGGATCTGCCCCAGGACGGGGGTGCAGTGTGTGCTGGTGGCACTGGGATCTGCCCCAGGACGAGGGTGCAGTGTGATGGCACTGGGATCTGCCCCAGGACGGGGGTGCAGTGTGTGCTGATGGCACTGGGATCTGCCCCAGGACGGGGGTGCAGTGTGTGCTGGTGCACTGGGATCTGCCCCAGGACGAGGGTGCGTCTGTGCTGGTGCACTGGGATCTGCCCCAGGACGAGGGTGCATCTGTGCTGGTGGTACTGGGATCTGCCCCAGGACGAGGGTGCGTCTGTGCTGGTGCACTGGGATCTGCCCCAGGACGAGGGTGCATCTGTGCTGGTGGCACTGGGATCAGCCCCAGGACGGGGGTGCAGCTTGATGGCAGAGCGCTGCCTGGACCCCACGTCCGTTCGCTCTGCTTTTGGCTGGCTGCTCCGCCCCTTCCTCGCCCGGGGCGCTGACCCCAGCATCGACGCAGGCCGGGCTCCACGCACACAAGCTCCCACGATGCACTTGCCCGGTCCACACTCACCCCACTGAGGAAAACGCGTAAGGCAGAGCAGTGTCGCCCAGCCACGGGGCACCCCGTCCCCACATCCGCGGCAGCCGTGGGCAGCCTTTCCTTCCGCGGAAACCGGCCAGGAGTAGGGGTCTTCCTAGGTGACAGCCCCTCTGTGGCTAAGACCCTTTAAAATAGGAACTGGAAGGCTCAAAGAGGGAATTCCATGTGTGCTTCTCTTTAAAACCAACCCCAGAGGCTTCGATGAGAATGACTGAACAGAGCGAGAGTATCATTTGTTTTCGGTTACATATGAATTCACTCCACACAGGACGTAGATCTGTGCAATCAAGAAACTCTTTAGAAAGCACAAATACAATTAAGTGGGGAAATCAGCCTGTGCAACCAGAACGGAGTGTTTTTCCACCTTGTGGGGGCCGGCAGGCCCGGCCCGTGGCGTGCGTGGCATCTGGGACCTGGCAGCGGATTTGTGGCTTCAGGTTCCTGGCAGGGAGCGCCACTGCCCTCCCGGCCGCTCTCCACACAAAATGCCATTCACGCACCGCGCTGTGTAAACTGTGCGTCATCGTCCCTGCGTCTCAGAAGCCATCGGGTCGGTATTTCACCGGCCTGCCCCGGAGCAGGGGTGCTGTGGTCCTCCTCACAGGGAGAAGGAGCAGCGGGCGGTGCCCGTCGGGGCCACCTCCAGCTGGGCAGGACCACACTCTGCTTCCCGCCATCGCCACGCCACGGGCAGAGCACGGAAGGCAGGCGGCAGTGAGGGTGAAGACGGCAGCGGGAGCCGAGTGACCCCGTGGCCCAGCCCGACAAGGTCTGGGCCAGGAGTCTTCTTCGTCTTTGCAAACAAACGCCCAAGTTTTAAGCGTGAACCAAGGGGTGACGTGAACACACAGCTGGGCCCTCGCGTCCTCATCCCGGGGGCACGGGCATGCAAGGACGCCTCTAACCACGGTGTGGTAAGCCCCTCCCAGGAGCACAGGGGTGGGGGACGTTCGTTTCTGTGCTGAGGGCCACGCAGGCCCTACAGACGGGACCCTCAGTGCACAGGCAGGCTCCTCACCGTCTGCTGCCCAAGGGTCATTTGTCTGAGCGGCTGAGCTGCCTCTGCTCCACCCGCAGCTCTGTGGACCCCATGTGCGATGCCCCCTGGATGCCTGGTGACCCAGGGCCCACGGCGTCCACCTCCTTACCCAAGACCGCGTTGAGCTCTGGGTGATCGATGTCCTGCTGAGCTGTGGCCCCCACCAGACCCCCTCTCCCAGTGCCAGCCGGTCGCCACGTGGCAGAGGCTCACTTTGAGGGCTGGCCCTGGCTGGTGTCACGGCGGGGGTGCTGTTGAGCCCGCCGCCCGGGCGGCTGCTTCTCTGGAGTGCCTGAGCCCGGTGGTGGTGAGACTTTGCATATTTTTCCTATTAAAGCCACATTTGCATGTGGAGACGTGCCCTCTGGGGGGGGGGGAGCATGGTGCCGAGTGCCTGCTTCTTCCCTCCTCTACCTGCGGCACCAGCTTGGCCGGCCCCACTTCCGGGAGAGACCAGGATGTGTGCCCACTGCTGTGTTCATCCCGCCCCAGGGGACTCCCAGGAGACCCCATCCACTGCCTTTCCTACCCTGGGGTGTAAAAATCAGCCCCAAAGTGATAAACTAACGGGAAATGCCACTCTGAGACCCCACCCGGGTCCAGCAGTGACCCCTGGGAAGTAGGGCCCTTCAGCCAGAGACCCCACCCTCTCCGCACCCCGTCCCCCTCCTGCTCCTTTTACCAGGTGACAGGGTGGCTGGCTGCACTTGCCGTGGACTTAACCTCTCTAAGAATAAACCGTCCCCACACTCTGCACTCTCTGCCCCAAGATGTGACGGGACGAGCACCCTGTGCTGTTGTGTCTCCTGGGTGCAGGCTCTGGGCTCAGGGAAGGGAAGAGGGCTAGGGGTCCGCACGCCGTGCTGCTCTGTGCCCGCTTCGGCAGACAGGTCTCTCTGGCCAGCCAGCTCTCTCCACCGATCCTTGGCGGTGCTTGACAAAGGCAGAGCTCCCTTTAATGCAGAGGCCATGTCCCGTGCGGTGTTTCTCTGCTGGACGTCTCCCCACATTTCACACCTGCTGGACAGGTGTGCTCCCTCCCCCTCCCCCTCCCCCTCCCTTACCCTCCCTCTCCCTTCCCCCCACCCTCTCTCTTCCTCTCTCTGTCTCCCTTTCCCCCTCCCCCTCTCCCTATCTCTCCCTCCCTCCCTCTCTCCCCCTCCCCTCCCCACCCTCCCTCCCTCCCTCTCTCTCTCCTTTTCCCTCTCCCTCCCTCTCTCTCCCTCTCCCTCCCCCTCTCCCCCCCTCTGTCTCTCCCTCTCTCTCTCCCTCCCTCGCCCCCCCCCCCCCAGCCAGGGCTGGGACACCCAGTCCTTTGGAGAGGTTGCTCCTGGCGATTTGTGAATGAGCCACAGGAGGGCGCCCAAGAGCGACTGAGCTGCGTTGCAGGGGAGGGGCTCGGGCCCTGTGGGGTCCCCACCTCCAGGGGAAGTCTCAGCCCGGGGGCGGCCCCTGAGAGTGAGCTCCACTTTCTGGCTTCCAAGATTTGACTCATGATGCAAAATGCTAAATGCAGGAATTCAAACAACAGGGACATTTTGATTTCGTGTTCCTGCGGACTTTATTTAGAAGTCTGGGCTATGCAGCGTTCTAGTCAGTGTTACTATCCAAACACCAGATAAGACTGTCATGCTGTTGAAGTACAATTTTGTTTTAAAACGAGTGAAGTCCAGGGAAGGCGTGGGTCAGGCTGCCTGTGGGGGCCTGGGCTGGCTGAATAAGACACAAGTCCGCTTTAGCTGCAGGAGTCAATCCACTGGCTAAACCGGGTTTTGTTTAAGCAATGGCCGACCTTATTGGCTCAGCTGGGGTCCTGCTTCAGTGTTTGCTGGGGACAGAAGTTCTCACACATGTCGTTTTATGACAGCTTTGTTGTGCAAACAGCACTAGCTGCCGCAAGTCAACATTCTGTGCTCAGACTGAGAACTGCTTTCCGCTGAGCCTTTCCGGCGCGTGGCCGGCGCTCAGGCCGCTGGGAAGGCAGGTGGCCAGCTTCCCCCGGCCTGTGGCGGAGCCTCCTTAGGAACATTCTCGGGTGCAGTCCTGCAGCCTTGCTGGATACAGTGTAACCGGGTCCTGCAGCCTTGCTGGATACAGTGTAACCAGGTCCTGCAGCCTTGCTGGATACAGTGTAACCGGGTCCTGCAGCCTTGCTGGATACAGTGTAACCGGGTCCTGCAGCCTTGCTGGATACAGTGTAACTGGCCGTGCTCTCGTTGGGCAGGTGGTGTTCCACACCCTCTTAGGAGACGCCCTGGAGAGGCAGCCCTGTTGGCTACATTCTGCCCGGGCACATTCTTACTACACTGTGCACTCCAACCGGCAACAGGCTCAGAAACCATTCACATTCTTTGCACCCAAAAAACCCCTAAGGACATTAAGGAAAGCGTTGCTCGTGGCTGGCGTTCAGATTGGTGTCGCCGCGTGTCCTCCCTTGCCCTGCTTCTGTGGCTTTCGTGGCTGCTGCTCGCTGGCACCTGCTGGGTGTCTGCTGACTCTGATTGTGGAGCGCGGCTGGACCCGCCAGCCAAGGGCTCGTGTTAGCCCACCGTGGTCCCTTCGGAGCCGGGGCTGACTTCTGGCCGCCCTGAGCCTGACCGCTGTTCCTCTCCGTGTGGGTAGGGGTGTCGGGTCCTCCTGCGTGGGTGACGCAGCCAGAGCTGGACGCTGTCCTCCTCTGGGCAAGGCAGGGCTTGCTGGGAGGCCCGAGCCTGTCTGCCCCACGCCTGCAGGGCCTTGGCTGGACACTGCTGGCAGTGGGAGCTGTTGCCCGGGGGAGGAGTCCTGTCTCCTTAGACTGGGCTGCGTGTACTGGGTTTGCTGAGGCCCAGGGACAGGAGCTTAGGGACCACCCACCGGGGGGATGTGTGCTCAGAGAGGGGCTGGCCTCGAGGCCCTGTCACCCCCGGTGTCCTCCTGGGCTTGGGAGTCACCCTCGCTTCTGCTCTCTCAAGTCCCCCACATCCTTCCTGCTGCACCCCCAGACTTAGCAACAAAGGCAAAGCAGAGGTGGGGAGTTCGGGGCTGGTCTCCGTGCACCTGTCTCTGTATTTCTGTCTCTCTCTGCCTCTCTCTCACCCCCTCCAGCCTGTCCAGCATGCGTGTGGTCACTCTCACGCCTTCCCGACTCTGCCTGTGGCCGGCCCTCCGGCTCTGCACAGCCCTGTGCCTGTGTGGCCTCTGGGCGTCCCCGTAGGCTCAGACCACCTGCTTCTGCAGGGAGGGAGCCCTGTGTGGACGCAGAGCCTGCCTCGCGCCAGGGCTGACCCGGCCTTTCTCTAAGTCCCTAGGCCTCCTGCCTTTTCTCCGGAGCTCCTGGGTGTCCAGCGTCACTCAGAACCCAAGCCAGCCTGTTGTGACCTCACCGGGGCTCTCTCCTGGAAGCCCCTTACCCAAGCTCACCGTGGGCGACCCTCAGGGCCAAGCTGTGAGCCCACAGGCGCTGTGTCCAGCCCACGTGTGCTCCCCTGAACGAGCACCCGAGGGGTGAAGGAGGAGGTGACAGAGGAGAGGAAAAGCAACAACATGTGGCCCCTATGAGGATTCCTCTGCACAGCCCCGTCGAGGTGGCCAGGCACGGCCCAGTGTCGCAGGTCCTGTGGCCCTGCCACATGTGGCTGTGTCCCTGTCTGAAACTGGACAACGGGCAGAGGGGCAGAAGGTGGCTCCTGAGCTGGGTCCGGAAGTCTGGGTGGCAGGGGATGCTGAGGGCACAGGTGCAGAGAGCTCTAGGCTTTGGGAGGGGTTTCCGGGGGCCCCAGCAGAGGGGGGTGGGGGGAGGGAGGGCAGGTGGCCATGATGTAGACAGGGGCCGGGGCCGGTGGGCTCACGGTGCAGCCTGAGGCTGCTGATGTGGCTCAGACCCTCCCGTCTGTCACCAACGGAAGAGTCAGGCCCTGCTGCCGGCCTCTGGACAGCCCGTGCGCCAGAGCGGTGATCGCAGGCTTGATGATGGCTGGTGGCGGCGTCTCTGGAGACAGTGCAGCCGTCTGCCGTTGGCGGCTGTGCGCCCTGCCCTCCGCCGGCTGTGCAG
Source organism: Oryctolagus cuniculus (assembly GCF_051225735.1). Lineage (NCBI taxonomy): Eukaryota > Metazoa > Chordata > Mammalia > Lagomorpha > Leporidae > Oryctolagus > Oryctolagus cuniculus. The sequence continues at coordinate 1,389,110 of NC_142871.1, read as the reverse complement.
TCTCCCTTCTGTGGGCTCCCGACTTTCCCAGGCAGGTCATGCTGTCCCCCATCACAGGTAGCTCAGAGCACCCACAGCCGGCTGGCGTCGGAATTGAAGGCGGCAGGAGGCAGCCCGCGTCACGGCCACACGCTGACCGTGGCCCCGCCGCAGCCGGCTTCCAGTCTCCTCCCGGCTCTTCCTTTAAACCCAGAGACTTGTGCTGTTCCAGCCCACCTCTGTGCTGAGACGCATGGGATCCGTGCTTCCAGAGGGAGGCGGAAGGGCTCTGGCTGAGTGGCCGCACAGGCCTCCAGCTGGGCCTGGCCGGGCAGCCTGTGGCCTCCATGCCCGGCTCCTGGAGCCCTTCCTCCTGGTCTCCTCCGGCTGAGTGCGGATCTCGGCTCCTGCAGCTCCCTGCCCTCATCTCCTTCCTGACACGGCGCTCTCGCTCCCTCCCTCTCTCTCTCTTTCCATCTCTCTCCCTCCCTCCCTGCCTCCCCCCCTCTTTCCATCTCTCTCTCTCATTCTCCCTCCCTCCCTCCCTGCCTCCCTCTCTCTCTCCCTCCCTCCCTCTCTCTCTCTTTCCATCTCTCCCTCCCTCCCTGCCTCCCTCTCTCTCTCTTTCCACCTCTCTCTCTCCCTCCCTCCCTCCCTGCCTCCCTCCCTCCTTCCCTCTCTCTCTCTCCCTCCCTCTCCCTCCCTCTTTCTCTCTCCCTCCCTCCCTCTCTCTCTCTCCCTCCCTTCCTCCCTCTCTCTCCCTCCCTCCCTCCCTCCCTCTCTCTCTCTCTCCCTCCCTCTCCCTCCCTCCTTCCCTCCCTCTCTCTCCCTCCCTCCCTCTTTCTCTCTCTCCTGTTCTCCTGTTTAGGCCAGCTCCACGTGTCCCGGCCGGGGTTCCCAGGAGGATACCCCTGGCGCTGAGGAGACCCCCCCCCCCCCCCCCCCGGCCACCGCGTTCCCCCCTGCCAAGGAGTTCTGGCTCCAGCCTCCGCCCTGGAGGTGTGAGCGTGGGGGTGGGGCGCAGCACGAAGCCGCAGACTCCAGGAAGGCACCGGCAGTTGCCAGCCCTGTGCGGGAGCAGGCATGCGCCCTCTGCGCTCCCGCCGCGTGGACGGTGCCCAGCTCCAGGGTGCGGGCCGGCCGGGCGCTTTCCCGGGAAGCCTCGCTGCCGGGCGAAGGGGAGCACGTTGGGAGGGAGGTGTGGATGAGCGCAGCTCGGCTGCACGCAGGCTTCCCATCCTGCACCACGGCAAAGTCGAACAAAAACCCGGTGACCCCGTGGCCGGCGGGCGGCGGTGGGCTCCGCGGCAAGTGGCGCTCGCCAGCCGCGCTCGGCCGCGAGACTTGATGCCTTGTTTTGTCTCCGTGCGCCCTGTAATTACAGAGAGACCTGGAGCCCCGCTTGTGAACGCATGCGTGCCAGATGCCAATCACACGATGCTGAGCAACCCTCCTGGCACAGGGGGCGGGGCCTGTGACGCCGCCCCGGCCACGCCCGCGGGGGCTCCGTGCAGCCTGGGAATGGACCAGGTGGGCTGGCACAGGGGAGGGGGGGTCCGGGTCTCCCGGAAACCGTCCTGTTCTCTCTCGGTCCCGCTTTCTCCTCGAAGGCGTGGAAACGTTCCCGTTCTATTTCTTTGTGTTTGTGGCCAGTTATAAAGGGGGTCCTGTGCCCCACCTGCTGCCTCTCTCCAGGGCCAGCACAGAGGGGCCGGTAGACGCCCGGGGTGCTGCACCCCAGCGTGGAATCCAGGCGCCCAGGCCTCTGAGACTGTGTCTAGAAAGGGTGAGTTGTCGGGAAGGTGGGGGCAGTGGTGGGGCTGGGCCCACGGTGCCCCCAGTGGCTGTGGGGCCAGCGCCCTGGTTGAGAGAGTCCTGGGCTCCTCACTCTGTGCTGTGACGTGGGGTCGGGGTCCTCTGTGGATCCCAGCCCTTGTGTGACCTCAGTTTCGCCTTGGTGGCTGTAGGTGGGGTGTGGGCTCCCGGGACCTGCGCGGACGGCAGGTGCTGGCTGTGCCCTGGGTGTGGTCGCCCAGGGGGCCTTCCTAGCCAGGGGTGGTCCAGGTGCGCCGCCCCTGCCCAGGCGGTGGGAAGCGGGGGTGTCTGGCTGGATGCATCCTGCGCTCATTTTCATCTCATGACAACCAGACGCTAGTTTGTTTTGTTCACTGTGTCTTGGGAATTAGCATAGTTATGCAGGTTAATTTGGTGTAATTAACAGTGTGGAAATTTGAGTAATTGGAGCTAAGATTCCTGTAATGTTTGCGATGTCCAGAGCCCTGGTCAGAACGAGTTCACCGGGGAGCCCAGTGCTTAAGGCTCCTGCGTCCCCCGCGTGAGTGCTGGTGCTGTGCGTCAAACACCGGGTACCTGGTTTGAGTGCTGGCTGCTCTGTACCCCGGGGTGGGTGCTGGGTGCTGTGCGTCAAACTCGGGGTACCTGGTTTGAGTGCTGGCTGCTCTGCTCTTCCCCCACAGCCTCTCGCCGGGGAGCCTGGGAGGCGGCAGCTGACGGCCAAGTTCTCTCATTCCTGTTTCTCATGTGGGAGACGTGGATGGAGTTCCTGGCTCCTGGCATTGGCCTGGCCCAGCCCTGGCTGCTGTAGGCATTTGGGGAGTGAACCAGTAGACGGAGGATCTCTCTCTCTGTCTCTCCCTTTCTGTCACAAATAAATAAATAAATTTTCTGTTAAAAAAAAAAGTGTTCACCGCCCACTTTGGAGCGCCCAGGGTCAGCTCCTGGCTCCCCTCCCAACTCCAGGTTTAATGAGCACCCTGGCTCCAGTAACTGGGTGCCCGCCACCCATGTGGGAGATCTGGGCTGATTTCCCGGCTCCTGGCTTCAGCCTGGCCCACCCCCAGCCACCGAGGGCATTCGGGGAGCGAGCCAGCCAGGAGGGATCACAGGGCTCTCGCCCTCCCTCTCCCTCCCCGCCTTTCAAGTAAATACAGACGGAATCCCGAGAAGGCTCTCATCAGCTCCCCTGTGGGGCCGGTGCCCGCAGCCCCGAGCCAGCGGTGGGTGCTCCCACGCTGCAGGTGAGGAAGTGAGGTTCAAGGTCACGCGGCCCCGGCAAATTCCCAGCAGCAGCGGGTTAGCTGGGAGCCCTGCAGCTGACGGAGGCCGGGAGCCAGGGCCTGAGCTCATCTGTGGCCGCGTCTCCTGCTCCGGGGCCGAGCTCCAGCCCAGCTCTCCGCCTCGCTGGATGCAGGGAGGAATCTGGGTCAATGACAGGAAGCGCCCCATCCGAGAGGACCTGGGAAGCAGCATCCTGCGGATCTGGGAGAATTCTCCAGATGCCTAGAAGATGAGCGCCGGGAGTCATGCCCGGGCCGCTCCCAGCACAGGCCGGCCAGGGCCGCGTGGGGCTGAGGCCGTGGGCAAGCAGGCGAGCCCGCGTGGCGGCCGCCGGCCTGGGTTCTGCTCCGTCTGAATCACGCGTGTCCTCCAGGAGGTGTTGGGCTCCCGGTCACACTGCCCATGGTTTCTGGCGAGAGGCCGTACAGGCAGCTGGTGCTGCATCTCAGGGACGCCCTTAGCGGGTTGGAGTTCGCTAAAACCTGGGCTGTGAGCAGGTTGCAGGAGGCGGACCCCTGCTGTGGTCCACATCTTTCTCGGAGTCCAGTCTGTAGGTTGGCCGCGGGGCAGATGTGCTGAGAGGGAGGGCGTGGGGGGCGCCCCTGCCCCGTCCTCCCACTGTGTCGGTGGGCGGAGCTCGGGCTGCGGCTTTGTTTGTCGGGCTGCTGGGCGTGATCAGAGCCGTGATGTGAGCGGGCTCGCTGGCCAGGGACTGCTGGGCGCCTCGGAGCACTGTCGCTCTTTCGCGCCCCGTCTTGGAGTTTTACTTAGGGAGGAGTTGGTGTGCTGCGCCCGGCCCGGGTCCCCGAGAGTCACTGCTGTGCTGTCTTCCCGTGATGCCACGGAAGGCAGGTCCCTGGAGCCCATCCGTGCAGCCATGTGACACGTGACAGCCCCTCCGTGCAGCCATGTGACACGTGACCGAGCCCCTCTGTGCAGCCATGTGACACGTGACCGAGCCCCTCCGTGCAGCCATGTGACACGTGACTGAGCCCATCCCCACGCCCAGGTCCGTGCTGGGCCGTGACCGCTGTCCTTGGCAGTTTGCACGGAAGCTGCGTTGAGTGGCCCCTACTGGAAGCGCCTGCCGTGTGCTCCAGAGTCCCCTTCCTGGGGCCCCGAGGGGCTCGGCCACCCCCTGCTCTGCCGAGGCCCCTCCTTCGAGTCTGCTCAGCGGTCAGCGGTGCAGCTGCTCTGAAAGGTGGCCCTGGCCTCAGACCTCCGAGCTCAAGGCCAGGCCTCCTCCCGGGGCTCCTGTTCCAGGCCGTGGGGGCTGGACAGACCGGAGGAGGACACGGAGTCTGTGACGTGACTGTCCCCCAGGGGCACGGCTGTGAGGGGCCATGGCGAGAACAGGGCAGGGTGAGAAGCCACCTCCCCAGGGTCCTTGAGCCCATGTCCCTGAAACGTCGGGCGCGCAGGCAGGTTGGAGCCTTAGCCGGCTTTGCCCCAATACGACGTGGTTTAGCCCCTGCCCTCGGAGAGGTGCGGAGTGGCTGAGTGGGGGTGAGCTCCGATGGCTGTGCTTCTGCCAGGGTTCCTGGTACTGGGCTCGTTCGCAGGGTCACCCTTGCTGGCTGGAGGACGAGGACGGGGTCTGGGTGGGCGAAGGTCCCCATTCCCCCAGGGAGCTGGGACCTGGCTGTCATCCGGAGCTGGCCCAGGAGGCTCTGTCCTTAACATCACCACTGACCCCAAAAGGGAGAAGCCAATATGCAAATGCGAGGGGAGAGTCTGTCCGTGAGGCGTCGGGACAGGCCCCCTTTCCATTCCTTGGGTGCCTTCCAGAAATCTCATAGCCACGGGGAGTCCACGAGGAAGCTCTGATGGACACAGCACCAGCCACAGGGCAGCTGTCTGTGACTTCCTGTGTTCTAGAAGGGACAGGAGGAGCCACGATTTCAGAGTGTGCGGGATTTCTCAGTCGGATACAATCGGTGCAAGTGGATGTGTGGCGTTTGATAGCAGTGCAGAGTGAGGAGGTGAGGGAACGTGCACCCTGAAACACAGCCCTCCTGACCCGGCTCAGGTCCCCGTGGGCAGGTACGGGGCCGCCCTCCTGACCCGGCACAAGACCCGTGGGCAGGTGCAGGGCCGCCCTCCTGACCCGGCACAAGACCCGTGGGCAGGTGTGTGGCTGCTGTCCTGAGCCAGCACAGATCCCCGTGGGCAGGTGCGGGGCCGCCCTCCTGACCCGGCTCAGGTCCCCGTGGGCAGGTGCGGGGCCGCCCTCCTGACCCGGCACAAGACCCGTGGGCAGGTGCAGGGCCACCCTCCTGACCCGGCACAGGTCCCCGTGGGCAGGTACGGGGCCGCCCTCCTGACCCGGCTCAGGTCCCGTGGGCAGGTGCGGGGCCGCCCTCCTGACCCGGCTCAGGTCCCGTGGGCAGGTGCGGGGCTGCCCTCCTGACCCGGCCAGGTCCCCGTGGGCAGGTGCGGGGCCGCCTTTTCATCCGCAGGGGTTGTGTGTGTTCAGACAGGAAGAGGATCTTCCCGTAGAGACGCCAGAGAATGCGCTCCTGCTGCCTCTGGGTGTTGCGGTGTTTCCTGGGATTTCAAGTCGCTCGCTCTGATGTCAGCTCCGGGTGACCGTCCACTGGTGTTTCCACGTGGCTGAGCGGCAGGCCCTCCTCCCGTCAGAGACAGTCGCAGGGCAGCTCTGTCTACGCCCACCGTGTGAGCACAGAGGGTGCTCTGAGAATGCGAAGCGCCTCGCGCTGCTGCGCCAGGGACTGGGTCAGGTGCAGTTTCCTGAATGTTCGGTTAAGTGTGTCATTTATTTATCTATTTATTTAAGAGGTGGAGAGAGACAGAGACAGACAGAGGCGTCTCCCATCTGCTGGTTCACCTCCCAGATGGCCACCGTAGCTGGGCCTGGGCCAGGGCTGCAGCCAGGTCTCCCGCAGGGGTGGCAGGGACCTTGTGTGCCGACCTCTGCCCTCCAGGGTGTGCGTTAGCAGGAACCAGAGTCAGGGGCCAGGTGTGGGGCCCAGGTGCTCGGCAGTGGGGCCTGGCGGCTTAACCGATGTCTTCACTGCTGGCCTGCGCCCTCGCCGCTCTTCAGTTTTAGCACAGTCTCTGCCAAAGTGCCAGGCAGAGTCACCTGTGCACGGTGAGGGCGGCGGTCCAGAGCCGTCCCGGCTTCTCTGCGGGTTGCACTTGTCCAGTTCATTCCAGCTCCCCAGAAGGCCCCGGGGTCTGGGTGGTGCTGAGGAGAACAGAGAGGGACAGAAAGTCCAGGCGGGGAGCCAGCATGGGTGCCCGTGGGGCTTGGGCTGCCGGCCCAGGGCACGAACGAGCTCCCCTGGGTGCCGATGCCGATGCTGGCAGGCTGAGGAACCAGTCCCCAGGGTGCACCCAGGATGTCAGTCTGGGAGACCCCCCCGGCCCCAGGCAGGCTGCAGCTCAGAGCTCACCCATCCCAAGGAAGAAGAACCCTGCCGTGCGTGTGCTGTGTCTGAGGTTCATTTAACCATCACTTTTGCCAAAACTTCAGTGCATACGTTATTTTAGAGATTTTGTCTATTTATTTGAGAGACAGAGTTACAGAGAGGGAGAGACAGAGAGAGAGGTCTTCTATCTGCTGGTTCACTCTCTGAATGGCTGCAGAGGCCGGAGCTGGGCAGATCTGAAGCCAGGAACCAGGAGCTTCCTTGGGTCTCCCGCGTGGGTGCAGGGGCCGAGCACTTGGGCCATCCTCCACTGCTTTCCCGTAGCAGAGAGCTGGATTGGAAGTGGAGCAGCTTGGACACAAACCAGCGTCCATATGGGATGCCGGCACCGCAGGTGGAGGCTTAGCCTGCTACGCCACAGTGCCGGCCCCCAGTACATGTTTAAAAAAAAAAAAAAAAAACAGAGAAAGTATGTTTTCTCCTGGCTCTTGCGTCCCTCACTCCGTGAGAAGATGGGCACGGAGCCTCAGCTGTGGCCTGCAGTCTCCTCTCTGCCTCCCTGAGCTGCCGTGTAGGCTGGTGTGCACCCGAGCCTCAACCCCCAGGAGCAGAGGTGGGGGCCCTGCTTTTCCCCGAGTCTGTGAGCTCCCCACGAGGTCCCCTCGGGGTGTCAAGACTTAGCTGAGAGCCAGGACACGAGGCTCTGTGCCGGTGAAGGAAGAGGGTGCAGGAATTAGTGACCAAGTGCTAGAGCTCTGGACGCAGACGCCCGGCCCGGTGGCTTCCTGAGCTGTGCACCTTGGTGCTATTGTCAAGCGGGTAAAGCTGTCGCTTGCAGTGCCGGCATCCCATACGGGCGCTGGTTTGAGTCCTGGCTGCTGCACTTCTGATCCAGCTCTCTGCTATGGCCTGGGAAAGCGGGAAGATGGCCCAGGTCTTTGGGCCCCTGCACCTGTGTGGAGACCTGGAGGATGCTCTTGGATCCTGGCTTCGGATAGGCACAGCTCCAGCCGTTGCAGCCTTCTGGGGAGTGGACCAGCGGGTGGAAGACCTCTCTCTCTCTCTCTCTCTCTCTCTCTCTCTCTTTCTCTCAGTGCCTCTGCCTCTCTGTAACTGCCTTTCAAATAAATAGATAAATCTAAAAAATAAAAGAGAGAGCGAGCGAGCCTGCAGGAAGCGATGTTGTGAAGGCCTGGCGTGCAACCAGTGAAGCCTCGGGGATCAGGTGAGGGACCCCCGCCCCGCCGGCTCTCCAGGCCACCCTGGCCACAGCTGGGAAGCTGCCTCTGGGCAGCGTGTGTGTGTGTGTGTGTGTGTGTGTGTGTTGGGGGGGTGGTGGTCAGTGGCTGGATCAGCTGAGCGGGCGTGGGGGGCTCCGGCCTCCTCCTCCCTGTCTCGGCCAGGGCTCCTTTCCCAGTGTCTCAGGAAGAAAGCATATTTGTCATAGCAATGGTGCATGCGCTGGTCTGGGCCGTCTGCCGCGGCTGGTCCCAGAGGACATATTCTTCCAACCCCAGCTCCGTGTAGGGCGCACCTGCAGGGTGTTTACGGCCACGGCGGCCACGGCTGGGCTGTGGGAAGGAAGCAGGGTGGGGAGCGGGGCCAGCGATCGGGAGCGCCCTGGACACTGGCCCGGGCCGGACGCTCTTCCTGGAAGAGGGCGGCTCTGTCCGCGCCTGCCTCTCACGCTCTGAGCCTTGCGTGCCTGGGACGGGGGGATGCAGAGCCTAGAGGGCCACCCCGAGGGTCCAGTGCCCCAGCAGGTGCGCTGGTCAGGGTGCGGTGACGTCCGTCCTCACAGGGTTCTGTGACCCTGACTGCAGGGGACACAGCCGCCGACACAGACCCGTTCATTCCCCGGGTCAATCTCGTCCCAACACAGCCGCCCGGTGCGGTGGTCAGAGATGCGACCGGGTACTTTTCTCTGTTGACCAAGGAGGTTTCCTTCTGAGGTTCCTAGCAGGCAGCACGCCGAATCACCGCCCAAAGCCGGTTACTCAACAGCAGGGGTGGGAGGCAGAGATCCCTGGTCCCAGCGGGGGCGGGACCGGGCGGGGAGGACCTTCCACCGGGCTCCTGCAGCACTCACGGTCTCGGGCTGCAGGCCGGGGAGCCCTCTGTTCTGGACCCACAGACGCTCAGAGCAGCGTCCTGTAGCACCGTCCAGGAGCCGGGGAGCTGCTCTGGGCAGTGAGGCTGAGGGTGCAGAGCTCGGTCCCTGTCCCCCGGCGGTGCCGCTGACGCGTGACAGCTGCAGCCGCTTCTCGGACAGGCGTGCTCTTGGGCGGTGTGCAGATTTCGTGATAACTGACCATGGCCATCGAGTGCTGCAGGTCGGCCTTTCTGGGTCAGGCACACAGGTCACACAGGTCACACAGGTTGGGGTGGCCTGAGCCCTGGGATTCTCTCACGCTTCCGCCTCCGTCTTCCTCCTCCCCTGGCCCAGGGGCGGCCGCAGGATGGGGCAGTGCTGTCCTTCTCCCTTGGTCTCTGAGAACTTGGGCCTCCTTGTCCAGGCTGAGGGCGGCGTCCCGCCCACGAGGGGCCAGACTGGGAAGAGGTCTTTAACCCCGGCGGGATCCCTGGCTTCCAGGGACTCGCCCGGCTTGCTGGGGCCAGCCCTGAGGCCAGGGGACGACTTCAGCCACAGCAGGACCCTCTGGACACTTCCAGGCTGTGCACAGCTGGTTAGCAGTGAGGAAAGCCCAGCAAAACCGCACCTGGGGACCGGCCTTGAGGAGGGTGACTGAGGGGCCGTCGGCTTCAGAGGGGCGGGGTGCAGCACAGAGGTGACTTCGGAACCTCTCTGCCTGTTAGCGACGCGCCCTGGTCGCGTGCACTCAGCCCCTGCAGGGAGCCAGGGCCTGGCCTCTCTGGGGAGGCGAGCTGAGGCCCTGGCTCTCGCCCAGCGCAGCGGTCAGTGCCGACATTTGCCCAGACACCGCGCTGACGCACGGCCAGGGCTGCCCACGCCCCCTCCCAGGCCAGCTAGCGACGCCGTCTCCCATCGGCAAGAAAACAGCAGAAATCCCCAGCGCTGGCTCCCGTCGTGTGTGGGTCTGTCTTGCTGCCATCGGGTGGGGGCTACATGAGAGCGATGATGGTCTCTGATCCACGCACAGAAAACACACGTGGAATTCAGGATGCACTGCACCCCCACGCTGGCCTTTGGCTGCGACTGGGACGCAGGGCTGCGGGCCCCTGGGCCGGAGGAGAGCACGGACGCGGAGACCCCGCGGCGCCCGCCGGGATCTGCAGGGTGGAGCCAGCAGCTCTTTGCTCTCCTTTCCTGCTTAGATTTACTTGTTTATTCAAACGCTGAGTTTTAGAGAGAGAGGGAGGAACAGGCAGACCTGCCATCCGCCGGCTCACTCCGCAGATGGAGCCTGGAACCCCGTCTGGGCCTCCCACGTGGGTGCAGGGGCCCCAGCGCTTGGGCCGTCTCCCGTTGCTTTCCTGAGGGCGTTAGCAGACGGATGGGAAGCGGGCGGCTGGGGCTCCACCTGTGCCTCGATCTGAGGTCTCGGCGCCGCGATGGCACCACAGGATAGCCGTGTTCTTTCAGAGGGTTTCCGTCTCCAGGGTTCCCAGGGCCATCCCTTCTGCCGTTTGATTTGCTGGTGAAGTCACATTAGACACACCGATAGCTACAGGTGCCAAAGCACACGTTAGGAAGAAGTCTAGTTTCTCTCCCCTGCGCTTTGAGGCAACTGTAGGATAACATCTTCACCAAGACACGAAACACACAACAAACGCCCGATGTGAGATCCCGAGAGCTTGTCACAGTCTACTGCAGCTGCCAGATTTCAATTCTGTGACTTCCAGATGCACACGTTTAGTGAGGATGATTGCGAAGACTTATTCATGAGACTGGCGCGCTACCTGCTGTGCTAATGAGGCACCTTTGAAGGCTTATTTATATGAAAGGCAGAGTGACAGAGAGAGAGAGAGAGAGAGGGAGAGAGAGAAAGCGAGAGACGTCTTCCATCCATTGGTTCACTTCACTGGGACCAGGCCAGGCTGAAGTCAGTATCCCAGAACCCCCTGGGGCCTCCTGCACGGAGGACAAGGCCCCACCCGCTCAGACCAGGGAAGGCCCCACGCGCTCAGACCGTCACCCGCTGCTTTCCTGGGTGCGAGAGTTAGGAGCGGGATAGAGGAGAGCGGCTGGGGCTGGGGTGGCGCTCTGGTGTGGGTGCTGGCCTTGCAAGCAGCGGCTTAGCCCGCTGTGCCACTTACTAACCCTTGTCACATCAGGTGCGTGAGCAGGAAACGTGCGTCTCCTGCAGGTTTTGTGTCTGGCACACGCTTGCTCACCTCCCTAAGCTGAAACAGGCCCAGCAATCCGCCCTCCCCCGCTCCTGGCCCTGCCCCCGACATCCGCACTCTGCTGGCTGGCTCTCTGAGTTTGCACGCCCCACGTGCCCCACACACGTGGAACCCTACTCTCTGCCTGTCTCAGCAGCACCACGGCGCCAAGGGCCACCTTTGGGTAGCAGGTGTCGGAACCTTCTTTCTCATCAGGGCTGAGCGCCGGCCCGTGCGTGTGCTGACCGCGTGCTGCTGACCCATGCGCACGCAGTGGTGGCCACTTGGTGGCTGGTGTGAGTGGCGCAGCTATGAACATGGGTGTCCAAGGGTCGCTCACTCTCTCTGCCTCAGCCTCTCTGTAACTCTGCCTTTCAGATAAATAAATCTTTAAAACAAAATAATAAATAAAATTAAAAATTATTCATTTATTTATTTGAAAGTCAAAGTTACAGAAAGAGGAGATTCCGAGAAAGAGGTCCTCCATCCGCTGGTTCACTCCCCAGATGGCTGCAATGGCCGGAGTTGGGCCGGTCCAAAGCCGGGACCCAGGAGCTTCTTCCAGGTCTCCCTCGTGGGACCCAAGGACTTGGCCCGTCCTCTGCTGCTTTCTCAGGTGCATTAGCAGGGAGCTGGATCGGAAGTGGAGCAGTTGGGACTCGAACCAGCAGCCATACGGGATGCCAGTGCTGCAGAGGGTGGCTGTGCTACGCTGCAGCGAGGGCCAGAAGTTGACAGTTTTTACGAACTCCCACTCGCCTCTTTTCACTCCCGCCGCCTGCATGTCTGCTGCCTGTCCAGGAAGCACCAGCAAACCCGAGCGCGAGGGCGTCGCTCCATGTTGTCCTCCGTCCGTGTTAGTTCTTCCGCGAGGGCCTCCCTCTGTTTGGAGCTGATCCCTGTGGGGTCAGGTGAGGGCCCACCGTCCCTCCCCTGCTGTGGACTCTCCTTCCCCGCCCGGGAGCATCTTGGTGCCCTCCCTGGAGTCTCCTGGCCGGGTAGTGAGTACCGGTTTCTGTTTCCATTGTTTGCCACCTGGCCATGCGCCCCTCCTAGGCCAGCACCCCCTGACGACTCCAGCACGGCTCTTTTAAAAGGTAAAGTGGTGTTTAATAATCTTAAAAAAAAAAAAAAACTGCTGGGAGCTGCAGGAGGGCAGAGGGCCCCCTGTGGGAGCACTGGCAGGAGCTGCCCCAGGGAACGGCCACACTGGCGGAGTGGGCCAGACCTCCACTCCCCACCACGGTGAGGCCAGGGAACAGCCACACTGGCGGGGTGGGCCAGACCCCCACCCCCCACCACGGTGAGGCCAGGGAACAGCCACACTGGCGGAGTGGGCCAGACCCCCACCCCCACCATGGAAGGACCAGGGAACAGCCACACTGGCGGAGTGGGCCAGACCTCCACTCCCCACCGTGGTGGGGCCAGGGAACAGCCACACTGGCAGGGCGGGCCAGACCCCCACCCCCACCGTGGTGAGGCCAGGGAACAGCCACACTGGCAGGGTGGGCCAGACCCCCACCCGCAACGCGGAGGGGCTGAGCGGCTGCCGCCTTGGGGTGCCTTGGTTCCTCAGGGGAAGTGACGGGATTGTCACGCATCGGGCATCGCTGCTGATGGTGGCCGCCACGCAAGGGGAGGGGATGCAGGCGTTCCTGCCAAGGCGGGCGTTAGGCGTTAGGGTGACAGTCGAAATTACGGGTACTTTTCTCTTTTCCCCTTTTACCGATAGTGTGGGGGAAAATGGGCAAATCCTTATTCCTTACTCTACAGTACTAGGCTGCAATGGGATACACGAAACCTAGCTCCCGCTCCGCTGTTTCGTTCCTGTTCTTCAATGCCCATCTCTCTGCCTCTGCCTCTGTGTCTCTCTGTCTCTCTCTCTCTGCCTCTGCCTCTGTGTCTCTCTGCCTCTGTGTCTCTATGTCTCTCTCTCTGCCTCTGTGTCTCTCTGTCTCTCTCTGTCTCTGTGTCTCTCTGTCACTCTCTCTGCCTCTGTGTCTCTCTGTCTCTCTCTCTGCCTCTGTGTCTCTCTGTCTCTCTCTCTGCCTCTGTGTCTCTCTGCCTCTGTGTCTCTCTGCCTCTGCCTCTGTGTCTCTCTGTCTCTCTCTCTCTGCCTCTGTGTCTCTGTGTCTCTCTGCCTCTGTGTCTCTGTGTCTCTCTCTCTGCCTCTGTGTCTCTCTGTCTCTGTGTCTCTCTGTCTCTCTCTGCCTCTGTGTCTCTGTGTCTCTGTGTCTCTCTGTCTCTCTGCCTCTGTGTCTCTCTAACTCTCTCTGTCTCGCTCTCCCTCTCTCCCCCTCTCCCTCGGGAGGGCTGCTGGTCACGTGTCCACGGTTGCACAGAGCTGAGCGATGCGCTCTCACTGACGCTCTTCCAGCATGGGGCACTGCCGAGGGTGCTCAATGGCAAGCTCAGCACTGGGATGGCTCCAGGTGCTGCGGGACCAAGGTGGCGCCTGCCCTGGGTGGCACCTGCTCTGCCTGCTCCGAGGCCCGGGTGGCTGTGTTGACTTTCCCGGGTCTGGGGGCCTTGACTGCTGCTGCCTCTGCCCCTCCCCATCAGCGCGGTGCGGAGCAGCCCTGGGTGCCTGGGGGCGGGGTTTCTGGCGGTGCCCTGCGCTGCAGGCACAGCGAGGCGGAGGATCTGCTGCTTCTGGTGACGACGGAGCAGGTCTGGGAGATGCGTGCAGGGGGCCCTCGCTGTCCCCGGGAAATGAGCCACTGGGGTTGACAGACGTCACTCAGGCCACTGCAGTTATGGAAGGAGAGCTGGCACTGTACACGTGGGTGTGTGTCAGTGCACGAGTGTGTGTGAGTGTGTCAGTGCACGAGTGTGTGTGTGTGTCAGTGTGTGTGACTGTGGGTATGAGTGTGTCAGTACAGAGCATGTGGGAATGTGTGTCTGTGTCAGTATGAGAAAGTGTGTTAGTGTGAGTGTGTGTCAGTGTATGCGTGTGTATCTGTGTCAATATGTGAGTCAGTGTGAATGTTTGGGTGTATGAGTGTGTGTGAGGGAATTTGCATGTGTGTACGTGTGTGTGAATGAATGTGTGTGTGTGCGTGAAGCTGTGTGTGACTGTGTTGGTGTGTGCATGAATGAGTGTTCGTATGTGAGTGTGAGGGCATGAGTGTGTCAGTGTGTGTGAATGTGAGTGTGTCAGGTGTGAGAGTGTGTCAGTGTATGAGTGTGTGTGTGTGAGTGTGTGAGTGAGAGGAGGGTGCAGGAAGAGCCCCCCTGGGGTGGCCGTGGAGGGGTGCAGAGTGAGCAGACGTGCCCTCTTACCTGCCGTCTGATGTAGGGTTTTTTGCACTCACATAAGCTTATCTTTTAATTATTTCTCCCATAAACTTTTAAAGTACTTACACATGGGATTCACTTCTCACTACATGAACAAAACCCATACTTTCTGAAAGGGGGCATGGACTACACATTTCCTATGGTGAGGTGGATGTTTGCTATATTTGCCTTTGGTATGGTTTTTGATAACTAATATTGCTCTCCTACCTTGCTATTTTTTTTTTTGACAGGCAGAGTGGACAGTGAGAGAGAGACAGAGAGAAAGGTCTTCCTTTGCCGTTGGTTCACCCTCCAATGGCCGCCGTGGCCGGCGCACTGCGCTGATTCATGGCAGGAGCCAGGTACTTATCCTGGTCTCCCATGGGGTGCAGGGACCAAGCACCTGGGCCATCCTCCACTGCACTCCCTGGCCACAGCAGAGAGCTGGCCTGGAAGAGGGGCAACTGGGACAGAATCCAGCACCCCAACCGGGACTAGAACCCGGTATGCCAGCGCCGCAAGGCAGAGGATTAGCCTAGTGAGCCGCGGTGCTGGCCCCTACCTTGCTATTGACACATGTCTTCCAGTGGGTTGTTAGTGTTTAATAAGGTAAAAAAAGTACATGAAAATGAGTTTGTTTAAAAAAAGAAAAAGTAGGCCGGCGCCATGGCTCACTTGGTTAATCCTTTGCCTGCAGCACCAGCATCGTATATAGGCGCCGGATACTGTCCCTGTTGCTGGACTGGCAGCTCTTTGCTGAGGCCCGGGAGTGCAGTGGAGGATGGCCCAGGTGCTTGGGCCCTGCACCCGCATGGGAGATCAGGAGAAGCACCTGGCTCCTGGCTTCAGATTGGTGTAGCTCCAGCCATAGCGGCCATCTGGGGGGTGAACCAACGGAAGGAAGACCTTTCTCTCTGTCCCTCTCTCTCACTGTCTAACTCTGTCAAAGAAAAAGAAAAAAAGAAAAAATAATTCAGATTAAACGCAGAAATTTAGAAACTATAAAAATGCAAAGAAGAAAATGGAGGTCTGCTTTGTATTACCCAGAGTCTAAATGGTTAGAATTTCACGGGACAGCATTTTGTACCCGTGTGCGTGCAATCATGTGTGGAGTTTATAAGTTTGGGTTGTATTCTACATTTACAATTTTAAATATTTTTGTTGGAAAATAAATAACACACATTTCCTGCATATTTCAGTGATGCTAAATGTGTTGCCAGATTCCTGCATGGATTTCTGTAGTCCGTGGTTTGACCACGCCCTTGTTGTAGATATTTAACTTCCTTCTGATTTTGCTTCTATAAATAATACTGCCAGAGAAGCGCTGTGCGTGAGCCCTTGTGTGCATTTCTGACCTTGTCCTCCTGTGTGATTGGGGTGTGGGGTGGCTGGGTCAGAGGTCGCCGACGTTTCTAGGGCATCCAGTGTGGGCAGCAGCCGGGGTTCCCACACTGTGGATCCGCTCAGAGCGAGTCATGGCTCAGAGTCCAGCACCAGCAGCCCAGCAGGGCATAGGTTCCTGTCCCAGTTGCTCTGCTTCTGATTCAGCTACCTGCTAATGCCCCTAGGGAAGAAGCGGAAGACGGCCCAAGTGCTGGAGCCCCTGCAGCCACTGGGAGACCTGGAGCCCTGGAGCCCTGGACCCTGTGGCTATCTGGGCCATGGACCAGTGGATGCAAGATTCTCTCTCTCTGTGTCTCTGTATTTCTGTTGCTCTGACTTTCAAATAGAACCAAATAAACCCATAGTTGTCAGGAAGAAGTAATGATCAAGACTGGAGCAAGATACACGGAGAAGTGAAACATAATAGAGAATAACTAGTGAAGTCAAAAGTTGCTTCCTTGAAAGATCAACACACTGATAAGTCTTTATCCAGATAAATGAGGGAAAAAGAAGACTCAAACTGCTGAAATCGGAAACAAAAGTTCAATGGAATAAACAGAATTATAAGAGTACCATGTGTATAGGATAACCTAGATAAAATGGACACATTCTAAAGAACATAAAGCCTACCAAGACTAAGTCACAAAGGGAACATTTGAGTAGATCTGTAACCAACAGGGACACTGATCCAGTCATCAAGACTCCCAGTAGCAGGACAGCAGCAAGGAGAAAACCCACCCACTCGCTGGGGAGTGCTGCACAGTGTCCCGGGAACACCCGCCCTTCTCAACGCTCCCCAAACCTCTAAAAAACAGGAAGCTTCCGGACTCTTCCTAGGAAGCTGGCATTGTCCCGATACCAAAGCCAGACAAGAAAATATCCTCTATAAGCACCGACGTCAAAATCTTCAACAAAGCCCCAGTGCAGTGAACCTAATTCAGCAGCGTATTAAACAGTATGCACAATGTTTAATGGGATTTATTCTTGGAATGCAAGGATGGTTCGATACATGAAACCA
The DNA here is from genome assembly GCF_051225735.1 of Oryctolagus cuniculus. Lineage (NCBI taxonomy): Eukaryota > Metazoa > Chordata > Mammalia > Lagomorpha > Leporidae > Oryctolagus > Oryctolagus cuniculus. The sequence continues at coordinate 1,372,676 of NC_142871.1, read as the reverse complement.
ACCTGTTATATGGCATTCCACAGCAAAGCTTGGGGAAAATGCTAATACAGTGACAGATGTCAAGGAAGCATTCAGCATACAACAAGCCGGGGACGAACTCATAACATGAAAGACTGAAACTTTTCTCCTCTGACATCGGGAACGAGGCAAATATCCTTGTTTCAAACATTTCTGTTCACCATAATTCTAGAAGTTCCAGACACAGCAACAAGGTGAGAGAAGAAATAAACGCACTTACGTTGGAAAGGAAGGAGCATGATCCGTTCACAGGTGTCCTGCTTGTGTGTCAATAGCCCTAGAGGATCCCACAGAAACAGCTCGTGAGAAGGCGCACGTGAACTCAGTGCAGCGTGGGACGTAGCCTAGAGCACAGAATTGGTTTATCTGTGTGCATTCACGGTGAGAACCTCGGGGGAAGCCAGGGAGCCTTTCCACTCACGGCAACATCAGGCTCAAGTGCCGCGGAATTCAGCCGACCCCGAGGGGACTCATGGGATGAATGGAGCCGCCTCTGATGGGAAGTGCAGCCGCGGGGGTGGCGAAAGGCTCGGTGCCATTGGAGTGTCCAGGCCTCCCCAGCTTCGGTCAATGCACACCCATCCTAAAACTCACATGAATCTCAAGAGATGACAGATCTGGAGAGAGGACGCAGCTGGGAAACTCACACTTCTGGCTCCAAGACTCCCACAGCTGCAGGGATAAAAGCGGAGGGGTGCTGACGTCCGGAGATGACCGGCGTTCTGGAAGGTTTCTGAGCCCGTCTGAGGCTGCCCCCCGTCCCCAAGGTCCTTATCCACAGATTTCCGCAACCGTGCACGGAAGTGATTTTAAATACTCCAGGAGCTAAACCTGGATGTCCCACATGTGAGCGCTCCGCGGGTTGCCAGTGCACGAGGTGCCGTGGGTGTGCTGTTAGGTGCCGCCAGGAGTCAGAGAGGACGCAGGGTGTGGGAGGGCGTGCGTGGACTCTAGGCAGGTGCCACTCGTTTGCTGGAAGGCAGCTCAGCACCAGCCGTCAGAATGCTGGGCGTGCAGACCCCACAGGGCGCCGCAGGTTCCCGGCCGTCACTCTCCTGTTCCGTTCTCCTGGGCCTCCAGCCGGCCTCTCGGCCCAGCTGGACGCTCAGTCCATGTGCGTCCTGCTGTCTGAGCAGGAGAGAGAAGCACTGTGCCGTGCCTTTCCTGGCTGCGGCTTCCCCGCGGTGAGCGCCAGGAGCCGCGGCAGTGACGGAGGCTGCCGGGCAGCCCGGGCTGCTCTGCGTGCTGCTGACTCCAGGGCGGCCTCTGCGGCCCCCCCCCCCCCCCGAGCTGCGTGGTCCTCGCTCGCGAGCCGGCCTCCGAGGCGGCGACTGACCAGAGGTTCTGACTCCTGCGGGGCGCCCTGTGCGTTCCCGGGGGTCCGTGCTCTGGGATGCAAGTCCGGGTTTCTTTCTGTGCCCTTGGGTGTCTCCTTTCCGATCTGTGCACCGTCGAGGGGCAACGCAGGCAAGGTGACAGCCCCCTGGGCTGGGGGCTTCTGCGGCGAGACGGCCTGTCCCGCTGTTTGCTCTGCCGTTACCATCGCGGCACTGCGGTGTCAGCTCCAGGTCTGCACAGCGAAGTTCACCAGGTCGGGAGGCTGACATCCGGACTCGAGTGTGGACAGCCGTGCGATGGGCAGCGTCTCATTGGCCCATGGACGCCCGTCCACGTGCCCCCGCCTCTCTCCTGTTTGGGGTCCCAGGGCGGCCGCGATGGAGTGGCTGAAGCAGGAGCCCCTTCTCTCAGAGTTCCCAGGTGGGGAGCGGGCCCCAGGGGCTGTCCCAGTCACGCGTGGGACAGACGTGGACTCAGGGGCGGCGGCTGCCCTGGTGGCTCATGTCCTCGTCACCGGCAGGCTGTCGGTGGAAGGAGTACAGGCTTCAGAACTTGTGGGGTCTTGGAAATCCCTCAGTGGCGCCCCCTGCTGACCCGTGACCCAGAACAGCGGCCTCTGGGTGAGAGTTCAGAGGCGAGGGCCAGTGGATGCCTGCGTGGCCCCCTCGGCTTCTCAGGGCCCAGGTGGAGGAGTCCAGGCCCCGTGGGATGTCCCCTCTGCCACCCTGTCCAGGATGGCTGTGTGCTGGTGGCTGGGCCGCACGTGGACTTGAGTTCCGGCTCACCCTGAGCGGCCGCAGGGGAGGGCTGTGGCGGGGCTGCGGGCGGGGAGGGGCGTGACCTCCTGCAGAGCTGTGGGAACCCAGCCTTGATGCCCTGTGCAGTCTGCCCCACCCACTGCAGACCCGCCTGGGCCTCAGCTTCAGGTCCACTGGAAGCCGGCCGGATCTGGATTTGGAAGAGGCAAGAGACCGACGAAGACGGACAGATGTTGGTTTTATTCTGAGTGAAATCAAGTTAACTTGTGCGTGTGTAATGTCGGGTGCTAAGGTCATGCAGAGACGTTGGTCTCAGAACAGCTGACTCCTGGCTGAGCGCCGAGGGCAGGGCCTGGGACGGGACGGGACTGAGCTGGTCCTGGCCGCTGGGTGGGGGCCCCCTGCAGAGCGTGTGTGTGGTCAGTGCCGCCCGGAGATCCCACGACGGCTGCTGCCGAGGCAGGCAGAGCTGGGGTCACCCGGGACAGGAGCCTGCTTAGTGAACATTTAAATCGAGACGGCAGTTGGGTCCTCCAGGTACGGTCTCTGCCTGCTCCGCTCAGAGTGCCCGGGGTGGCTCGGCTCGGCTCTGATCCCAGCTTCCCGCTAGCCTGCACTCCGGGAGGCAGCGGCGCTGACGCAGGGGTCGGGTGCCAGCCACCGGGGGCCCAGCTCCTGCTTCTGCCTGGCCCAGGCCCTGCTGCTGTGAACATCTGGGGAGTGAGCCAGCAGCTGGGAGATCCGTCTCCACCTCTCTCTCTCTCTCTCTCCCTCCCTCCCTCCCTCTCTCTCTCCTTTCAGATAGACAAATCTTGCTCTGCCCTTCAATTAAATACAAGTAAGGAAAAAATTTTTTAAAATAAAAATATTTGCCCACATGAGCCATAGGCATGTTTACGCTATTTGAATCTACTTGGTTGTGATTTTGTTTTGTTGTTTTTGAAGAGCTATTGCTTGGTGGCCAAATATAGGCTCTAAAATCAAGCAGGAACCTTGACTTCAGGAATCACAAAGCCGGTGGAGAGTAAGTCTTTTCTGGACTAAGTCCAGCTATGGCTGAAGGAGCTAAAATTCCGTTTTTAACGGTTTTACAGCTGCTCGCACGCTCCTCCTCTGTTCTGATGAACCCGATTCTCTCTCTAAACAGAATTCCTGTAAGTCGGACTCCCTTCGGCAGGGTCCAGCTGCCCTGGGGCCGCTCAGGAGCTCATTGAGGCAGAACAGTGTCGCCCTGCCCTTGTGTTGCTTGTGGATGAAGGCGCACAGGTGTGTTTGATGGGAACATTTCTGAAAACAGAGAGGGGGCCGCTACCCACCTGACGGGAGAGGGAACCGCGCTGGAAACGGAGGCTCGGCCGGCGTCAGTGCCCGGCTCCCGGCTCGTCCCGTCCTCCAGGACGCAGAGGTGAGGTGCACAGCAGGTGTGACGCTCTCCCACGTCACAGCACTTCCACCTGCCGGCCACGATAAGGCAGGAAAGGTACACAGACAGGAAGGACGCCGGCCACCCCAGGGCCAGCAGCCTGGTGCCGGTCAGACCTGCCACGGCCACCCTACAGGTGTGTGGACATCAGTACCTAGGTCCCTGGGCAGAGGTGAGGCCGCCGGGCAGGCAGCCCAGCCCTGGGCCCCCCGGGCCACGCGATGGAAGGACAGTCTTTATGGAGTGACCTGGCTTCACCAAAATGGACTTTTGGACATGGGTGACAGTGACCCCTGGGGGTCTGGCGTGTGTGAGCCAGTCTGATTTTGCAGGACACAACGTGGACAATGACAGGAGGCGCGCGTGCACGCGTGTGTGTGTGTGTGTGTGTGCGTGCGCACGCGTGCTCTGCCCCTCCCTCCCCAGCCGTTAGATGTGTCCGTTGCCTTGAATGAGACTTTGCCTTTCTGGAAGAAAAGTTCCTTGGTTTCTGGGACTTGGGCTTGCGAGGCTTAAACAACACGAGAGGGGGAGGGGTGTGATGTGTCTGCCCCAGCCCAGGACACAGGCAGCTGGGCACCGCGAGCCTTCAGCAGGGAGTCTGCGCGCAGGCACCCTCCGGGGTGGCTATGCTGAGGGCGGCCACGCGCCTGCTCCTGGTGCTCCTGCCGTGAGGGAGTGAGAAGTGTGTGCACGGAAGGTGGGGCCAGTGAGGGACTGCCGAGGTGGGGCGAGTGAGGGACTGCCGAGGTGGGGCCAGTGACGGACTGCCAAGACCAAAGGGAATCGTCACCCAGGCAGTGAGGAGGGTGGACCCCCGAGCTGAGCCTCGGCCCTGTACAGGACTGAAGCTTTAACCTGCATCAGCTTCACACGTTAGCGTGATCACGGTAGGCGTGGCGAAAGCTCTCAGCTAAGACTGTCTGTGGACAAACAAGTCGGCAGTGTGGCTGTCATTTTATTTTTCAGAGAAGCGTATAAATCCTAGCTTTTCTTTCTCCATTAAATGCTGAGAAACTGTCCCATCTGAGTGTGCATCAGACTTAGCTGTTAATCGTTGCTACGTTTGTTGGTTCCTGCTCGGCGGTGGCTTTGACAGCAACCTCAAAGGAGCTGCCCCTTGAGGACAGAGCTCGGCGCCGCGCAGGGGCCGCCCCAGGAGGCTTTGCGCCGCGGATGCCGCACGGGCGTCCTTGCCCCTGGAACCGCCCTCGGTTGCAGTGGAGTCTGGGCAGGGCAAGCGTCACGCCTCTCTTGGTCTGACGTTCTCCCGGCCCGTTTCCCGGCATTTGTGCTTCCCGGAGGTGGTGAGCTCTGCTCAAGAGGCTTCTTCAGGGTGTGGAAGTGGGGAGCCGGTGGGTGGCCGGCCTGTGGAAGTGGGGAGCCAGTGGGTGGCCGGCCTGTGGGAGTGGGGAGCCGGTGGGTGGCCGGCCTGTGGGAGTGGGGAGCCGGTGGGTGGCCGGCCTGTGGGAGTGGGGAGCCGGTGGGTGGCCGGCCTGTGGGAGTGGGGAGCCGGTGGGTGGCCGGCCTGTGGGAGTGGGGAGCCGGTGGGTGGCCGGCCTGTGGGAGTGGGGAGCGGGTGGGTGGCCGGCCTGTGGGAGTGGGGAGCCGGTGGGTGACAGGCCTGTGGAAGTGGGGAGCCGGTGGGTGGCCGGCCTGTGGGAGTGGGGAGTGGATGGATGGCCGGCCTGTGGGAGTGGGGAGCGGGTGGGTGACAGGCCTGTGGGAGTGGGGAGCTGGTGGGTGGCCGGCCTGTGGGAGTGGGGAGCGGGTGGGTGGCCGGCCTGTGGGAGTGGGGAGCGGGTGGGTGACAGGCCTGTGGGAGTGGGGAGCTGGTGGGTGGCCGGCCTGTGGGAGTGGGGAGCGGGTGGGTGGCCGGCCTGTGGAAGTGGGGAGTGGATGGATGGCTGGCCTGTGGAAGTGGGGAGCTGGTGGGTGGCCGGCCTGTGGAAGTGGGGAGCTGGTGGGTGGCCGGCCTGTGGGAGTGGGGAGTGGGTGGGTGGCCGGCCTGTGGGAGTGGGGAGCTGGTGGGTGGCCGGCCTGTGGGAGTGGGGAGCGGGTGGGTGGCCGGCCTGTGGAAGTGGGGAGTGGATGGATGGCCGGCCTGTGGAAGTGGGGAGCGGGTGGGTGGCCGGCCTGTGGAAGTGGGGAGCCGGTGGGTGGCCAGCCTGTGGGAGTGGGGAGCCGGTGCGTGGCTGGCCTGTGGGAGTGGGGAGCGGGTAGGTGGCCGGCCTGTGGCCAGCCTGTCCTAGGAGCTGCAGCACACACGTGGGCATGCGGTGCTGGTCCACTCAGCAAATTGACAAAAACAGCGAGACTCCTGTGCCTGTCCCCGCCTTCGAGATTCCGGCTGTGACGCCACGTGGCATTTTTCCGGGCTGGGATGGAAGTGTGTTCCTCCCGTGGAAACACCCACCAGTGTCTTTCCGGATAAGCGAACGCACACTGAGCGTGCTCCCCCGACTGCCACGAAGGTGGGGAAGGCAGTGTCCGCGTGTCCGCCTGGCCTCCTCTCGCTCGCTGGGAAGGCCAGTTCCTTGTGGGGCGGGGGCCCCAGGACCCGCAGCGGCCCTGAGCTGAAACATGTGTGTTCCTCACATGGGTGCTGTGCCACTCTTTCCGCAGGGGATGGGGCAGGCCGCAGGCTGGAGCCGCGGATCCCAGCACCAAGCAGCGGGTGGGGCGCGGCCGGGCTTGCTCTGTGTTTCCCGGGGAGGGGAAGCGGGCTTGGCTCCTGGCCCTGAATTCCAGTCTCCTGCATGGGCCCCCTGCCGTCTGCACCTGCAGCCGTGCACGCCCAGGTGGGCAGCTGCCCCCTTGCCTTTGGGACCCAATGGAGGGTCCTTGGTTCCTGCGATGCCCCTCTCTGCACAAGTCCAGGGTCAATCCAGCCCCCACTGGGCGGGGCTGAGGCTGGGCACGGAGAGTGACGGAGGGCAGTCCTTCCCCTTAGAGGAGCAGCCAGGCTCCGGACACGAGCTCTCCTGGCGGCAGGCTGTGCCGTCTTCCCAGTCAGCCAGAAAGTGCGCATTCACCGTCCAAGGAAAGACCCTTTCCCATCGCTGCCTCCCCGCCTCCTTCCTGCGGGGGAGATGAGCCCCCGTGGCAGACATGGCCGCTGTGCCGGTGTGACACTTGCTGACCGGGGGCTCTGGGGACCCTCTGGAGCTCTGGAAACCTGCCTTTCTCTGCGTCCCCCGCGTCTGTAGAGTGCAGAGGACGGGTGCACGTGCCGTGATTCTTCATGCAGAGCACCTGCCGGTGTGAGGCCGGGGCCCCGGTGACCGGGAAGTGCTCTGGGAAACTCGGATTTGGGAGCTCAAGCCGACCTTGAGTGCGAGTTCTCCGTGTCTCTGCCCGCGCCCGCGGCCAGCTCCGTTCAGTGACCCTGAGCTTTGCAAAGGACTCGTGGGTCCGTCTCCTTCACCCTGACTGCCAGGTGCTCTGGCAAGGAGCAGCCGCCTGGCCTGGCCAGGACATCAGAGCCGGCCACTGTGTGGCCACCCTGTGCCACCAACGCTGCAGCCCGCTGGGCCCCTCGGTTCTCCCTCCGTGAAAGCCCCAAGCTCCTCTTCCCCCGTAATTAGTGCGTGTCTCTCTGCTCTGTCACCAGAAGAGCGAATTTTGAGATGAGTCTTTTCTCGGCTGGGTCGTGACACAGCCACGGGCCTGGCGCAAACGCTCGGTTCTTCAACCTTCTGGGCGAGATTGGAGTTTAGGAGGTAACTTAAGGGAGTCACGACCCCTGGGGCCTTTGCTGCCCAGTGTTCCGGCGACAGAGCCCTGCCCTGGGCGGCAGGACGCCCGCAGACCCACGCTGTCCAGCAGCCACAGACTGGATGCGGCGCATGCCATTTTCAGCTCCATTCATCCCCTCTACGTAAAGCACACAGCTCTGTGCGGCCAACGGCTGCTGCTCCGAGCAGGTGGAGAGGGGACCGAGGGGATCGGCTGGACTGCAGCCGCAGCTGGCCTGGCCTCAGCCCTCCGGCCTCGCCAGGGCACCGCTGGGTTCGCAGGAAACACGCCGGCCGTGGCAGCTGGCAGGTGTCGGCTGAAGGCTCGCAGCAGCTGTCGGCGGCTGGTGCTGGCAGGGCTTCCAGAAGTTTCCGGCTGTCTGTGAGGTTCACTTGCGCATCGCGGCAGCGGCGATAGTGCCGCCAGGGGCAGAGTCAGCTCCACTCCGAGCCCGTGAGGACAGCAGGACAGCCCTCTGGGTCGGAGCCGCGCCTGGCGATCACCGCACACAAACCAGGACTCCCAAAAATCCAAGGAATCCGTCTTCACGTGCGGAGCAGGGAAGGGGGGCCCAGGGACAGGGGCGCGCAAGGAGCCGGGCGCAGACTGGGACGCCGGGCGGGCTCGCGGCCAGGCCTGCAGCCCCTCTGGGCGCCCCGGCCAGGGCCTCCTTTCAGAGTGAGCCTGCGCCGGCGGTGGTGCAGCTCCCTGGGGGCAGTGCAGGGAGGAAGGCCTCTGTCTGCTTCTCGCTGTCCCAGCGCGGGCACTGCCACTGGGGGCTGCATCGCCCTTAGGGTCCTGTCAGGCGCCCGAGAAGCTCCTGTGCCCATCCGTGCTCTGTGCCCTTCCCCCGGGTTCTGCGACCGAGCCGTGGGCCTCAGAGCCTGGTGGACTCCACAGCCTGGGCAGCCCCGCACCCACCCCGCCCCCGCCCCCGGGGCGCCTCTCTCCCTTTTCCGTGGCTCTGTGGCCCACGGCAGGCAGTGGGCACGTATGATGGGGCATGGGGTCTGTGAGTCCTGGGCCGGGGCATCTTGCAGGGAGTGGACGCTGCCGCTGGAGTCCTGCCCTGAGCCGCGGGCCTGTCGGGGCCTCAGCCACGGCCCCACCGCGCCAGCAGCCCAGCACCCTTAGATTCCGGCTTCATCTGGGGCTCCCATTTCAGCCTGGAAAAGAAAGGACGGCTGGGCACAGGCAGAGCCGTGGGCAGGAGGGGCACGTGGACACGAGTGACGTCCGAGTCCAGGAGGCTCAGGTGGAGACACCTGCTCCCCGGCCTGCCACGTTCCTTCAGGAGCGGGAGTCGCCCGTGAGCTGCCCGGCCCCACCCACTTCACCACGCGGTCTCTCCCCTCCGGAGTGAGGGGCAACCGGGACCCCCAGCTGCTCCCAGGCCGGGCTTCCTGCTTCCTGCTCTGGATCCCTGGTCGATCCTCAGTGGAAAAGACTCACAAGTCCGCGGTTAGCCAGTGTCTCGGCGCTGGGCCCGTTGCCTCTTCCAGGTCACGCTTATGTTCCCCGACGTGAATCTTAGCGCAGCTCGCTCTCAGTGCTTTGAAAGGAGCAGGCGCCAGGCCGGAAGCTCTGGCCGCGCCTCCGCAGTGTGCTGCCAGCCGCGACGCGCCGGCCTCTGTGAGAAGGCGGCACGGTAGGGGAAACGGCGGCCGCCCCGCGGTGGGGGACTCAGGGCCCCACCTCCCACCCAGAAAAGGGCGGCTGTCACAGGGCTGACTCTGGCCGGCCCTCACGGGGTGGGCAGGCGAGGGAAGGCCGTGTGTGCATCCGGGGTTCCTCCTCGGGCACACGGCTCTTGAACCGCTTCACAGCAGGCGTCTGTCATCAGGTTGGAGCCCTCCAGGGGCTGCACGTGCGTGCGATTTTTCCGTAAGAAGCCGCAGGGGGTGTGTGGCTGCCTGGGCCCCGGGCTCAGCGTGGGGTGAGCGGTTAACGGATCTGCTTCCTTTCCCAGCTGCAGGAGGCACCCACGGTGCTCCCTGGGCAGGGCTTGGCCGGTGAAGCAGGTGAAGCCTGACTCCACTCCACTCTGCCGTCATCCATCACGCCTCGTGTCCCCACGCCTGCTTACTCAGACTCTGCTCCTGCCCCCGCAGCGACCCCCACGGGCAAACATTCACTGGGCGCCAGCTGTGGGCCCGGGACATGAGGAGGTCAGCATCGCCTCCACCCACAGCTCGCTGTCCTGTGGGCGCTGGGCAGCTGGCCGAGAGTCCAGTGGGCGCCCTTCCTTCCAGACCTCAAACAGCCGCGCCACTGCAGCCTGAGAAAGCCGTGGTGGTCAGCGTCCGCCGGCCCTGTGCGCCGGCTCTTCCTGGGGTCTCGGATGAGAGGCTGGCGCTTAGGTGCCCGGCACTAGCGAAGAGGTGCCTGAGGACCGGGGAGCCTTCCAGGCCTTGCTCACGAGCGGAGAGACGGCGGCTGTGGCTGAGCCGTGGGTGTGTGCCTAGCGGGCCGCAGGTCCAGCACAGAGGGTCTGGGATTCAGCTGCGAGCCTGCGCGTCCAGCGCGTCCGTGCGAGTCCCGGGTGGATGCATGAGGGTTCGGCCGGGCGGGGGAGCGCGCCCGCGTGGAGGAGCGGGGTCTGGCTGTGCAGCGGTGCAAGCGGCCATGTGGAGGAGCGGGGTTCGGCTATGCTCCTACACATCCCGGTTGGAGGAGTGGGGTTCGGCTGTGCGGTGGCCCTCGTGGCCCTCGTGGAGGAGCGGGGTTTGGGTGTGCGCGGCCAGTGTGGAGGAGTGGGGTTCGGCTATGCTCCTGCGCATCCTGGTTGGAGGACCGGGTTCGTCTGTGCAGCGGCACACGCGTCCTGCGTGGAGGAGTGGGGTTCGGCGTGCGGTGCAGCGCGCCCGTGTGGAGGAGCGGGGTTTGGGTGCACGCGGCCCGTGTGGAGGAGCAGGGTTCAGCTGTGCTCCTGGTTGGAGGACCGGGGTCTGGCTGTGCAGCGGCACACGCGTCCTGCGTGGAGGAGCGGGGTTTGGCCATGCAGCGGTGTGTGCGGCCCGTGTGGAGGAGCGGGGTTTGGGTGCACGCGGCCCTCGTGGAGGAGCGGGGTTTGGGTGCGCGCGGCCCGCGTGGAGGAGCGGGGTCTGGGTGCGCGCGGCCCGTGTGGAGGAGCGGGGTTCGGCCATGCTCCTGTGCATCTAGTGCGCCTTTGGAATCCACCTGTTGCAGGCTGACCGGCTTTTCCTCCAGGGTCGGTGGCACAACGCTGAATGAGGTGATTGTTTCGTTGCCAAAGCTAATTCTTGCGTTAACTCCATCCACGTGATGGCTCGTTACGGGATCGCGAAGTTCCCGAGTGCAAATTCCCGTAAATCTGGAAGAATTAGCGACCGTGTGCTTTCCTGATCTGTCCCCGAGCAGTGGGACAAGAGACAAGAGTGCCCATTTCCTGTCCTGACATTCACAGTGACGAGGGGCAGGGGAGGAACATGGTGGAAAAGCAAAGTTTCGGGCAAGGAGAGGAGGGTGGGGCCCAGCACACGCCCGACCCAGCTGTGGGCGCAGAGTCCCGGGCTCATCCTGTGGGCTGGGCGACAGCGGAAGAGCCAGAGAGCCACCTTGAGCACCACAGGAGCCCCGGTTAAAGGGCCAACGCCCGTGAGTCCGCTAAAGCTCGTGGACACAAGCGGGGCTGGTTGAGAAGTGGCCGCACCCCCTAGGCTTAGTACTTGCTTAGTACTAGCGTCTGCTGGGTTTCCCCACGGGGGTTTCTCCTGGTCTTGGGTGCTGTCTCCGCCCCCGGCAGTGTGGGAAGTTCTCCCAGTGCTTGGTCCTGACAGGGTGGCTCCCAGCCCCGGCCCCGCTGCCTGCCCACCTGTGCCCGGCACTGCCAGTCTCTCAGAAGACGCTGCCTGTGCCAGCTGCGCCCGTCACTTTCCGAAAGACCTGCTGCCTCTTTCACTTTCATAATTTATTTCCCTTTTATTTCATGCTCCAGGCTCTGTCCCTGAACGTGCCCACCTACTAGAACTGAAGTTCCCCACGTGGACAGAGCTGTGGCCACTGTGCACACGGCGCAGTCTCGGGTGAGCAGACAGCTCTGCTGGGGAGGCACATGGCCGGGGCCACTTTCCCTCACGCACTCTCGTTTTATTTTCACAATTGTCTCTACAAGTGAGGAAGCCAAGGCTCACCCGGCCCAGTGAACGTCCAGGGTGTGAGGCCGATCCACGGCCAAGGTCCATGATCAAGGCCACGTCCTCTGGCCGCAGAGCCTGGTGGCATCCACTGTGTCCACATGGCGTTCATGGAGCCGGCACTTCCTGCACGGGCCTGGCACACAGCTTTCACCCGGGCACCAGATGCCAAGAGATCATCTCATCGCTGTTTCTGAGTGTTTAAGCACATGAGGGAGTGAGGGGCGCCCGTCCCGCCGTCTCAGGGTCAACGCGGCCCTCCCAGTCGGCATCGCAGGCCCGACAGCCACTCTGCACGTTGCCCCTGGATTCAGGGTGCCTTCAGTGGAAATGGCACGGGCTCCTTCCCGAGCCCTGAGGAAGCCCGGGTCGTAACGGAGACTGCTCTGTGGAACGGCTGCAGGCTGGCAAGGCCATCACCTCCCAGAGCTGCCGAAGCCGGCGCTGCCCGCGGCTAGGTCTCCTGTCCCATCTCGTCCTCAGAGGGCGAAATCGGCTTCGGGGCTCCCACCTCCTAGGGGCCCCCTGTGGAGGAAGGGCCTGCTCTTGTGGGTTTTTCTTTATTGAAAATCAGGAAGAGAGAGAGAGAGAGAGAGAGAGAGAGACCTTCCACCTACTGGCTCCCCAAATGCTGCACAGTGAGGCTGGGCCAGGCTGAAGCTGGGAGCCAGGTCCCCCCCGTGGGTGACAGGAACCCAAGTACCTCACCATCACCTGCTCCCTCCCAGGTTGCACCAGCAGGAAGCAGGATGGGAAGCAGAGACAGGGCCGGGTCACTAACTCCAGGGCCGGGTCACTGGCACTCCAGGGCCGGGTCACTGGCACTCCAGGCCTGGGACACTGGCACTCCAGGGCTGGGTCACTGACTCCAGGGCCGGGTCACTGACTCCAGGGCCAGGTCACTAGCTGCAGGGCCAGGTCACTGGTACTCCAGGGCCGGGTCACTGGCACTCCAGGCCTGGGTCACTGGCACTCCAGGGCCGGGTCACTGGCACTCCAGGCCTGGGACACTGGCACTCCAGGGCTGGGTCACTGACTCCAGGGCCGGGTCACTGACTCCAGGGCCAGGTCACTAGCTGCAGGGCCAGGTCACTGGTACTCCAGGGCCGGGTCACTGGCACTCCAGGCCTGGGTCACTGGCACTCCAGGGCCGGGTCACTGGCACTCCAGGCCTGGGTCACTGGCACTCCAGGGCCGGGTCACTAACTCCAGGGCCGGGTCACTGACTCCAGGGCCGGGTCACTGGCACTCCAGGCCTGGGTCACTGGCACTCCAGGGCCGGGTCACTAACTCCAGGGCCGGGTCACTGACTCCAGGGCCGGGTCACTGGCACTCCAGGCCTGGGTCACTAACTCCAGGGCCGGGTCACTGATTCCAGGGCTGGGTCACTGGCACTCCAGGGCCGGGTCACTAGCTCCAGGGCTGCATCACTGGCACTCCAGAGCTGGGTCACTGGCACTCCAGGGCCGGGTCACTAACTCCAGGGCCGGGTCAGTAACTCCAGGGCCGGGTCACTGGCACTAACTCCAGGGCTGGGTCACTGGCACTAACTCCAGGGCCGGGTCACTGGCACTCCGGTTGGGATTCACTACAATGCATGCCCCTCTGTGAATCTCACAGCTATGGAATTATGTGTGTCAGAGTTGGAATTTTAAAAATTTCACCCTTTGCCTCATTGGTGAAAAGTAAAACGAGCCTTTAATCGACGTGGCACTGAAGAAACTGGCCCGCGCTGAGAGCTGCAGGGTGCTTTAGTCCATTCATACATCGTTTGCTCTTGTTTAAATTCTTTCTTCTGGCTTAAACCTGTGCACTCACCAAGACCACGGCTGCCTGCGACCTTTGCGGTGACCGGATTCCGCGAGCCTGCACTCGGTGACCGCACAGCCCCGTCCGGTGCAGCCACGGACCGCCTTCCACCTGCTCCCACCTGCCGGCCTTGGTGCCTTACACGCTTCATGAAGATGCTTTACGAAGATGCGACAAAGTGGGGGCAGGCAGCTGACCTGGTGCGATGCCCACGTTCCGCAGTGGACACCGTGGGCTCCTGTCCAGGCTCAGCGCCTAACTCCAGCGTCCCGCCCGTGCCGAGCCTGAGAGCGGGGGTGGCTCGAGCGGTAGCGGTTTCTGCCTCAGTGGAGTTCCCAGCTCTCGGCTTCAGCTTCGCCCAGCCCAGGCCACGGCCAGCATTTGGGGATGAACAGCAGATGGGAACCCTGTTTGCCTCTTAACGAACAAATAAATTTTTAAGAAAGTAACGCTAAGGTTTCTGCTATTTTTAAAATAAGTCGCCCAAGGTCCGGTGGATTTCGTTCTAGATCTGGCACGGTGCCTTTTGCCTTGAATTGGTTTGAAGACTCAGAACCAAATGCTTTCGTGAGCAGTGAAAGCCTTAGAACAGGAACGCTGTGTTCTCCTGCTCTGCTCTGCTTACTGAGGGTGCAGCCTCCCCGCTCCGCACCGCCCCCCGGAATTCTGCTCCGCACCGCCCCCCTGGAATTCCGCTCCGCATCGCCCCCCGGAATTCTGCTCCGCACCGCCCCCGGAATTCCGGAATTCCGCTCCGCACCGCCCCCTGGAATCCCGCTCTGCCCAGTCCCCCCGGAATTCTGCTCCACACTGTCCCCCTGGAATTGCGCTCTGCACTGCCCCCTGGAATCCCGCTCCCCACCATCCCCCTGGAATTCCGCTCTGCCCAGTCCCCCTGGAATTCTGCTCTGCACCGCCCCCCTGGAATTCTGCTCCACACTGTCCCCCTGGAATTCCACTCCGCACCGCCCCCCCTGGAATTCCGCTCTGCCCAGTCCCCCTGGAATTCTGCTCCACACTGTCCCCCTGGAATTCCACTCCGCACCGCCCCCCCTGGAATTCCGCTCTGCCCAGTCCCCCTGGAATTCTGCTCTGCACCGCCCCCCCTGGAATTCCGCTCTGCACTGCCCCCTGGAATCCCGCTCCCCACCATCCCCCTGGAATTCCGCTCTGCACTGCCCCCTGGAATCCCGCTCCCCACCATCCCCCTGGAATTCCGCTCTGCCCAGTCCCCCTGGAATTCTGCTCTGCACCGCCCCCCTGGAATTCTGCTCCACACTGTCCCCCTGGAATTCCACTCTGCACCGCCCCCCCCGGAATTCCGCTCCCCACCATCCCCCTGGAATTCCGCTCTGCACTGTCCCCCTGGAATTCCGCTCCGCACTGTCCCCCTGGAATTCCACTCCGCACCGCCCCCCCTGGAATTCCGCTCTGCCCAGTCCCCCTGGAATTCTGCTCCGCACCGCCCCCCTGGAATTCCGCTCTGCCCAGTCCCCCTGGAATTCTGCTCCACACCGCCCCCCTGGAATTCCGCTCTGCCCAGTCCCCCCGGAATTCTGCTCCGCACTGTCCCCCTGGAATTCCGCTCCACACCATCCCCCTGGAATTCCGCTGCCGGATGTGGCATGGGGGAGGCACCTGTGCACACAGCGCCCGCGCTCTTGTTTCCGGGGAGTTCGCTTCCGTTGTTGGATCTGCACTGGTACAGGTTATGTACCAGGATTATGGTCCGGTTCCAACCGCCTGAGTGCTTGGCCTCCTTTTCTCTAATAAAACGGTGATTGCCATGCCGGCCTGAGGCCCCTGCACTTCCTCGCTGAGGGCCGCAGGAAGCGGGGAGAGACCACCGCGGTTCGCGCAGCGCGTGTGTCCTCGGGATTCGTGCTGTCCGGGCTCTGCGCCTGCAGCGGGAGCGCTCTGTTGTGGAGCAGGCTCCCGACCCAGCAGCAAAGCGGGGACCGGGCGACCTGAGCGAGCTGTGCGTTCACGCCTGTTCTCTGACTTCTCCCCTGCTTTCTCTGCCATGAGCCACGCTCGGCAGGGCCAGCTGTGCGCTGCGAGTCCCTGCCGCTGACTGGAGCAGGTGACGGTCCTTCCCAGGGCGGCCAAAGGCTGCCGCGTCCCCGTCCTGCCTCCTCCTCTTTAATGCCTCCCTGACGCCCCACTCACCAGAGAGGACATGCGTGTGGTGCAGTGACGTTCCAGCAGCCACAGGCCTGGGCAGTTCTGTTTGCCCAGCAGTGCGTGTCCTTTGCCTGAACTTGGGAGCCTTGCCTCATGTTTGTTGCTGTATCTGGTGTGTTGTGGGTCGAGATGGGACTGAGCCTGGGCACGCAGAATTGGGATGGGAAAGTGAGAGTGGACGCTCGGGCACTTGTCCAAGGAGGAGGGTCCTACAGGGTGAGCCACGAGGCTGTGTCCAGGACACAAAGAGAACGGACCGAGACCGGAAACCGAGCCGTCTGTGGGAGTCTGTCTCCTGTGGTCTCTCGTGTGCTGGCCGATTTGGGAAACCTGGGTGGGAGTGATGCCCTCTTCCACCTGGCGTCCGGGCACTGCCTTCATGCTGGGGTGGAGGTGTGATAAGCCTGGGCTAATAGACAATTTCTTTAAAAGATTTATTTACATGAAAGGAGTGGGAGGGGGAAGAGAGAGAGAGAGAGAGAGAGAGAGAGAGAGAGATCCGTCTGCTGGCTCTCTCCCCAAATGGTTGCCATGGCCAGGGCTGGGCCAGGCTGAACCCGGGAGTCTGGAACTCCATCCAGGTCTCCCACGTGGGTGCAGGGGCCCAAGCACTTGGACCATCTTCTGCTGCTTTCCCGGGTGCATTATCAGGGAGCGGGATTGGAAGTGGGACAGCTGGGACTCTAACTGGTTCTCATATGGGATACCGGCATCGCAGGCCGCAGCTTAACGCACTGTGCCTGGTGCTGGCCCTCGATGTTGTCACAGACACACGCGTGGTCTCCTGGGCAGAGCAGCCCCCATTCTCTCAGGAAACACTTGTGTGAGAGCAGCCACCTGCTCGGGGCGCGCATGCGCACACGGGGATTCCGAGGCCGCGATGAGGCTGTGTCACCACGGCGGTTAGGAAGGGCTCCAACCAGGGCGCGCCGGATCCCGGCAGCTCCCAGAGGGAGGAGCAAGGCTTCCGATGGTGACGCTATTTCACCGACCAGCCAACCAGTGAGAGGACAGCACTGCCGGCCGGCCTGCTGAGACAGAAGGCCGGGTCCTTCCAGACGCAGGGGCTCCGGTCCTTGCCACGGCAGTGGCCCGCGTGCCACTCAGTCAGCAAGGGGTTTGGCTCCGAGACCCACGGGGTGTCTGGGGCTCGTCCTCGCGTCCCCTCCCTGACCACCGGGGGCCGTGGGCGGCCTAGTTTCTGCTTCCCGACGGAGCCTGTCCTCACGTCTGTCTGCCTTCTTCTCTGTCTCCCAAGTTTCTGAGAGTCGACCAAGACAAAGACAGAGACTGCAGCCTGGACTGCGCCGGCTCCCCGCAGAAGCCGCTGTGCGCCTCTGACGGGCGCACCTTCCTGTCCCGCTGCGAGTTCCAGCGCGCCAAGTGCAAGGACCCCCAGCTGGAGATCGCCTACCGAGGGAACTGCAAAGGTACGCCGCGGCCGGGCCATGTGCACTCAGGTACACTGCGGCCGGGCCATGTGCACTCAGGTACACTGCGGCCGGGCCATGTGCACTCAGGTATGCCGTGGCCGGGCCACCTGCTCAGGTACACCACGGCCGGGCCGCCTGCTCAGGTACACTGCTGTCAGGCCACCTGCTCAGGTACACTGCGGCCGGGCCATGTGCACTCAGGTACGCCGCGGCCGGGCCATGTGCACTCAGGTACGCCGCGGCCGGGCCATGTGCACTCAGGTACACTGCGGCCGGGCCATGTGCACTCAGGTACGCCGCGGCCGGGCCGCCTGCTCAGGTACACTGCTGTCAGGCCACCTGCTCTGGTACGCCGCGGCCGGGCCATGTGCACTCAGGTACGCCGCGGCCGGGCCATGTGCACTCAGGTATGCCGTGGCCGGGCCACCTGCTCAGGTACACCACGGCCGGGCCGCCTGCTCAGGTACACTGCTGTCAGGCCACCTGCTCAGGTACACTGCGGCCGGGCCATGTGCACTCAGGTACGCCGCGGCCGGGCCATGTGCACTCAGGTACGCCGTGGCCGGGCCACCTGCTCAGGTACACCGTGGCCAGGCCATGTGCACTCAGGTACGCCACGGCCGGGCCATGTGCACTCAGGTACGCCGCGGCTGGGCCATGTGCACTCAGGTACACTGCAGCCGGGCCGCCTTCTCAGGTACGCCGTGGCTGGGCCGCCTGCTCAGGTACACTGCAGCCGGGCCACCTGCTCAGCTACACTGCGGCTGGGTCATTCACTCTGGCACATGGCTGCTGTGTCACCCGCTTGAGGCTGGCAGATAAGTTACTAGAGGGAGCATACATGTACTTAATTTTGATCCTTTTGAAGTGTTTGGAATTAGAATCTCAAGTCCTCAGTGTATAAATGTTGTCAGAGCACAGCCACGTTGTATAACTCTGTCCATTGAGTGCTCCGTGCCGCCATGGAATCAGCACCCGGGTTCAAGGCTCTCCTCCCGGAGTCCTAAGTCAGTCCCGCCGCAGCTCACTGCGGTCCTTCAGCTCGGTGTTCCTCCTCAGCCAGCGGGATGGTTACACGAGAACCTGGGCCGGTGCGAGTGGTTTCCTCCAGCGTGCGGCCGCACTCGCCGTTCCCCACGTTCCTGATTCGGGGCTCAGGTTTGGAGTTAACGAGCGCACTTTAGTGAAAGACGCTGAAACGCTTCCCGTTAGTGAGGGTTTGGCTCGGCGAAGATGCTCCGTTTCAAACGCAGACCGAGTCGCTTCCAGGAGAGCTTGGCCCGCTTCTCTCATTATCAAGGAAAAGGGACCACACAGATGAAACCAGCCCTTGTGGGTGCTTTGTTGATTGGTTGCTCGACCGCATGACCCCAGTGGCCCCCTGAAACAAATGAGGACAGAACACACCGTCCAACACCCACACCTTCCACAACACACACCTTCCACAACACACACACACCTTCCACAACACACACCCTCCACAACACACACCCCCTCCACAACACACACACCCTCCACAACACACACCCTCCACAGCACACCCTCCACAACACACACCCTCCACAACACACACTCTCCACAACACACCCTCCACAACACACACACCCTCCACAACACACACACCCTCCACAACACACACACCCTCCACAGCACACCCTCCACAACACACACCCTCCACAACACACACACCCTCCACAACACACACACCCTCCACAACACACACACCCTCCACAACACACACCCTCCACAACATACACCCTCCACAGCACACCCTCCACAACACACACCCTCCACAACACACACACCTTCCACAACACACACCCTCCACAACACACACACCTTCCACAACACACACACCTTCCACAACACACACACACTCCACAACACACGCACCCTCCACAACACACACACCCTCCACAGCACACACCCTCCACAACACACACTCTCCACAACACACACCCTCCACAGCACACCCTCCACAACACACACCCTCCACAGCACACCCTCCACAACACACACACCCTCCACAACACACACCCTCCACAACACACACACCTTCCACAACACACACACCCTCCACAACACACACCCTCCACAACACACACACCTTCCACAACACACACACCTTCCACAACACACACACTCTCCACAATACACACACTCTCCACAACACACAGTCCAGCAACACACATACCGCCCATAACACACTGTCCAACAACACACACTCTGTCCACAACAGCCCCCAAACACACACCATCCACAGCACACTGTCCAACAGCCCACACATCATCCGACAACACCCACACTGTCCAGCACCCACACCCTCCACAACATAAACACTGCCCATAGCACACCATCCAACAACACACACTCTGTCCACAACAGTCCCAAAACACACCATCCACAACACACTGCCCAACAACCCACACACCATCCGACAACACCCACACTGTCCAGCACCCACACCCTCCACAACATAAACACCGTCCATAACACACTGTCCAACAACACACACTCTGTCCACAACAGTCCCAAAACACACACCATGCACAACACACTGTCCAACAGCCCACACACCATCTGACAACACCCACACCCTCCACAACAGAGCTGCGCCTGCTCCAGCCCTCGCGTTCTTCCTCCTGCTGATCAGGAATCTGTGGACACACGTGGTGCTCCAGGCTGCGGAGCAGCAGGAAACGCTGCGGAGCTCGGTGTCTGCGCCGGGACAGACCCCTCCCCGTGCGCGTGGTGGTGGGCACAGCCCAGACCTCCTCTAAGCCCCTCCAGGTGGCTCTGCCCTCGGCCAGACTCCAGGAGCAATCAAGGACTTTGTCTGTCATGCTGTTTGTTCAAAGTGAGTGAACTTGGTACAGTGAGCCTCCAAAAGCCCAGGACATGGACTAAGGGGGCAGGCAGGCAGGTAGGCGAGCGGGCAGGTTCTTCCAGGAGGGTCCCTGGGACGGTGATGATACAGCTGAGGCTACCGTGGGGCCAGCACCAGACTCTCGCCACTGGACAGCCTGTGTGTGCGCCACACAGAGCCGGTGAGAGGGAGAGTGCGTCTCAGGAAGCCAGCAGCCCGGGGCAAGGAGCCGTCTGTGGGTCCCCGCCGCGCCGTAAGTCAGCACAGAGCGCTGGGAGAGGAGGGGCAGCTGCAGCTCAAGTGAGCACAACAAGGAGTCGGTCAGCGGTGGTCGCTGTGACGCTGACGATGGCCGGTGGAGGCGTCTCGGGAGGGAGCGCAGCTCAGCTGGCCCCGAGGTCGGCCTGTCCAGGTGGCCTCCATCCTGCAGGCTCCTGAAACCCCAGACAAATATCATTCACGGGCCTCAGGTAGCTCAGGGCCACAGCTGCCGCATCCGAATTTGAAAAGGGAGGGGGAAGGTGGCTTCCTAGGGCTAAAGAGGGCACGGCTGCCCCTGACTTCTGTGGCCAGGTGCTGCCTCTAGAATGCACATCACAACAGTGGTAACCTCGTCTAGGCTAAGATCCCGGGGGGGGGGGGAAGCCGCAGCAGAGGGTGCTCAGAGGAGCAGGTGCAGGGGCAGATGTGGGGGTCCGGTGCCCACCTAGCTGGCGGGAAACGGGGCCGCAGGAAGTTGTAGGTGGAACACGGTCCAGGCAAGCTGCTGTGCACTGGGCATGAGAGTCCCAGAGGCCAGCAGAGTCCTGCGCTGCGTTGCCCGTCGAGCCCTCCTGTGCCTTTGGCCAGGTGCCCAGGCAGCTTCCCTGCCGCGGTCGGGACCAGTCCCGGCGTGCCCGCGTCTGGCACGCTCCAGGAAGGACTCACAGAGGGAGGCCATCCGTCACTTTCAAGTGGAAAACACAACTTGAACTCATTCACTCGCTCAGTGCACGCATGGTTTGCAAGGATACAATGCCATGAAAGGCATGACTCACAGGTTACATAAACGTGCCGCGCGCTCAGGGCACGTCTGCAACCCCACACCCGCAGATTAAGGATGTGGAAGGGCGCGCAGAGGGACAGGAGGGGCAGACGATGAACCTGTGGCCTCGGGCAGCCGCACTGCACCTCACACCTGGGGCCGCCTGTGGCCACACCTCCCACCTGGGCTGCCCAGGGCGGCCAGCCTGGGGATGAGCCCAGGCCCTGGCACAGCGGTGTCCCATGGGCTGAGGTGCCCACTTGTGTGTCACGTGAGCGCCCATCAGGCCTTTCTGAGGGAGCACGCTCTGCCCACTGAGAGACCCTGGGAGTTCACGGTGCTTTGGACGGGGTCCTGGGTGCTGACGCCACTCAGCCTGTGCCTGGAGCTCCCTGGGCGGTGGCCGGTGGGTCCTGTGGGGCAGAGGCTCCCACAGGGCACAGGGGCGAGTGAGGCTTGAGGCGCCTGTGTGGTGCCGGGGTGGGAACAGCGGACCCTGGAGCCTGCCCCAGCGGTGGGGACTTCTTCAGCTTGCATGGGACAAGGAAGGGAGTCAGCGCATGCCTCTGGAGAGTGTGCAAACCCGAGGACGCGCCCCGCTCTCCTGGTGCCTGGTGGGGTGCGCCCTGCACAGGCCCTGGTGCACCTGCGGTGCTGCGCTCTGCGTGTGGTCTCCACATCTGCTCACCGCGCTGTGTTCCCTGTGGGCCGCCGCGAGCAGGCCCTGAGGAAGCCGAGACCCGGCTCTCCTCTGCCGCTGGGGGTCTGAGGGGAGACCCGGGGACCCGGGAGCCCCGCCCAAGGCTGCCCTGCCTGGCCACACTGCCCCTCACTGGACCCTCGGCCTGGGGTGTCTGCGGCCAGCCTCCCTGCAGGAACTCAGCATGTGTTGGTGACGCCAGGACGCAGCCAAGAGCGTGGCAGTGACAGGACAGTGGGCCTCACAGAAGCTTCCCCAGCTCAGCAGGGTCAGGGGAGTGGCGGCGCCCAGTGTGAGGACAGACGGCGCCCCTAGCGCGCATGGTCACCTGCCCCCTGGTCTGGGGTGGGGCGTGGGGCCTCAGCCGAAGGCCGCTCCCCACTGGGCTCCTGGCCAGTGACTGGTGCCTGCCGCGGGCATTTTCCCACGGAGCCAAGCACCCGGCCACCTTGCCCCTGCCGGGCCTTCCTGCGCCGAATTCTGTGGCCAGCGCCTTTCCCTCTGGTCAGCAGCCCGGCATCGCAGCCAGCACGAAGCACCCCTGGCGTGGGCCGAGGCCGCAAGGAGCCCCAGCCCTGAGCTGGCCACCCCTGGGTGCGCTGTGCTGCCCTCTGCCCGTGTTACCTCCTGCATGCCCAGGGTCAACGCTCTTCGGAGGTGACAGGGAGTGGTGGAATTGGGCCCTTCACTTCCACCGGTGACGCAGGGGCCACGCAGCTCCTCCCTCGGGTGCCTGGGGCGGACGAGCTGCCAGCGGCGGCGGCCGGAGGGCGCTGTGCGTGCTTGGCGGGTGTCTTGTGGACATTCTGGTTTGCAGACATCAATTAAAACGTTTCAGTCCACGTTTCAGTAACGGATCAGAATGTTATGCGCACGTCCTGTTGCTCCACCGTCGGCCCTGACTACAATTGTGGTTTCCACTGATGGATTTTTCTCATATTTTCACAGAAATTTGTAGTTTGTGTTTTCAGAACTCAGCAAACACATTAATTTTTTCTTTTGATCTGAGATCATTGGGGCTGTCTTTCTTTTTAACAAAATATCTCTCATAGAATAAAAAAAGGGTGGGGCGGGGGAAGAAGTCAAATCCCTGGAGACCTTGCAAGTGTTGTGAGATTTCAGTTAAGAAGGTGATGACCAGGCTCTGACCAAAGCGGACTTCCCCGGAGACGCCCAAGACTGAGTGCTTTGTGATGGAGCGACGTGGAGGGGACGTACGTGTTACCCAGCCTGCTCTCGCTGTCGGGAGCCCAGGCGAACCCTGGGCACCCACAGGATGTGAGGAGCAGCGCCGTGTCCACAGTGAGCTGCCGCCCGTCCCCACGCTGCGAACAGGGGGTTGTTCACTTCCTGTCGCACGTTTCCCCCTCTGTCCCCTGTGAGGACCCCTGGTGGGACCCCTTGGAGGAGTGACTGTCAGAGACCTCCGTGTGGACCCTGGGTTCTTCAGCCATGCTGGATGTCCTGTGGAGATCAGGGAGCCCAGAGACATGGGCTGTCACGTCTGGACCTGACCCCAGAGACACGGGGCCGTCACGTCTGGACCTGACCCCAGAGACACGGGCTGTCACGTCTGGACCTGACCCCAGAGACACGGGGCCGTCACGTCTGGACCTGACCCCAGAGACACGGGGCCGTCACGCATGTCTGGACCTGACCCCAGAGACACGGGGCCATCACGTCTGGACCTGACCCCAGAGACATGGGGCTGTCACGTCTGGACCTGACCCCAGAGACCCGGACTGTCACGTCTGGACCTGACCCAGAAACATGGGGCCGTCACGTCTGGACCTGACCCCAGAGACCTGGACTGTCACGTCTGGACCTGACCCCAGAGACACGGGCCGTCACGTCTGGACCTGACCCCAGAGACACGGGGCCGTCACGTCTGGACCTGACCCCAGAGACACGGGCCGTCACGTCTGGACCTGACCCCAGAGACACGGGCCGTCACGTCTGGACCTGACCCCAGAGACACGGGCCGTCACGTCTGGACCTGACCCCAGAGACACGGGGCCGTCACGTCTGGACCTGACCCCAGAGATCCGGGGCCGTCACGTCTGGACCTGACCCCAGAGATCCGGGGCCGTCACGTCTGGACCTGACCCCAGAGACCCGGAGCCGTCACGTCTGGACCTGACCCCGGAGACCCGGGGCCGTCACGTCTGGACCTGACCCCAGAGACCCGGGCTGTCACGTCTGGACCTGACCCCGGAGACACGGGGCCGTCACGTCTGGACCTGACCCCGGAGACACGGGGCTGTCACGTCTGGACCTGACCCCGGAGACACGGGCTGTCACATCTGGACCTGACTTCCCAGGTGTTGGATCAGAAGGACCCTAAGGATTCTCCCGATCCGAGTTCTTCCCTTCATGAAAACACATCCAAGTTTCCCTGAAAGCAGAGAGCCTGGACCCGGGTCAGAGATGCCCGATCTCCCTCCGCCCGCTGTGCCCCGTGATGTTGCCTGCGAGGAAGATGGCGGTGGTGACGGCGCCAGGCAGCGGCCTCTGTGGGGCAGCAGCCACAGCAAAGCCCTGGTGCCAGGAGCTCTGGTCTCGTCAGCAGTGTGTGGACCTGCCGGCATCGCTCCAGTGCAGCAGGCCTTCCTGGGAGAGAAATTGTGTGTGTGTGTGTGTGTGATTGAGAGTAGGGATGCCTGTGCACATGTGTGCACATGTGAGTATGAGTGCATGAGCACATGTGAGTGGGAATGTGTGCACGGATGTGAACATTCGTGCACATGTGAGTGGGAATGCGTGTGCACATGTATGCACATGTGAGCATGAGTATATGTGCATGTGAGTGGGATGTGTGCACATGTGAGTGTGGATGCATATGCACAAGTGTGCACACATGAGTGTGCATGTGTGAGTGGGAATACATGTGTGTGAACATGAGCATGTGTGTGTGCATGTGCTGTGGGTATGCATGTGGAAATGCATATGCACATGTGTGCACACATGAGTGTGCGTGTGTGTGAACATGAATGTGAGTGTAAACATGAGTACGAGTGTGTGCATGTGCTATGGGAGTGCATGTGCACGTGTGTGCATGTGCGTGTGGGTGTGAGACGGTGAGAGGGTGAGTGTGCGTGTGCGAGTGAGTATTCATGTGCAGTCATTGTGTGTGTCCATGTCCGTGTGTGAGCCAGCGAGTGTGCATGTGAGAGCAGTGAGAGTGTATGAGTGTGCGCCAGTCAGCGTGCACGTGTGTGGCTGTCTCCCTGCCGCGGTCTCGGGGGTCAGATCGCCGTGTGAGACACACGCTCTGAGTAGCCGCCCTCTGCCGCCGGCCTGCGCTGGTCTCTCGCAGAAACCCTATCTGGTTTGTGTTTACCTGAGCTGTTTTACGGCGCACTAATAGGTCTCGTGTTTAGAAACACCCTCTTTATAGAGCAAACGTAGACACAACAGGGGAGCACCGCTGCTCTCATGTCGAAGCCGTGGCCAGAAACAGAACAAGTTATTTCTGGAATGTCGCACAGAAAAACAAAATGGGCTCTTTCTTTGTTTTGGCAAGGGCCGTAGTAAATCCCGGAGCAGAAGCCGTCAGAGGAGCTGGGGAGCCGGCGGCTCAGCCTTAGGTAGGAGAAGCCCCGGAGCGTGTGGACGGGCTGCCAGCACCTCGACAGACAGTGCTCCAGGGAGGCGTGCTGAGGGCCACGTGCGTGGCAAACGCCGGGCATCGCCAGAGCCACGATCAGCCATCAACTCCCCGTCAGACGGCTGTCGCCAAAGAAGGGGCGCTGGGGAGGAGTGGAGGACTCTCACAGTGTGGGGAGGAGTGGAGGGCTCTCACAGTGTAGGGAGGAGTGGAGGACTCTCACAGTGTGGTGGGGAGTACGTGGAGGACTCTCACAGTGTAGGGAGGACGTGGAGGACTCTCACAGTGTAGGGAGGAGTGGAGGACTCTCACGGTGTGGTAGGGATGGCATGGAGGACTCTCACAGTGTAGGGAGGATGTGGAGGACTCTCACAGTGTAGGGAGGAGTGGAGGACTCTCACAGTGTGGTAAGGAGGACATGGAGGACTCTCACAGTGTAGTGGGGAGGAGTGGAGGACTCTCACAGTGTAGTGGGGAGGAGTGGAGGACTCTCACAGTGTAGTGGGGAGGACGTGGAGGACTCTCACAGTGTGGTGGGGATGACGTGGAGGATTCTTACAGTGTAGGGAGGACATGGAGGACTCTCATAGTGTGGTAGGGAGGACATGGAGGACTCTCACAGTGTGGAGGGGAGTACATGGAGGACTCTCACAGTGTGGTGCTGATGACATGGAGGACTCTCACAGGGTGGGGAGGATTGGAGGACTCTCACAGTGTGGTGGGGATGACGTGGAGTATTCTCACAGCGTAGGGAGGACATGGAGGACTCTCACAGTGTAGTGGGGAGGAGTGGAGGACTCTCACAGTGTTGGTGTGGGTGGACCTCAGTGCGGCTACTGTGGAGTGCGGTTTGAAGGTTTCTTTAAGAGCTGGAAGTGGACCTCCTGTTTGTCCAGTGATCATGCTATGGAGCAGACACCCAGGGACATGGACAAGCTCCGTCAGAGATGTCAGCACCCCCGTGTTGTCTGCAGAGCTGCTCACAGTAGCCAACATACGGATCTCCCGGCAAAGGTGGTCTGTGTGCACGAGGGAATGTTGTTCTACCGTAGCAGTGAGTGAACTGCTGCCGTTTTCGTAGAAACGGTTAGAGCTGCAGGACATCGTGCTGAGTGACATGAGGCAGACACAGGAAGACAAATAAGAACGTGTCCTCCCTCATATGTGGGAGGGGATTTCCACAAACAAACGGAGAATGCTGTGTTTTGTCAGAGAAGGAAGGTCCCTTGCCTGGGTATTGTAAGATTGCTACTATGCTAGCTAGTGCAGACATCAGGTTTGTGTGAAGATTTATTTATGTATTTGTAAGGCAGGATGAGAAAGAGAGAGAGAGAGAGATCGAGAGAGAGAGGGAGAGAGGTGTCCACCTTCCACTTGTGGTTCATGCTCCAAATGCCTACACAGCTGCGGCTGGGCCAGGCCAAAGCCAGGAGCCTGGAACGCTCTGGGTCTCCCACCTGCTCTCCCAGGCACGTTCGCATGGAGCCGGGTCGGAAGTGGAGCAGCCAGGACTCCAGCCCGTGCTCACATGGGTGCAGGTGCTGCAGTCCCCGGCCCCACGCCGGCCCTGATGAGGTATTCCTTGTGCAGATAGTGTGGAAGTTGTCAGAATACACAGTGCGTATTCTTGGAGTCGTTTGTAGTTTAATTTTTCTCTTTACAATTCGGCAATCCTGATTGTCTATTCAAGGCTGTTATAGTTTTATTTCTTTCCTTGTGCATTTAAAATGAGAACAATTACTTTTAAAGTGTTTATTAGAGACAGAGATCCATAGTCCATCCGCTAGTTCCTCCCCAGTGCCTGCAGCAGAGTGAGGCCGGGAGGTGGGAATTCTGCCCAGATCTGCCACGTGGTGGCAAGGATGTGGAGACTCGAAAGCCTGTGGGAAAGCACAGCGGCTGCACTCCGTGAAAGCAGGCTGGCACCGACTCCACGTCTGAAACCCAGAACTGCGGCAGGACCAGCAGCTCTGCCACCTGTGCCCCAAAGCCTGGCAGCAGGTGTGCAGACAAAGCCTGAGTCCGACTGTTTATGGCAACACTGTTCCCAACAGCCCAAGGGATGGGAGAGCTGGCTGTCCATCAGCAGATGCGAGGATGAAGAGAACGTGGTGTAGGCACACAATGGACCGGTGTCTGGCCATTCACTCGAACACAGCTCTGAGGCGCGCCAGGCTGCAGCTGTGGGTGGAAATGTTCGCTGTGAGAAGGCAGCCAGCTGCTGGAGGCCACGCGTGCCACGGCTCCCTGTGTGTCCAAGCTGCTGGAGGCCACGCGTGCCACGGCTCCCTGTGTGTCCAAGCTCCTGCATTTGCAAAGTGGAGACAGAAAGTGTGTTGGTGGTTCTGGGGGCAGTGCAGAGTGGCTGATGGGTGGGCGCGAGGGTCCCTGCTGGGACTCGATGGAGGTGGTGTTCACACGGTGTCGTGAGGCTGCCGGCCGACACGGCATCGCACACTTCCAGGGGGCCGGAATGGCGACTTCGTGCTGTGTGCCGCATCCTAAGGGAAACAGATGCAGCTCGGGTGTTGAGGACTTGGTGTGCAGACGGTTGCGTGCACAGAGCAGCTCAGCCAGGCCGCTGAACCACGAGGGATCCACTGGTTTTAATGCGACCACACGGAGGATAAAGAGGAAAAAAATAGAATAAGAGAAAAAGGTTGTCCCCTGAAGTGGCGGATGCTGAACGATTTCAGTTCCTTTTTTTCAGAAGTGATTACAAATGGAAAGCCACGAATAACACGATTTTGAGGGTGTGTTTAATATTTTGACTTTAAAAAGGGGGCACTTAATTGAGGCTACACTTTAAGCCTAGGGTGGCTTAACTACACGTGGGAGACATGGTTGCTTTTGAGGGCAGCCCCTGCACTTTGTGCCTTCCAGAAGAACCGATCTGGACTCCTCTCTACAGCAAAGCCCCGTGGCCTGACTTAACACAGAGTCTGGAGTGAGCAGGGACGGAGGATACGAGCTGTGGCAGCCCTTTTGTTTAAGGAGGTGACTGCAGACTTGTTTGCAGGATGACTGACGCGGCCCTTGCAATTTCATGCTGCTGAATCCTAATTGTTCCTGAGACGGAGCAGTCGGCAGTGCGCTCAGCACACACTTGGAGTTGAACTTTCTGTTAGACACAGAGCTGCAGGCTTCGAGCACGACCTGACCAGTGGCAAACACGTCGTCTTTGAAAGAAATCCCATCCAGGAGCGAAGCCCACAGGTGGTTTGGAAAATTGATGCTCTTCTGGCCTGTTCCACGATAGTGCAAATACTTGAAACGTGTGGCTCCATGTGTCCCCTGGTGGAGACCTCGCAGGCTGGCGCGCGTATCACGTTTCCTTTCAGAAGTCAAACCACAGGGCATACCAAAGGAACGGGGCCCAGAGCCCAGCAAAGCGGCGATTTCTCCAGGCTAAAACACAGGCTGCATTAAAGCCACATGCTGCCAGGCCCGGGCCGGCCGGGGCG
Source organism: Oryctolagus cuniculus (assembly GCF_051225735.1). Taxonomy (NCBI): domain Eukaryota; kingdom Metazoa; phylum Chordata; class Mammalia; order Lagomorpha; family Leporidae; genus Oryctolagus; species Oryctolagus cuniculus. The sequence goes on along the minus strand of NC_142871.1, from coordinate 1,344,157 downwards.
GCACTCAGCAGGCGGGAGGCGGCGAGCCGGGAGGAGGGCGGTGCTGCCGGGGGCAGAGGAGCGGCAGCGCCTGTGCTCCGTCCCCTGTGCCCGCCGCGTCCCGGAGCTGCTGGCCCGGGTTGGACCAGCAGGGCTCAGCCGCAGCCAGCCAGAAATCACGCTGTGGAGACCCAGACGGTGACGGCCGGGCCGTGTGCGGGGGAGCCTGTTTCGGGCTCAGGGAGGCCTTGCCGTCGTCCTGAGACCCGGGCACTGCTTGTCGAGCGGGGGAAGCCGTTCTCCTTGGGTTATAAAATTCAGATTGTGTGTGTGATGTGGTGGTGCTAGCCGGGCGCGGTGCCCCTGCACACAGACGTGGCGTTCCAGTGCCGTGCTGCGCTACCTGGTCAGCGTTCGTGCTGTCGTCATCGAGTAGCGGGAAGACGGCCCTGGGTCCCCCTGGGAGCCGGAGGGCCTGGCATGGGCGGCAGTGAGGGCTCCCCTTTGACCCCTGGCTGTAGCAGGACGCGGGCTCCTCCCGTCCCAGACGGTTCCGGATCCGGCTCTCTGGAGTGCGATGAGAAGTGTCGGTGTTTTCAGGCCTGTCTACACTCGCTGGTCACTGAGTCCCAGGGGACAGCATCCCAAGCAGCAGTGGCAGTGCAGGCCTTGTAGGGGTGAGGCTGTGCAGTGGGCACTGGGCGCGCTGAGGCCCGCCGAGGACCCTGGACTCCTGCCTCCACTTGAGTGTCCGACCTGCCCTGTTACGGAGGGCGAGGCCGGCTCAGCGCTGACCCTGAGGTCCCGGGAATCGAAGAAACAGGAAGGGGAGCGGTCAGGATGTCCTCCCACGAGTGGTCCTGGAGACCCCAGGGCTGCCCTGAGGGTGGGACGTGCCCTCCCCCGGGCGCCCGATGCTCCCTGTCAGTTTCATTTCTGTGGCTCCTGCACCCTGCCCCTGCCTCGCCTGGCTCGGTCCTGCCGGGCTTCCCTGCATGTCCGGACCTGGGCCAAGGCTGTCTGTAGCTGGCCAGACACAGGCCCCGCGGTGTCTCCTGGACTTCCCCGTGGATGTGCCCAGCAAGTGTGCCTGAGCCTCAGTCTCCCCACGCAGCCAGCAGAACAGGGGACCCCTCCCCTGCTCACGGCCAGGCCTTGGTCAGGAGGAAGGCAGGGCAGGAGGAAGGTAGGGGGCCGAGCCCCAGGGTGCGCAGGTGCCGGGAAGGCCCCACCCGCCCCCGCCGGTGACTCACGCCGGCACCTTTGATGTCCCCGCCGGTTCTGCGTTCTCCCGTTGCGTAACCTCCCCTGCCTGTTCTCCCCCGCAGACGTGTCCAGGTGTGTGGCCGAGAGGAAGTACACCCAGGAGCAGGCCCGGAAGGAGTTCCAGCAGGTGTTCATCCCCGAGTGTGACGACGACGGCACCTACAGCCAGGTCAGCGGCCGCGCGGGGCGGCGGGAGCGGGCGGGCTGGCCTCGGGGACGCCCTTCTGAGCTCTGGGGGAGCCCAGCTCGCACCAGCAGATGAGGCGGGGAGCCCTCGCGGTCCCTGGCTGGCACGGGGCCTCTGCCCTCGCGGCCGGCACCCCAGCCCCGCTGCTGTGTGGAAGCCGCAGGGGTGACCCCGACCTGGCTCCTGGCTGGGAGTTGGACTTGGCTCGCTTTCCGTTACGTCAGGCAGCTCAGTGCTGGGCTGTGGATGGGAGGCGGAGCCAGGCCGAGGCCAGCACTCGCCTGTGACCACTGTTAGCCGAAGGCAGCAGTGGAGCGGAGGCTCCGCTCTGCACTCTAAGTGTGTCGACCCTGTCGGTCTGTACTAAGGGAACAGCACCCCTGAATGCAACATTAACAACACTTGGTTTAGACAAGAAAACAGGGCGTGCCCTTGACCACGCCCACCATCAGTGGGTTAATGTGAGTGCTGGCTTCTCAGAGCAGTCATGTGACCTTTAAGAGATGACCAAGGGAGGGGGCAGAGGGAGAGCCGGGACAGCCCAGCCCTGGTCAGCGGCTGTCTGAAGGGCCCAGGTGGCAGGCGGATGGCTGGGGAGACCACTTGTTGCTGGGCTCCCCTCCCTGACCCTGTCCTGAACAACTCGGAGACGCTGAGTGAGTCCTGACTCCATGCCTCAGTTTCCCCTTTGAGAGGAGGGTGTGGGCTCGGCCTGGGAGGGTGAGCCCTGGGACCCTGTGGCACACTGCGGAAGCACCAGGTCGCCTTTCTCCGAGGCCCATGGTCAGCAGCCTAGCCCAGCACCCTATCGAGCAGCTGTCCCTGAAGGCTTGGGCCCCAGCCGCACCTCGGAGGATGCCCTGGCCGTAGGGACCAGGGGCGCTGCAGCACCGGCCGGAGGGCTCACGTGTCCTGTCCTTTCCACAGGTCCAGTGTCACAGCTACACGGGATACTGCTGGTGCGTGACACCCAACGGGAGGCCCATCAGTGGGACCGCCGTGGCCCACAAGACACCCAGGTGCCCAGGTAGGTCTGGCTTGGCGTGGGGGTAGAAGACAGCAGTGAGTTTGCTGTTCCTCCCAACCACCCTTGCTGAGTTTGTGCATAGCTAGAAGGGGGTTCAGCAGCGGGTGGAGCGGAGCTGGGGTGGTGGACAAAGCCTACACTGTTCTGAAGCCGTTGTGGTTAGGAGCAGAAAAGCCGAGACACAGGTGTGCACACCTGTGCAGGCAAAAGCTCACTGAAGGAGGCGGCCCTGGTTGATGATGCCAGGCCACGGCGAGTCCGAATCTGTACCTTGTAGAGCTGCCGCCAGGACTGCGCTCGCCAGTGGAAAAGCCCACATGTTTGCTTTGGCCAGGAGAGCGAACTTTTCTCCTTTGTATATACACGTTTTGAAAGAAAAAGCATCATTCTTCATAGGCCAATTTCCAGATGGTTTATTTGTGTTATTTTATTACTCATAAGAGGGCTTGGTGTACTGAAAGTAATAAAGTTGGCAGGCTAACAATCTATAAAATGGTCTCTTTTCCATTAATATTTTACCAAAAAAGGCCATAAATGGTTCAGATCACTTTTACTGGAAAATGGTGTGCAGCCCAAGTTTGATTAATTTCTCAGGAGACGTTCGGACCATCCACGAGAAATCCCGTGGTCTGCCAGAAGTCCTAGCCTGCACGTATCAGGACAGCAAGACAGGCGTGTCATCACATGACATAATGAAGTAGAAGACATGATATCACATGACATAATGAAATACAGACATGTCATCACAAGGCATAACAAAGTACAAGACATGATGACACATAACATGATAAAGTACAAGGCATGTCATCATGTGACATAATAAAGTAAAAGACATGATATCACATGACATAACAAAGTGCAAGACATGATAACGCATGGCATAACAAAGTACAAGACATGTCATCATGTGACATAACAAAGTACAATCATGCCATCAACAGCATAATAAAGTACAAGGCATGCCATCATATGGCGTATTGAAGTCCAAGACACGTCATCACATGACATAATAATCACAAGGCATGTCATCACATGTCATAACAAAGTACAAAGCATGTCATCACATGACACAATAAAATACATGGCATGTCATAACATGACATAAACACAAGACACATCATCACACGACATGATAAAGTATGAGACATGTCATCATACAACATAATGAAGCACAAGGCATGTCATCATATGACATAATAAACACGAGACACATCATCGTACGGCATAATGAAGTATAAGACATGCCATCAGATGGCATATTGAAGGACAAGGCATGCCATCACATGACATAATAAACACAAGACACGTAATCACATGACATAACAAAGTACAAATCATGTCATCCACAGCATAATAAAGCACAAGACATGTCATTATGTGACATAATGAAGTAGAAGACATGATATCACATGACATAATGAAGTAGAAGACATGATATCACATGACACAACAAAGTATAAGACATGTCATATGACATAATAAAGTACAAGGCATGATATCACATGACAGAATAAAGTAAAGGACATGATATCACATGTCATAACAAAGTGCAAGGCATGCCATCATATGACATAATAAGGTGCAAGGCATGATATCATATGACAGAATAAAGTACAAGGCATGTCATCACATGGCATAATAAACAGAAGACGCATCATCATACAACACAATGAAGCACACGGCATGTTTCCCAGCTTCCCGTGTAGGGTGTTAGAATAGTGACATTTGGACTTCACGTTTAGACCTGGTTTCCATTTAGGGGCGGGAATTCTGTTCCTTGATGCAGACATCTGCAGAAGATGCCGGGTTAGAACTCCTGGCTCCTCACCCTCACGGGCCCACAGAGCCTGAGCTTCTGGGAGGCTGCTCCCCACTGCAGAGCCGCGTGACGTGGAGTTAGAATGTGATTATCAAAAAAGCTATTTGTCATCCAGGACCTAAAAGACCGACATGCACGTGTGTGTATGTGTGTGATGTATGTGTATATGTGTATGCGTGTGTATGCGTGTATATAAATGTGTGTGCATGTGTGTATATGTGTATGTGTGTATGTATATGTATGTATATTGTGAATATATATGTGTGTGTGTGTATATATATACTGAGAGCGAGCGAGCGAGCTGACGGTGGTTGATCCTCAGAGCCGGTTTGCAGGGCCCTGGAGGAAGGGGAGAAGGCAGAACTGGCACTGTTCGGGTGGACTCTGCATCCCTCGCTCGGACGCATCGCGGAGGTTTCTCTCTGGTCTCCCTCCCGCAGCAGCGTTTACAGTTGAGCCTGGTTTTACAAAGCAGGACGCAGAGGGGCTGCCCGGGGTCCTGGTGGTGCTGAGCGTCTGGAAGGACCTCCTCGTACACCAGTTGCAGAACGGACGAACTCCACGCTGTCTGCAACAGTGAATCTGGAACCAGATCGCCGCGGCTCCCTCCGTCCCGTTTCCAGCCAGGCCTCAGTAACGCTTCGCTAACAGAAATGCCCCCTCGTCAGCTCGGGCTTCTAGCCACGGGAGTAAAGAGGGTTTTGCCTTTTTGCTCCGAGAGCCTGGTCCGACTGTGTCGAGCTGCTCCTGAGGGGGATAAAACCTTGTGGTGTAGACAGCTGGGGCCCCTGCGCTGGCTCGGATGTGGTGTAGACGGCTGGGGCCCCTGCGCTGGCTCGGATGTGGTGTGGACGGCGGGGCCCCTGCGCTGGCTCAGAGAGGGGCCTGGCCTTCTGCATGGTTTGGGGCATGGACCGGCGCTACGGCCTCAGGGCCAGGGGGCCGGTGACGGTCACTCGCTGACTTCCCGGTCACTCCCCGGCTGCAGCCCAAGCTCCTGTGCGGCAGATGTGGCTGCGGGAGGGCAGGTGCTCGTGTGGGGGCATCTTGCAGCTGCAGAGTCGCTGGCGGCTTGTGCAGAGAATTTGGGGACTCAAGGGGGAGATGCAGGGGAACGGAGGGCGCCTCACCCTCACACCGGGGGGCTCTGATGCTGACCCAGCACAGAAAGGGCTGGCGCAGGGCTGCGGGGCTGGGTGGGTGTGGCTGTCCAGGGGACTGTGACTGTGACAGGGTCACAGCAGGCGGGTCTCCACGGCAGACACCGGGACTCACTGCCTGTGCATCCCCCACGCTCCGAGTCAGTGCAGCCCGGTGCACCTCCCCCACCCGGTGCACCTCCCACACCTGGTGCACCTCCCCCACCTGGTACACCTCCCACACCTGGTGCACCTCCCACACCCGGTGCACCTCCCCGCCTGGTGCACCTCCCACACCCGGTGCACCTCCCCCACCTGGTACACCTCCCACACCCGGTGTACCTCCCACACCTGGGTCACCTCCCCCACCTGGTGCACCTCCCCCACCCAGTGCACCTCCCCGCCTGGTGCACCTCCCACACCTGGGTCACCTCCCCCACCCAGTGCACCTCCCCCACCCGGTGCACCTCCCACACCCGGTGCACCTCCCCCACCCAGTGCACCTCCCACACCCGGTGCACCTCCCCGCCTGGTGCACCTCCCACATCCAGTGCACCTCCCCGCCTGGTGCACCTCCCACACCTGGTGCACCTCCCACACCTGGTGCACCTCCCCCACCCAGTGCACCTCCCACGCCCGGTACAGCCCAGTGCACCTCCCAGCCTGGTGCACCTCCCACGCCCGGTACACCTCCCAGCCTGGTGCACCTCCCACACCTGGTGCACCTCCCAGGCCCGGTGCACCTCCCCGCCTGGTGCACCTCCCACACCCGGTGCACCTCCCCGCCTGGTGCATCTCCTACGCCCGGTGCACCTCCCACGCCTGGTGCACCTCCCACACCCGGTACACCTCCCCCACCTGGCGCACCTCCCACGCCTAATGTGACGCAAGCACTGGCCTCTCACAGACAGGATCTGAGTGTCCATGGGGTCTGGAGCCAGTGCCCGCTACAGAGGAGCACCTCACTGGTGCCTGCCTGCTGGGCACCGTGGCGCTCGCAGCCCTGGCCCGAAGGGAGCGCACCCAAGGCCCCTGCAGCACCCAAGGCCCCTGCAGCACCCAAGGCCCCTGCAGCACCCAAGGCCCCTGCAGTGCACTGGCAGCTCAAGCAGCAGCTGGGGACGCATGCTGGCAGTGGAGCCGCCCCACGCCTGGGGCACACGGGCTTAGTGGTTGGGGAGGGGCTGGCCTGGGGATACCTTGGCCTGCGGGCTGTTCACCTGGTCCTGGGGCGGCCCCTTTATATTAGTACTTTTCTTTGGGGCACCTGGCAGGGGGTGGTACCATGGCAAACAGCGTGGGGCCTGCAGGGAGCCTGGGGATGGAGGAGCCTCTCTCACCCCTCGCGCTCGCCCTGCTGACAGCACTGTCTGCTGCTCACAGCTTGGAGACAGACGCCTGTGGGTTTAGTCCCCGGGTCTGTGGACGGCTGGGCGCTCAGGACACGGCACAGCACCCAGGGTGCTCCCAGCGGTGCCAGGCGTGGCGGGTGGGTTTCCCTGTGCTCTGTGCCTCCAGCCTGCTCTGGGCACCTCCATGAGTCCCACTTGTTCAGCGGGACTTTCTCTGCCTTTTTCCTTTGCTTTTCTTCTCCTTTTCTTCTCCAAAGAATTGAAGAGTGACATTGCTGGGGGCGGGAGCAGAGCTCACAAACGGCTTTTGTCCCCGGCTCCCTGTTAGCAGCTGGCACCTCCTCCGTGATGTGCGAACAGCGTCAGGACCTGCCTCTCATCTCCTCCTGCCAGCCTGCTCCTCGGCGAGGCCTGCTCCTGGCCTGAGCACAAAGTGGTCTCAGGGGTTGTAAGCTGAACCCGCGGAGAAGGCGTCTTTGAAATCCCGGTGCCCAGAGTGGAGCTGTGCACGTGAGCGGAGGGGCCTGCGAGGCCGGAGGCAGAGGAGTGGGAGCCGCACACCTGCCGCGGCCAAGCCCCTCGTGGCCCCCACCCGGCCCTCCGTCAGCAGAAGGCAGCCTGGTAGTTACAACCAGATGGTTACATGTGTGTGTGCGGTTACAGGCAGATTTTCCGTGTGTAAGTGTGTGGTTATAGGCAGATGTTTCCGTGTGTGTAGTTACAGGTGCATATTTCCGCGCATGTGTGTGTAGTTACAGGCAGAGATTTCTCTGTGTGTGTAGTTACAGGCAAATGTTTCCCCTGTGTGTGTAGTTACAGGTGGATGTTTCTGTGTACGTGTGTAGTTATTGGCAGATGTTTGTGTGTGTGTGTGTGTGTAGTTACACGTGGATGTTTCCGTGTGTGTGTGTGTGTAGTTACAGGCGGATGTTCCCGTGTGTGTGTAGTTACAGGCGGATGTTTCTGTGTGTGTAGTTACAGGCGGATGTTTCTCTCTGTGTGTGTGTAGTTACAGGCGGATGTTTCTCTGTGTGTGTGTGTGTAGTTACAGGTGGATGTTTCTGTGTGTGCGTGTGTAGTTACACGTGGATGTTTCCGTGTGTGTGTGTGTGTGGTTACAGGTGGACTGATGTGCCAAGTGACCTCCCACCATTTTTCCTCCTGAAAAATGACCCTTATTAATGGATTTCAATAGGCATCAGCAATGAAAGCTAAAAACTAACAACCCGCACACCAGGCAGAAAGCACACTGACCCTCAGGCCGGCTCCGCAGCGGGAGTGAAATCCAGACCTCGGGGAGGACAGAGCTGACCCCCCTGTGCCCGCAAGGCTGGGCGGTGACTGAGAGAGTGTAGCTGACGGCCACCCGTGCGGGTTCTTCCATAGACACCGCTGTTATGTCTGAGGCATCCATTTCAGCCTGACGAGACAGAGTGGGGGTCAGGCGGGGCCATGCAGGTTTGTGAAGCCCCCAGGGAGTTCCGGAGGCCGGCGGCTCTGAGGGTATTTGCTTGATCCCGACTTTTTCGAAGACTGAGATGGTAGAGGAGAGGCCGAGGGGGCGGCTGTGATGGAGAGGACTGCTCTGGCCGCGGGACCGGGCCGCGTGGCTACGCCTGACTCTGCCCTGGGTGGCGGCAGCTTCGTGCCCACGGGGCGAGCTGCCCTCGGGCTGAGCTGCTCCTCTGCCGTCTTTTCACTCGCGCTTACTTTGAACGACCCCCCCCTTTCACGGGCGATGCTTTGGTGGTGCTGCTTTCATTCAGGAGAAAGGGCCTTTGGGAAGTGCCTGGCACTCGCACTTCTGCTGCACTGCCCTCCCGGACTTGCCTGCGCACTGGGTTTGTTGGCTAACTGGGCCCTGAGCTGGAGTGTTCTCTGCACTGCTTCGTCTCGCCTGCTCCGGCAATGGCTTCCCAATGGCTTGTCTCTCCTACATTCTAATATGTGATGGAACTTTCTAGAAGAAATCAAGAGATCTTTTAGAAGCTAGTGGTCCCAGCGTGCACTGTTCCCTTCAAGGAACAATGGGTGCGTCCTCTGGACACGTTCTGTGTGTGGAAGGCCTCCCGGCAGACCAGGGACCCTGCCCCGGCCCCCGCCCTCCACCCCCGCTGTCGCAGCCATCTTGTTTCTTGGACAAGTGCTACGTATCTTTAACAGCGTCTTCTTTGCCCTCTCTGCAGCCACACTGGCCAAACCTTGGGCAGGTTTACGAAACCACTAACGTGTGTGGCCCTGTTGTGAGACTGCTCCGGCTGAGCTCAGGCACCCCCTCCTGCCACGGAAGCACGCAGGTCAGGGGTGAGGGTGGGAGGTGCCGCAGAGGACACAAAGCCAGGAAGTGGAAGGCCGACGCAGAGACGGCCGCACACCTGCGCACCTGTGCCCCTGCGTGCTTTTTGCTCCGCAGTGCCTGGCCCGTCAGGGTGCTGTGCTGACACTGAGCAAACCCACGGGGCCTCCCCGCCACCCCCACCCCCGCCCCCACCCCAGGCACGTCCCGCCTGAGTCCTCTCAGCACATGGCCGTGGGCGAGCGTCAGGGGGATCAGAGTGGGTCTCTGGGCAGCATGGTCTGAGCGGCCCCCGAGGCTGTGTGGATGACGAGGCGCCGGTGGCCCAGGCTCCTTAGGGCTCTGCTCCCTGGCCTGGCGTGAACACAGCCCGTGCCTCACCGGCTCCTCTGACACAGCGCTGTTCCCTGTGGGAGGTGTTCTCACTCTTGGCCGTCAGCACTCACGCTGGTTGGCGAAGTGCAGGGGCGTGGCCAGCACAGAGCAGGGGCGTGGCCAGCACAGAGCAGGGCGTGGCCAGCACAGAGCAGGGGCGTGGCCAGCACAGAGCAGGGGTGTGGCCAGCACAGAGCAGGCGGGCTCACAGCAGAATCTGAGGACCCGTTTCACAGGTGAGGCAGCTGAGGCTCTGAGGGGGTGCGGGCACCTGAGGGCCTCAGAGCTGGGAGGTGAGGTTTGAACTTCTGCCGCGCTCCGCCCTCTCCACCCAAAGCCACATCGGTGGGGCGTGGCCCAGTCTTTCTGTCCCCTCCGACCGTCCAGGTACAGAAGTGACCGGCAGGAAGGCAGAGCCAGAGACGCCGGCTTCCAGAGAACGGGGTGGCCCCCACTCCCGCCCCCTCCCCTGTCTGTCCCTGTGTCCCTCTGCCCTCCGATGCCGTGAGTTTGTGCCGATCACCTGTGCTGGGAAGGGCGTCGGCCCCAGGTGGGCTCACTGCAGACCGCTCACCTGCCCCAGCATGCGTCTCTCAGGTTCGCCTCTCCTGCTCTATCTACAGTGCAGGAGTAGGTAGGAGCGGGCCTGAGACCTCATGCTTTAGCAGACCCTGCCCCGGTACGGGCTGGCTCGGCAGTGACTGGTGTGGCCGAGTGTGGCTGGATTTGAACCAGGTGCAAGACCTCATGGCTCCCTATCCCTCCCTCCCTCCGCGTTTGTGGTTTTCTTTGCAGAAACACTGCCCTAATTGCCAGAAAGGCACTGAAACCCGAGGGCGGGGGAGGTGTCTGGCCCGAGCGAGGCTCGGACACCTCCTCAGAGAAGGTCAGCGGCGCCCCCCGGAACCCGGCCGGCGCTGGCAGAGCCCCGAGCGTTCAGACGCGCAGGAGCCGCTCCTCGCTCCTAGGTGTGCCTGCTGCACCTGCGCCCCGACCCTTGCCTGTGGGCGCCCCGCGGGCCTCAGCTGCCCCGGCCGCCCGAGAAGCCTGCGTGAGGAGCCAGCCCTGCCTCTCTGGGCTGTGACTCTAATTACTGGTAGCATACCTATGTTCCACGTACAGTAATACAACCCGCACGCTTACATTCAGAATTATCACCACGGTGCTCTCATTTCCAGGCAGAAGGAGGACATATGTTTGGCTCCACGGTGAAAATAAGCAATGACTGAGGAACCTAAGCCCCTAAGAAACCTGGGTTTGTGAAATGTTGCTGCAAAGGCAGGAGGCAGAGGGGCAGGGGTCTGCGGGGGCCACGCAGGGGGCCACTGTGGCTCCCGGGTTCTGATGCCTCGAGGGGGCGTGGTGTGTCAGCGCCTGGTGGCAGAGCAGACGGGCGAGGAGGAGGCGCACACCTGGTGCCCCCGGCAGCTCTCAGCACAGGTGCCCGCGTGTACCTCGTGCCCCCTGACGGCTCTCAGCACACGTGCCCACATGTACCTCGTGCCCCCTGACGGCTCTTAGCACACGTGCCCGTGTGTAACTAACTTGTGTCTGCTGGCATCTGCTAGCACACGTGCCCATGTGTAACTAACTCGTGCCCCCTGACGGCTCTCAGCACACGTGCCCGCGTGTACCTCGTGCCCCTGACGGCTCTCAGCACACGTGCCTGCATGTAACTAACTCGTGTCCCCTGACGGCTCTCTGCACACGTGCCCGCGTGTACCTTTGCCTGCTGGCAGCACGCCCGCATGTGCCGTTGTTGGCTGATTTCACAGACACATTCCCAAGTGCGTGCCCATGCCGCGTGCCTGAAGCTTGCATTGCCTGATGACTATCCCTGGGAACAGAAGGTTCTAGAACGGCCGTGTTCTCTTTCTCAAGTGTGGGCAGGCACCTGGGCACCACCCTCAGGGCGGCTTCAGACCATAGCTCGGGGGAGACGGCGCTGCCTCCCTGCCGCCCGGGACCCTTGGCCAGTGGACGGCGCCCTCCCTTCCCGAGGCCCTGCTGTGACATCCCCACACAGCAGGTCACAGACTTTGTGTTTCTGCTGTAAATACCAGTCTGTGTTGCAACGCCGCGTGCACCGTGGAGGTTCTGGGACGTTTGAGCAGCACCACCTGGCCAATGGCTGCCGCCGTTCTGTCCTGGACTGAAGAGGCAGACAGACGCCCCGGCAGTTCTGACCCTGTGTGCTCCTTTGTTAAGTGGAAAGAAGAGGGGAGGAGTGAGCGGGCACCGGGAGCGGTGCTCGTGCCCGGAGACCGGGGGACGCTGACGGCTGACGGTGCCGGGTGCCGTCTCACGGGGTCCCCCTCGGAAGGCCCCTGTCCATTTTTTCTCCGCTGTGATCGGGGCTTCTGAGCGTCCCTTGTGTGGGGGGCAGTGCCCCAGGGGTGCTGTGGGAGGGTGAGGGGCAGCCGTCTGTCCTGTGCTGCTGGTGGCTCTGAGAGGACGTCCCCTCGGTGTCGGGCGCTGGCCCGGCTCGGGTGGCATCAGCGTTTCTGGGCTGCCGCCGCTCCTTCTGCACCGGAGCTAACCCCGCCCTCTTCCCTCTCGCAGGTTCCGTAAACGAGAAGTTGCCCCCGCGGGAAGGTGCCGGGAAAGCAGGTACCTATCTAAGAATGAATTCCGGGGGTGCACCGTGGGGGCCCCTCTACACTGAAGCACTCCTTAGGCTGCAGCGTGAGCGCGACCTGGTGCGCGTGACCAGGGTGGCGGGAGCCGGGCAGCCGGTCAGATGGCGCTTACCGTCGCCAGCCACCCGCCAGGGACAGGCTTGCATGGGCCAGGCCCTGTGGGGCGTCACCTAGAGCCTGGGTTGGCGCCCGTGTGGAGGGCTGGGGGTGCAGCCGATTGGGTCCCCGGGGGTTCTGAGTGCTCAGGACACTGATGGGGTGTTCCTGCGCCTTCTCCGTCTGCAGCGGCCACTTTCTCTGTGACTGGTGCCCCCCAGAGCAGAACAGAATGTTCTGGCCGTCTCCCCAAAAGGCTGCCTGGCGGCCTCGGTTCCTGTCCTGCAGGCTGGGTGGGGTCCTCACTCTGCTCCCGGCTGTGGCCCCCAGTCCCAGGGACACAGCCTCATCCTAGCCCAACCCGAACGCCAGGAGCCAGTCTTGTTTTTTAATTTTAAACTTATTTATTTGACAAGTTGTCAAATGGAGGGAAGAAGGCAGGGAGGGGAGAGAACACCTCCAGTGCACGAGTTCACTCCCTGAGTGCCGACCGATGCCGGGCAGGCCAGGAGGAAGCCAGGAGCCGGCACTCCGGTCTCCCACGTGGGTGGCAGAGGCTCCGGCACCGGAGCCACCGCCTGCTGCCTCCCACGCGGCATTGCAGGACGCCGGTGTGGGGAGCGGAGCTGGACATCAAACCCAGGCACACGGGGCGCAAGTGTCTTAACCGCTAAGCCAAACACTGGCCCCCAGACAAAACCAATCATGTTTCAAAGCCAAAATCGTAGGCACTTTTCGTTTTCCCAGTGCAGTTCTTGGTATAATGAGCCAGTGACGAGGACGAGAGGCTGAAGACAGACCTGGTTGTATTAAGCACAGCTTGCAGGCCCGTCCCCGGCCGGGGCATCATTTGTGAGAGTCCCTGTGTGACTGAGGCATCTGCACTCCACAGGGACAAGCTGGCCCCGAGCAGGTGCCGCCCGCGTGCACCAGTGTCAGCAGCGGCAGAGCCGGCCCCACGCGAGGGGAGGATGTGGCCTGTGCTCGGTGGGCTGGAAAGAGCGGGTGGGGTTCGGTGGGACAGACAGCTCGTCCCTGAGGGAGACAGCTCCTTCCTGCTCACAGGCCCCGGCCGGTGGGACTGGCGCTGTCTCGGCAGCGGTGTGTTGGACAGGATGGAGAGGAGCTTTCTATAGAATATAAGAACAGGTTGCCTGTGTCCGTCTAATGCAGTGCAGGTGGACGTACGGAGCTTTGTTAGAGAAAAGACCAGGACTCGTGACTAGGAAAATCAGCTCAAACGCTAGAAGGCAGGAGGAGACGGGACAGTGCCTGACATTCCTGTGCCAGGCACGGGGTTGGGGGGCCACGAGTCCCTGGACCAAGCCCCCTCTGCAGGCAGCTGGCAGGGACCCGGGAGGTGGAGCAGCAGCTGCTGGCCCCGGCGTGGTGGCCTGCGCAGCCGTCGGCGAAGCCCACACCAGCGATGGCGCATTTGATTCCTGTCATTCTAAGAGGCGGAGATGCGTCGCATGCCGACTTTTCTCAGTGTGTTCTTCCCGATGCTTCGTGCGTCAGAGGTGTCTTGGATACGAGCCCTCATTTCATTTTGTTTTCTTGGGAAAAGTTTGCAAAATAGTCAGTAGCAAAACATTCAGCTGATTTTTGCTGTCAACATTAGACTTGGTATTTCAATTAATGTGATTCAACATTTGGGTCAGTATTTTGACGGCAAACTTGTTTAAGAGATTGTTCACCATTAAGGATTTTTTAAAAAATTCTGTTTGGTTTTCCACCTCAAACGCTGTAAGACAACTTCATGTTCGTCCTTCCGACAGCTGGGAAAGTGACTAGCTGGCCCATCCCTCCCTTGTCGCCATCTCTCGTGGGCTGATCCTGGTTTTCTGTGACAGAGCTCCATGAACAAGGTGTGGGGTGGGGGCCGGGGGCCACACGTGGGGAGCAGGGCTTCCAGGAGCCGTTCTGCTTCGTGTTGGCCGGGACCCGAGTGTGGTTGTCAGTTGGACAAGGCCGCCCTTGCTGAATTCAGTTCCCCCTTGGGATCTGCGAGGACCCCTTGAATGCCAAACCCACAGATGCCGCGGTCCTCGGCAGAAAACGCTGTGTGCGTCCCGGCCTGCGGGGGGCTTTCAATGGTCTTGGGGAGAACGCGGCGTCCGCGCTTGCTCTGCTGAGTGGTTCCAGGGAGATGACAAAAGCAGAGGACCTGTGTGGGTCCCGTCCAGCCACAGCTGCCTGTGAGCATTTTCAGGCTGTCCCTGAAGGGGACGTAGGGCTCCCATCACTCGTGCCACCCCCAGGCCCTTGTCGCCATCTGCAGCCGGGCGAGGTGGAAGCGGTGTCTGAGGTGTGGTCAGGACAGTGGCGCGGTCCACGCCTCCCCCGCCCTGGTCTTCCCACCCAGGACAGGCAGGGCAGGGGACGATGTCCGCTTTGGCTCCGCCCCAGCAGCCTCTCTGTGAGGCCCAGTGTTTTACCCAGTGCTGGGCCCCCTGCTCAGGTCACCCCAGCCCAGCCTGCCCAGGGCCCCCATGGATTGGAACCCCAGCGGACGTGGCTCAGGCTTGGGCAGGCTCACGGGTGCCTGCGTCTGTTCGGGGCTGTGTGGGGTCTGTGGGGGGTCTGTTTGGGGCTGTGTGGGGTCTGTGGGGGGTGCATGCGTGTCCAGCATTGTCCTGCATGCACTTACTAACTCACTCTCATAATTGTAGTCTCCTTGCAAATCTTTTCCGTTCTGAATTCAGATGATGCCGCAGCTCCCGCGTTGGAGACTCAGCCTCAAGGAGATGAGGAAGGTGAGTGGGGTGGGGGAGTGTGAGGGCGGGCGAGGGGCTGGGGGTCCCATCACCCCATGCAGTGCACCGCTGGGTGTGGAGGGCGGGCGAGGGGCTGGGGGTCCCATCACCCCGTGCAGGGCACTGCTGGGTGTGGAGGGCGGGCGAGGGGCTGGGGGTCCCATCGCCCCGTGCAGGGTGCCCCTGGGCGTGGAGGGCGGACGAGGGGCTGGGGGTCCCATCGCCCCATGCAGGGTGCCCCTGGGCGTGGAGGGCGGGCGAGGGGCTGGGGGTCCCATCGCTCCAGCGCAGGGTGCCCCTGGGCGTGGAGGGCGGCAGGCCAGGCACATACTTGCCCCTGCGTCACCTCACTGACACGTGGACTCTGAAATCACCTCCCAGACAGAGCTCCTGTGCACAGAAGCAGAGCGCGGCCTGGGAGGGGGTGGGGAGACGTGGGTCAAAGGGCAGAGCGCTGTGGTCCCCGGGCCTGCGGGCCCAGAGTCTCCTGGGTGTGCAGCGTGAGGAGGAGGGCTGACAGCACAGGTGCGCGCCGGGGCGTCCTGAGGGAGCAGGTTGTAGGAACTCTGACCACTCGCACAGTATTAGTGTGGGCTGACAGGTGCCTTAGCTCTCTGGGCTTTGGAAGTCACCTCTCCTGGGCATCAGGACGGCTCATGTCCCCTCGGAGGGACGCAGGCAGAGGCCGTGCGGGCAGCCCTCCCCAGCTTCGTGAGGGCGCCCGCTCTTTCCTGATGACCTTGGGACCCGAGGCTTCCTCGTGTTGCCATTGCTTTCCCACTGCAGGACAGGAGGTTTTGCTTATTTTTTTAAAGATTTATTTGATGTATTTGTCAGTCAGAGAGAGAGAGCGAGAGCGAGAGAGAGAGAGAGAGAGCGAGCGCTCTTCCACCCGCCGGTTCACTCCCCAAATGGCTGCACAGCTGGGGCTGGGGCTGGGCCAGGCTGAAGCCAGGAGCCAGGAACTCCAGCTGGGTCTCCTGTGTGGGTGCAGGGCCCACGCACTGGGGCCGTGTTCCGCTGCTTCCATAGGCGTCTTATCAGGGAGCTGGATCGGGGTGGAGCGGCTGGGAGGCCAACAGGTGCTCATGGCGATGCTGGTGGCGTAACCTGGCGCGCCACAGTGCCGGCCCCTGGGAATACATTTAGTAAGAATTTATGAATCGAAAGCTCACTATTTGGATAACATAAAATCATATTTCAGACACACGTGTCCCTCACATTGCCCATCTTCGTTAGTGGCCATGACAAGGAGATGTCCTGCCTTCACCTTTAACTGGTTGTCGGGCGGGCTATCTGCCAAAATCCCACCAGTTCTGGGGTCGGAGGAGGCAGGAGACAGGGTGTGCGGCCAGCACATTACCGACAAGCAGGACGGAGAGGTGGCAGGGTGACGCTAGCTAGTGACAGCAGGTCAGGTGACGGCCAGTGTGTGCCCGGCACTGTGTCCGCGGCAAGCGCACTGAGGCAGCCTGCGGGGTCCCGAGGCTCGGACCTGCCGTCCGGCCACACCGCAGCTTCAGCTCCGACTGCTCGACAGTGTGACCAGAAAGTGTGTGTTCCTGACGTGTGGGGGAGACCTGGCTCCGTGCGCTGGTGCTTTGAGCGCAGCAGAAGCCCTGAGCTGTGTGGCTGCGGACGGGACTACCGGCCCGTGCCTGCGTATACCGGGCTTCTTTCAAAATCCTGTCTGGTTTCAGGCCGCACTGAGCTGTCCTTGTGGGTGAAGGATAAAGCCACACATTGACAGTGATGTGTTTAAAATGCCCCCATTGTCTCCCTGTGTCTCATGAACACAGTCATTCGATGGCTTCTGTCAGCACCTTCCATCTGCGTGTGCCATTTGGCGGTAGGTCACCTGGCGGCACGTGGCCCCGAGTCTGTGTTCAGAGGAGTTAAAAGCGGCCGCCTTTCTGTTCTTGCGCACTAGATATCGCGTCTCGCTACCCCACGCTCTGGACGGAGCAAGTGAAGAGCCGGCAGAACAAAACCACCAAGAACTCAGGTAACCGGGCTGGGCGCACTGGCCGGGCTTTGCCAGAGCCAGGCAACTGGGCTGGGCGCACCGGCCGGGCTTTGCCAGAGCCGGCAACTGCCTCTTCTCTTGGAGCTGGGCGTGGACTCGCCTTTCCCTTGGTGGCTGTCGTGGGAGCAGCACCACTTTATGACTTGGCTGCCAAAATGCACATTGAGGGTTGGCACTGTCATGAAATTTTCTTAGTTTTTCCAAAAAGTTTCTCCATCTGCTCTAGGCAAACTCTAGCTGCAGGCTTAAAGATGAAGATGCTGGTTAATGAGAGTTCGCTTTTGGCCTGATGGCAGCGGTGTGCACACACGCGGCTACTCATTCTGTTTGCTGCAAGGCCGTGCTGGCCGGGGCTGCTGCCGGCGTCCGAGGCCTCAGCCTGCGGCCTGGGCGGGCTCTGCGACCGCAGCTTCAGGGGCCCCAGCTGATTGCCTGTGTCCCCCACCCCCACCCCGCGAGTTCCCGTTTTCCTCCTGAAGCGGAGCTGTGCTCCCTGCACGGGGCCGTGCGGCTGCGGAGAGACACAGAACCGGAAGCGCTGGGTGTTCCGGGCTCTGCCCAAGGCCGGCAGAGGCGGCGTCTGCCTCAGCTCCCCGAGCTGTGCTCTGGCCCCCGCCTGCCACGGGTGCCAGGGGCTGTGGGAGGCCAGCACACCGCGGGCATCTGGTCCAGGCCCTGCACGGGGCTGTTGCCGGGAAACCATCAGTCTGGGGGTTCAGCG
This sequence comes from Oryctolagus cuniculus, assembly GCF_051225735.1. Lineage (NCBI taxonomy): Eukaryota > Metazoa > Chordata > Mammalia > Lagomorpha > Leporidae > Oryctolagus > Oryctolagus cuniculus. Next base: position 1,326,479 of record NC_142871.1, on the reverse strand, counting down.
CCCGCCCGAGCCCCAGGCCGGTCCTGGCGCCTCGCCCACTGGCTGTGCCTTGCTCTGCGGGGAGCTTTGCCCTCGTCCTCGTTGGCTGAGAGAGACAGGGAGAGATCCAGAGACCTGACCTTGAGGTCCGTGTGCAGAAAACAAATTCAGAGCGCGTCGCGATGCTCCAGGACTGAGGTCAGGGTCAGAGCGTGTCGCGATGTTCCAGGACTGAGGTCAGGGTCAGAGCGCGTCGCGATGCTCCAGGACTGAGGTCAGGGACAAGAATTAACCCGGAGGCGCCCTCGTGAACGCAGAAGCCGAGTTCCGGGAATTCCGTGCCGAGTTGTCCCCAAATCGCCCGATTCGCTTCTGCGCTGTGAAAGCTGGTGCTGGCGTGCAGCCGCCTGGCGCTGCGCTTCGGCCTACGGGTGGTCCCGAGGCTGCTCGCGGGGGCGGCACGGCGGCACCGGCCCTGGGTTCCAGGGAGCAGCGCCCAGTCACGGTGGCTGAGGTCCCCAGGAACGCACTCGCCCTTAAAGTGAAAACCCCTATCAGGCCACCGCACGTCGGTGGTGTCAGGTTCCGGGACGTCATGTGTGGTGTCAGGCTGTGTGACGTCACATGTGATGTGAGGCTGTGTGACATCGGGCTGTGTGGCGTCAGGTTGTGTAACATTGGGCTGTGTGGTGTCAGGCTGTGTGACGTCATGTGTGGCATCAGGCTGTGTGACGTCAGGGTGTGTGACGTGAGGTTGTGTGATGTCAGGATGTGTGACGTCACGTGTGACGTGAGACTGTGTGGCGTCAGGCTGTAAGACGTCACGTGTGACGTGAGGCTGTGTGGCGTCAGGCTGTGTGGTGTCAGGCTGTGAGACGTCACGTGTGACGTGAGGCTGTGTGGCGTCAGGCTATGTGGTGTCAGGCTGTAAGACGTCATGTGTGGTGTCAGGCTGTGTGACATGAGGTTGTGTGACGTCATGTGTGACGTGAGGTTGTGTGACGTCAGGCTGTGTGACGTCAGGCTGTGTGACGTCATGTGTGATGTGAGGCTATGTGACGTCGGGCTGTGTGGTGTCAGGTTGTGTGACGTCGGGCTGTATGGTGTCAGGCTGTGTGATGTCACGTGTGGCATGAGGCTGCGTGGCGTGAGGCTGTATGACGTCATGTGTTTCGTCAGGCTGTGTGGCGTGAGGCTGTGTGGCATCAGGCTGTGTGACGTCACGTGTGACGTGAGGCTGTGTGACGTTGGGCTGTGTGGTGTCAGGTTGTGTAACATCGGGCTGTGTTGTGTCAGGGTGTATGATGTGACGTGTGACGTGAGGCTGTGTGGCGTCAGGCTGTGTGGCGTCAGGCTGTGTGACGTCATGTGTGACATGAGGCTGTGTGACGTCATGTGTGACGTGAGGCTGTGTGGTGTCAGGCTGTGAGACGTCATGTGTGGCGTGAGGCTGTGTGACGTGAGGTTGTGTGACGTCATGTGTGACATGAGGTTGTGTGGCGTCAGGCTGCGTGGTGTCAGGCCGTGTGACGTCATGTGTGACGTGAGGCTCTGTGATGTTGGGCTGTGACCCTGGGTTGCACCCACATGCGCTTGTGGACCAAGGACACGGCTGGGCTCGGCCCTTCCCGCGCTGCCCCCAGGGCGCACGCCCTTCCGCGTCCCACAGCAGAAACCTGGCAGCCTGCGTGTTGGTGCATTGGCCGGCGCTGAAATCGCCTCTGACAGGCATTGAGCTGAGCCATGCGGGGCACGCGGGCGTAGTGCAGACCCGGGCTGGTTTGTTCCGGGCTGGCCCGCGGCAGACACTCCAGTTGTCCTTGGGAGGTGCGCGTGTGCGCGGTTATTCAACTTGACTTCTTGTTTGGTGATTTTGAGCTCTGCCCAGCTTGTCGGGCCCGATCCTGTCCTGCAGCTGTCACCGGGCTGGAGACCTGCCCCCACCTCCAGTGCTGCTCCCCACCCCTCCCCAGGTGCTTGTCAGGACCACGTGACCGACCAGCAGCCGCAGTGGGCGCGGTCCCTGGGTGTCGCCTGGGCCCTGTGGGACGCGGTGGGATGCCGTGGGGCACAGGGACCCGGTCCTGCAGGGGATGGGTCAGGGTCAGCAGACACTGAAGCAGCCGTCGCTAACCAGGTGTTCCGCGGCCTCTCCCTGACACCAAACCAAATGAGCAAACAACAAGCCCAAGTAAATCAAGAAATACAAATCAAGAAGGATAAATATAAGTCAAGAAAGCTCAAATAATCAGTACCTGGACAGCAGCGGTGACCTCTGCCGGGACCCTGCGTGCGCCGGGCTCTGCGGTCCCTGAAATAAATTCACCTATAAAGAGCTGCTGACTGTCCCCCTCTCAGTCCGTTTACGAGAAAAGCATCACTTTCGTTATGTAAATTAGTACTTATAAAATAATTCAAATGTGGAATCGCTTGGTACTTACGGCGCTCCTCACTTTCTGCTATCACACGTTCGGTGTCACGGGTCCACTTACGGAAGGTACCCGATTTCGCCCATCAAAGGTCCTGTGATACTGGCTTCACCTGTGCGATCCATTGGTATATGTCGTTATTAAACATAATACAATCTGATTTCCACTTAGTAAAAGCACAAAATCATGGCATTTTAAAACGAACCGAAGCAGAAGCCAGGAGCCAGGAACTCCTGTCAGGGACCAAACCCTCGGGCCGTCTTCTGCTGCTTTCCCAGGCACAGTAGCAGGGAGCTGGCCCAGAGTGCAGAAGCTGGGACTTGAACCCGCGCCCACGTGGGATGCCGGTGTCACAGGCGGCGGCTTTACCCGCTGTGCCCTGTGGTGTCATAGTCGTTTACAGAGTCCTGGGACCCGGCTTACCCCCGCTGTATTGTTCTTGCGCTGAGTACGTGGATTCTTTAAATCCACGCCCCGGGCTTGTCTCCGTCTCCGCAGGTGGAGTTTGGGGAGGGTCTCCCGGGAGTCCGTCGAGGAGATGTGACACACGCACGGGAGGTGCGGGGGCTCTGCCGCCTGCACTAACGGGGCTTCAGGAGTGAGGGCGCCGCACGGGCCCCTCTGGTACCTGTGTGTTCTGCAATCCTGCTGCTGCTGATCCGAGTCAAGGGCCGGCCTGGAGCCACACAACCACGGGGGCGCCACAGCCACACATGGCCAGCGCCTGGAAGGCCACTGTGACCTGGGCCTCTGCCGGGTGGCCTCAGCCTGTGAGTCGGCCTGGCCCGGCTGTGCTCCTCTCAGCCGAGGCCCGGAGCCTGCACGAGGGCTTTGTCACGTGGGGGAAGGCTCTGTCCTCCTGTCCACACCCTGTATTGTGGGAGGCCCTGAGCAGGCGCACACAGGGACCTGTGTGGGCCTCAGCTGTGCAGGCTTGGTGGGCTCCTGCACCTGTGGGCCCGAGTCCTCGCTGGCATTTTGGGGGGACTTTTGCTGGGACATCAGTGGAAATTCTGAGCTCAGCTGCCGGCGAGCCTCCCCCTCCTTGGCCCTCCCTTCAGCCCTGGACACCCCTGCATGCTGTCTTTCCTCCCTCCATGGGACCCTTGACCACTGGCCAGTGAGGGCAAGGGACCAAGTGGTCAGCAGCAACGTGATGTTGGAGAGGGATGGTCACGTGGTGGCTGCCCACGCACTTCCCACGCCAGAGCTCCAGGTGGGTCCTCCTCTTAGGGGGTTCCTAAGCGGTGACCCCTGGGGGCCGCAGAGCTGAGGTCCCAGGGGCTCCTCCCTCCCAGCTGGCGCCTGCCCTGATCCCGCCCAGCCTGGCCATTAGTGCACGCTGCCTCCGCACACGCGTGGGATCCTGGCTCAGCCTTCAGAAATGCAAATTCCGTTCTCCCTCTGCCAGGTCGCCTGCTCTCCAGTGGGATCTGGGGACAGATTTGTGGGGGCCAGGACCCTGTCCTTAGGGGAGTCCCTCGGACCCTGGGTGTACAGAGCCTAAACTCTGCCTCCTGTGTGGCCCGAGTGACAGAATTCCATCACGACTGGGCCCGGCTGCATTCCCACCCGCAAAGCCCCCGCCAGCCTACACCTGCTCCTGCAGCTCGTGCTAGGGTGGGGCCGGGCAGTGAGAGCCTACTGCCGCGGGAGGGGCCCTGGGAGGCAGGCAGGCTTCGCGAGGGAGGACGAGACAGCACCCGCGAGTGACCGACTACTTCCTGGAGCAGCTCGGGAGTGGTAGGCCATGATCTCTGTGTCTCTGGAAGGTGTGCTGTGGACTTTGAGGGAAGCTGGGGCCCTCGTTTGTTGTGTGGGGGCCTCGATGGGGCAAGATTGAGGGGAGCAGGGCAACACCCAGAGACCTGTGGGGCAGGCAGGGGGCAAACTCTTGGTGAGTCAGGTCTCACCTGCTCCTGAACAGACATGGGCAGTCCAGAGTGGGACAGGCGACCCGGGCAGGGCTCACTCCAGGGCCATCTCCCTGGTGCCCGTGCAGCGTGGGGCTGACAGCTGGGAGGGCTTCGCTGCCTGGCTCAGCGTGGATGGGCAGTGTGCCTGCTCTGACGGCCAACCCCTCCACCTCGCTCCCTGCTGCCCCAGGGACCCAGCAGGGCCGACCTGCTGCAGTGGGCTGGGCCGTGTGCCTTGCCCTGGAGACCCGGAGCTGCTGGGTCCCAGCTGTGCTGGGGGGGGCGGGGAAGGAGCCCTCCCTGATGCTGGCTTCTGAAACCCACAGGCTTTGGAGGCTCAGATTCCCTGCAGCCAGGCCTGGGCGCCCTGACCGGCCCCTGCCTGGTCCCTTGCAGCACGTGGACCTTGGCGCCCTTGGCCTCTGTGTCACGACTGGCCTTGGAGCTCCCTTTGGCCATGGAGCCTGGCTGTGTCCCACCAGCTCCGGGCCGCGGGGAGAGGTGTGCAGCGTGGGAGGAGAGGCTATGCTGGGCGCCTGCAGATGGGGACCTTCTCCCGGCCCCTGGGCTAATCCTCGGGCTCTGTCTTTAAAATGTAGCACGTGAGCAGGAGAAACAGGGTCAGCTGCAAAACCCTGGGGCTCAGGAGGGAAATGTGTTCCCGTCCTCAACCGTTCGCCACAGCCCTGAGTTGTGTCCTGGAGACAGCCCCGCGCTCAGCCGTCCGCGGTTTTATGAGACCCCCTCGGTGGAAATATTTCTGAGCCTTATTCAGGGTTGATAACTTTTCTTTTATTGCACATATTAAAATGAGTGCCAAAAGATAATTATCTTTTAATTCTGCTTTAAATCATCCTAAATTGCATGCCCCAAGGGAAAATAATACAAATTATGTTATCTTTCTTCACTTCTAAGATTTTTTTCTCCTTTTTTTTGTTTCTGCAAAGATTTATTTGTTTATTTGAGAGCCAGAGTTATAGAGAGAGGGAGAGACAGACAGAGACACAGAGAGAGGTCTTCCACCCACTGGTTCATTCCCAGATGGCCTCAATGGCCAGGCTAGGCCAAGCTGAAGGCAGAGTCAGGAGCTTCTTCCAGGTCTCCCACGTAGGTGGCAGAGGCCCAAGCACTTGGATTATCTTCTGCTGCTTTTCCAGGCCATTAGCAAGGAGCTGGATCGGAAGAAGTGGAGCAGCTGGGACTTGAACCAGTGCCCATATGGAATGTCGGCACTGCAGGCCACAGCTTAACCTGTTGGACCACAACACTAGCCCCTAAGATTTTTCTGTTCCTGCTCTTTTTGAAGCATACTATAATGAAAGCATAAAGTTATTAGATTCTTAAGTTACTGAGTTTTGTCACTTGGAGAGATTACTGTTTACTAAATCAGATAGTTCTTCCTGAGTGTGGACTGTAAACGTGTGTTATTTAAAAACATTAATTCACCTACCAAAAATATGCATAACTGAATTTATTCAACTTTCATAATCATGCTAGTGATTTTTACTTTTTTTTCTTAAAGATATATTTATTTATTTAAAAGGCAGACTTACAGAGAGGCAGAGACAGAGAGAAAGAGGTCTTCCATCCACCAGTTCACTCCCCAGATGGAGCTGTGCTGATCTGAAGCCAGGAGCCAGGAGCTTCCTTCAGGTCTCCCACGCGGGTGCAGGGGCCCGGGCACTTGGGCCATCCTCCACTGCTTTCCCAGGCCACAGCAGAGAGCTGGATCAGAAGTGGAGCAGCCAGGACTTGAACCGGCGCCCACATGGGATGTCAGCACTGCAGGCAATGGCTTTACCTGCTACGCCACAGTGCCGGGCCTGGTTTTTACTTTTTAAAAGTATTTATTTACTTGTTTGAAATGGAAGAAGGAGAGGGAGGGGGAGTGGGATGGGGAGAGGGAGAGATATCTTCCGTCTTCTGGTTCACGCCCCAAATGGCTGCAAATCCAGGAACCCAGAGTTTTAACTTGGTCTCCCGTGTGGATGGCAGGGCCCCAAGGACTTGGGCCATCTTCCTCTGCCTTCCCAGGCACAGCAGGAGTTGGATCAGAAACTGGACAGCTGGGACTCCAGCCAGCGCTCTGATAATGGGGTGTTGGTGTCCAAGCGGCCGATGAGCCTGCCGTACCACAGTGCTGGCCCAGGTACTGGAGATTTTAATTTCAGTCACATTGAGTGCTCAGACTCCGATATCTGATGGAGCCATCACACTGTGGCTCAGTAGTTAGGACACAACATTTGGAGTCCAAACAGTACAGAGCTGCGTCGTGAAGGGGAGTTACATCTGAGACGGCTGAAGACGCTCGCCTCGCACGGCCTTGACCTCCTGTGCTCGACAGCGCAAGTGAGATTCAGCCGCCGTTGATGTTGCTGTATGGAACCAGCGCTCTGCTCTGTAGAATCTACAGAATGGACAGTGCCTCTGTGCCTCAGGCAAGGTGCTCTGGGCTTGGAGTGTGGAACAGCCCAGTTCTGAACTTAGTCCCGAGTACTTGAGGCTCTTGGCTTCATAGGGAGGAATCAGTGTGTTTGTCGAAATAGCTGTGGCTGAGCTAGGGTTTCTTCAGATCTGTGATTGCCAACCTCCTGCTGCGACAAGCAGGTGGGACGGCGTGGTCAGGGGAGGCTGCTGTGTGCAGGAAACACAGGTGCAGTGGGTGCTGTGTGCAGGTAGCACAGGTCAGTGGGTGCTGTGTGCAGGTCAGTGGGTGCTGTGTGCAGGTGCAGTGGGTGCTGTGTGCAGGTCAGTGGGTGCTGTGTGCAGATCAGTGGGTGCTGTGTGCAGGTCAGTGGGTGCTGTGTGCAGATCAGTGGGTGCTGTGTGCAGGTGCAGTGGGTGCTGTGTGCAGGTGGCACAGGTCAGTGGGTGCTGTGTGCAGGTGGCACAGGTGCAGTGGGTGCTGCGTGCAGGTGGCACAGGTGTAGTGGGTGCTGTGTGCAGGTGCAGTGGGTGCTGTGTGCAGGTGACACAGGTGCTGTGTGCAGGTGACACAGGTGCTGTGGGTGTTGTGTGCAGGTCAGTGGGTGCTGTGTGCAGGTTCAGTGGGTGCTGTGTGCTGGTGCAGTGGATGCTGTGTGCAGGTCAGTGGGTGCTGTGTGCAGGTGGCACAGGTGTAGTGGGTGCTGTGTGCAGGTGCAGTGGGTGTTGTGTGCAAGTGCAGTGGGTGCTGTGTGCATGTGCAGTGGGTGCTGTGTGCAGGTCAGTGGGTGCTGTGTGCAGGTGTAGTGGGTGCTGTGTGCAGGTCAGTGGGTGCTGTGTGCAGGTGCAGTGGGTGCTGTGTGCAGGTCAGTGGGTGCTGTGTGCAGGTCAGTGGGTGTTGTGTGCAGGTAGCACAGGTGCTGTGGGTGCTGTGTGCAGGTGGCACAGGTGCAGTGGGTGCTGTGTGCAGGTGGCACAGGTGTAGTGGGTGCTGTGTGCAGGTCAGTGGGTGCTGTGTGCAGGTCAGTGGGTGCTGTGTGCAGGTGCAGTGGGTGCTGTGTGCAGGTGTAGTGGGTGCTGTGTGCAGGTCAGTGGGTGCTGTGTACAGGTGGCACAGGTGCTGTGGGTGCTGTGTGCAGGTCAGTGGGTGCTGTGTGCAGGTGCAGTGGGTGTTGTGTGCAGGTCAGTGGGTGCTGTGTGCAGGTAGCACAGGTCAGTGGGTGCTGTGTGCAGGTGCAGTGGGTGCTGTGTGCAGGTCAGTGGGTGCTGTGTGCAGGTGGCACAGGTGCTGTGGGTGCTGTGTGCAGGTGGCACAGGTGTAGTGGGTGCTGTGTGCAGGTGGCACAGGTGTAGTGGGTGCTGTGTGCAGGTGCAGTGGGTGCTGTGTGCAGGTCAGTGGGTGCTGTGTGCAGGTGCAGTGGGTGCTGTGTGCAGGTGTAGTGGGTGCTGTGTGCAGGTCAGTGGGTGCTGTGTGCAGGTGGCACAGGTGTAGTGGGAGTTGTGCCTATGTAGCACAGGTAATTGGGTGCCGAAGCCGAGGCTCTCAGCCTCTGCCTGTGTCTCGGGAGCCGACGGTGTGCTGATGGCACAGTTTATCTGCAGCCGTGCGTGCCCGTGCTGAGTGCTGCTCCCAGGCCTGACCTGCAGAGAGGCCAGCTGGGCTCTGGGGGTGACAGCTGGCGAGCAATGCCTCTCCTGCAGGCAGTCTGTGAGGGGGACTCAGGGACAGGCCGTCTCCACGTGGGCCTGTCTTCACGCTCCTGCCCACCTCAGGAAGGGCTGCCTGGGCGCGTGGAGCTCACAAGAGCCCGGGGAATGTAGGTGAGAGTGCGGGCACCCCGGGACGCGGTGCCCTGCAGACCCCATGCCCTCTGCACCTGGGAACCCAGGGCACTGGGCAGACCGCGGTGTGTGTCCCTTGTCTTGAGGGCCCTGGACTCGCCGATCTCACGGGAGCTCGGCCACCGCTGTCTGGAGCCCTCGTAGCCCAGGGGGTATTCTCACTCTCACTGCGGGTCCCTGACCAAGACGCGCGCCCCCGAGTCCCGGGATCTCGTCTCTGAAGTTGTGTTGTTGTGTGGATCAGTCCGCCTTTGTACAAGCTGTGGAGGGGAATGGAGCTGACTTCCTGCCGTGCACATCCGGGGTCTGCGCTGGACCGTGCCAGCAGCAGGGATTCGGGTACGTGCAGCGAGCCGCCTCTGCATTGTGTGTGACGGGAGCCTGGAGGATTTGGGAGCTGGCACTGTGATGGGGTACCTAGCACGCTGCAGGTGTGCTGAGACACGGCAGTGGCGTGCACGGCTTGTCCTGAGTGGTGATTGGGTTGGGCTCACGTTCAGAGCAGGGTTCAGTGTGATGCTGTCTCGGGTCTCACAGCACTTAGCTTAAAGACCAGGCGAGACTTGAACACGAGCCATCAGTCACGGGGACGCTGGACGTGATTCACACGGTGAAAGCCAGATGAGAATTCCCACCTTCAGCTGTGTGGACAGCACAGGCGAGCCCCCTGCCCACGCTGTCTCCTCTGACTGCACCGTGTCTGTGTAGCACCGCTCTCCCTGGCTGTGACGAGCAGTGGGGAAATTTACCAACCCCAGTGCGATCGTGCCAGCCCCTGCTCCTCCTCGGTGGGACCAAGTTCATAGGTTAATGAAACCGTCTTTCCTCACGGCTCCCTCTTAGAGACGCTGATTGACGGGCGTTGCCTGCCAGGGGTGCAGTCACCGTGGACTCACTCATGGCACTGCGTGTGTGTGCACACCTGCCCGCAGCCAGGCGCTTGTGAGATAACCCCACCTCTGCCTTCCTCCTGCCCGTCTGTGTCTCACGTCAGTACCGGTGCCGCACTGCTCTCTGTGTTTGCCATAAGGCACCTGTGGCCAAAGCCAGAACACTTGAGGCGGCAGTGTTTCAGATGAGGGAGCAAACAGCCTGAATGCACTCGACAAGTATTGGAGAACAGTCCTGCTCAGTTCTGTGTCCAGCAAAATGCCGGCATCAGTTCACAGCGTGCGAAGTAACGTCAGGTTCTGTCTTCACAAACGTTCGTGCGGCCTCACTCCCGGGCTGCCTTCAGCCGAGGTGGAGAGAGAGCCTGTGTCCCCGTGTCAGGGAGGGCAGCTAAGCGGCCGAGGGAACACGCGGCGGAGGGAGCTGGACGTGTGCCCATGCCACAGTCTGAGCCAGGCCGGGCTGGCTGCTGGCTCTGTTCCCCACCTGGTCCTGGGGAGCCAGGCGCTCCGGTCCCCCCGTGCCCGCCTCCGCTGTGCCCCCACGCCAGCCCCTGTCCCAGCCTCTGAGTTGCCTCCTTGCTTTCTTGCCGGTGCCCTTGGGAGCGCAGTCTCCACTTTTGGTGCAGCCAGCGAGTCTGCCTTCTGCTGCCGCTCGTGCTCCGGGTGCCGACAAGGCCGTGCATGCTCCTCACTGCTTTGCCCAAGCCCGCCGGGCTCGCCTCCCCCTGCCTGGAGGTCGCGGCGGGGGTCCCGGGGAGAATCTGCAGGGAGCCGCGCTGGGAACTAGCCCCTCCCCCTTTCACCTGTGTTGCTAGAGCTTTTACAAACTGGCTGAGAGCAGCATCAGCAGGGACTCTGAATGGGGAAGGAGAGGAGGCAAACGTATTTGAAAATATAAATTCTGCACTGAGCCACTCCTCGGGGACCTCCAATGCAAGTGCAACTGGCGCCCGCACTTCACCGTCAGCTCCCTGGCCGCGGCCGGCGGCCGGCTGTCGCTGCTCAGCTGGGGGAACCCGGAGGCCGTGAGTCTCCCCGAGAGGTGATCTGCTCTTAGTTTGTTCCTTTGTGCATTTAACACGGTTTCAACACTGCAGCTGCACGAAGGAGCGCCCAGGCGAGGTTCAGCCTCACTGCCGGCGTCTCCACGCTCCGGTGCACAGCTGGAGGGCGCGGAACATGGAGGGAGGGCGCGGAACGCGGAGTGAGGGCCACAGCGTCGCCCCGGGGACGCCACCTCCGCTGGCTGCATGGTGCGGAAGGCGGACGACGCGGCCGCACGCAGGGAGGCCCGGCTGCTCTCCTTGCGACTCCATCCCTAGCCCAGGGCAGCCCTCAGCCCCGCGCGTTACCGCTCATCACTTTTTGAACTCAACTTGGGAAATAAATTTTCCAAAATTACTCTCAACTCTGGGCCCTCTTTTCTCCTTTGTTTGGAAACTTGGAAATGAGTTTGTTTTTCTCTTTTGGTGTGGCTGTGCATCAAGAACAAGAATCCTAGCCAGCACCGCGGCTCACTAGGCTAATCCTCCGCTTTGCGGCGCCGGCACACCGGGTTCTAGTCCCGGTTGGGGCACCGGATTCTGTCCCGGTTGCCCCTCTTCCAGGCCAGCTCTCTGCTGTGGCCCGGGAGTGCAGTGGAGGATGGCCCAAGTGCTTGGGCCCTGCACCCCACGGGAGACCAGGAGAAGCACCTGGCTCCTGGCTTCAGATCAGCGCGGTGCGCCGGCCGCGGCGGCCATTGGAGGGTGAACCAACGGCAAAGGAAGACCTTTCTCTCTGTCTCTCTCTCTCACTGTCCACTCTGCCTGACAAAAAAAAAATTAAAAAAAAAAGAAGAATCCTTTCTTCATTTGAAAAGTAAATTTTTGAAAACTCAACATAAAAAAGAAAACTTCCTTCATATCACTTAGTTGAGAAAAGAGGTTTTGTTCAGGTTTTTTCCGAGTGTATTTTTCAGTCTCAGGGTTGTTAAAATACTTTATCTAAAGCCAGTGCTTCAGCTTCTTAAATAGTAATATATTACACAAAACCGCACGCGGAGTAGAATACAGGGTGCAAGAAACCTTGAGTCGAAGCAGAAGTCGGCTGATAAATTAGGGTTTTCTCTTTGCTTCACATTCCGCCTTTGTGTTGCAGTCACTGCCCGTTATCCTCTGCTTTGCCTTTCGTGACCTGGAAACCGCGTTGAAAATCTAGCAGAGGAGACACTGGACCCCTGTGGTTTCCTGCGGTCGCCTGTAACGTTTCTACCCACTTTCTGGTTATGACAAAGTGAAGATTCAGAGCTTCGAGCAAATAAAACGACGGGAGAGCTGGCGAGATGGCGGCGGCCAGAGTGGTGGTCGGGGCGAGGCCAGCGTGTGTGCGAGCGGCCACGCTCGGGCTCCATGCGCTGTGGGTGCGACGGGGCTGCGTTCTTCTCAGAGGGGACAGCGCTGCGCTGTGCGCTGTTTCTGAGCGTCTGAGGGCCGCCGAGAGGCACGCGGCAAGAGAGCCCCAGCCTCCCCGAGCTGGAGCCGTGCGTTTGCTACCGTGGCTCGGCGGCCCGACTGCTGTGAGCTGACTTCCGCAGCCCGCGTCACCGTCTGTGTCCCACACACCGCGGCCTGGACAAGCGCATGGCACCGAGCGGCCACGTCTCGGAGCCACGCGGAGCAGCGTCATACCCGAGAGTCCCTGCGCTCGCCCGACTCCCCGCGCGCCCCTCCGCCCCGGCAGCCCACCTGTCTCCTCATGGCCACCTGTGTAGCTGCGCCATTCCCAGGACGTCTGGGTTTGTTCCGGGCACTCGGTGGCGCACGTGCGCGCCCTCCAGGTCCCACGTCCTTCTAGGTGCAGTGTTTTGTTTCACATTTGGGTCTTGGGTCCATCTGAGGTCGTTTCTGTGAAGGGTATGAAGTCTGTGTCAGTGTGTAAGTGTGTGAATGTGTGTGTGTATGTGTGAGTGTAGGTGTGCCAGTGTGTTTCAGTGTGTGTGACTGCTTTAGTGTGTGTGTGACTATATATGAATAGGTGGGCGAGTGTGTGACTGTATTTCAGTGAGAGTGTATGTGTGACCATGCACGTGAGTGTAGCATGTGAGTATAACACTCAGTAAGTGTGTATGTGTGTGTGCAAGTGTGTGTGAGTGCATCTGTGTATGTGTGCGAGTGAGTGTGTGTTAAAGTGTGTGTGTGTGTGTCAGTGTGTGTTTGTGTGTGTGATGTGCGGTTGCCCCAGGACTTCCTGGAAAAGCATGTTTGCTGAGTTCCACAGCCTTTGTGCTTCCGTGTGACCGCACAGGGCGCCGCGTGTGCCTGGTTCTGGCTGCATGGTCTGTGTGGCCACACAGGGCGACGCGTGTGCGCCTGGTTCTGGCTGCATGGTCTGTGTGACCGCACAGGGTGACACGTGTGTGCCTGGTTCTGGCTGCATGGTCTGTGTGACCGCACAGGGTGACGCGTGTGTGCCTGGTTCTGGCTGCATGGTCTGTGTGACCGCACAGGGTGACACGTGTGTGCCTGGTTCTGGCTGTGGGTTCTGTGTGGCCACACAGGGCAACGCATGTGTGCTTGGTTCTGGCTGCATGGTCTGTGTGGCCACGCGGGTGACACGTGTGTGCCTGGTTCTGGCTGTGGGTTCTGTGGCCACGCAGGTGACTTGTTGCGCCTGGTTCTGGCTGTGGGTTCTGTGTGGCCGCACGGGTGACTTGTTGCGCCTGGTTCTGGCTGCAGGCAGCTTCATGGCGTGACAAGAGCCGTGAATGGGCCGCGGGCTGAGGGAGTGACCAGAGCAGAATTGACAGTGACTGGAAGCCAAGCCCGTTCGTGAGGGCCCGGGAGGTGGGTGTCGTATGGGAAGATGGTGGCTTGGCGATGGTGGTCTCCGGAATGCTGGGCTCTGGTCAGGGTGCGTCGCTCGCTAACCCTCAGCGCGGAGCTGGGCAGGAGCGGGGCCTTTGCAGGCCTTGCGGTCCGGGTTTCTCCTCTGACAAGCGCCCCTCCCCCCGTCCGTGAGCCTCGGACACGTCAGCAGTGGGCTTGCGACTGGGGCGTTTGCAAACGGTGGAGGGGGCTCCAAGCTGCGTGGAAAAGAACCTGCGGAGCGGACGTGAAGGTAGATCTCAGGTCCTGAGCAGTGTATTTTGGGCGCTTGTTCACAGGAAATATAAGGCTGTGTTTACACTGATTCCAGCTTTGCTTGTGGGGACAGTGCGCTGTGTCGCGAAGTCTTTTCCTCCTTGCCCTGTTCACTGCCCGGTCTCACGGGTGTGGGAGCTGCACCGGGCGCCGTCTCTGAAAGGGGAGGGGTCAGCGTTCACCTGCACCTGCTCGCAGCGCCCGCAGCACTGAGGAGGTGTTGTGCCGACTCGGTGTGGTTAACCCCAGGAGGGCTGCTCCGTCAGCTGAGTGCCGCCCTGCCTGTGCTCAGAGCAGCGGCCAGCAGTGCGTTTGTGCTTAGCCCTGAGGTTACAGATGTGCACCCAGGAGAGACCAGCAAGCAGGGAACGCAGACTGCCCTGCGGGATCTCGGCTGTCGGTGCATGTGCCAGGACAGGCCAGGGCCTCTCCGCTGTGTGCAGGACCTCTGGCATCAGAGAAGGGAAGCCTGCTCATGTCATCAGACCCCAGGCACGGCAGCGAGCCCGGCTCGGGGTGGGCAGACACCAGGCACGCAGCGAGCCCAGCTCGGGGTGGGCAGACCCCAGGCACGGTGGCGAGCCCGGCTCGGGGTGGGCAGACACCAGCCACGGCACCAAGCCCGGCTCGGGGTGGGCAGACACCAGGCATGGCGGCGAGCCCGGCTCGGGGTGGACAGGTGGGACAGGTGGGGAAGGGACCTGCGGGCTGACCGGGGGTGGGGTGGCAGCCGCTGTGAAACAAGGCCCGCAGGTGAGGCGCCTGTCGCCTGGACAGTGCTTCAGGGAGCAGGACGTGGACAGGTGGGAGAGCACTGAGTCCCCGTCTCTGCCTGGCCACACTCAGCTGGAGGGCAGTCTGGGAGGAGCTGCATTACCCAGGTGCGACCTGCACGTCGCCTTCAGGGACCAGCGAGGAGAGGCGGCCGCCTGGAGCACCTGCTGGGAACTCGGCGGAGCCCCCGTGGCTCTGAACGCGCCGAGGGGCGGCTGGAGTCTCCGAGCGGAGTGTTCCCTGGCGGGTGCCTGACGCGTGGTGACCAGGACAGGACACGGCGGCTCTGCAGAGGCTGGACGAGGCGCTCAGAGCCCCTGACCTCGCCGTGGTGGCGCCTCTGCCTCAGATCAACCCTGGACTAACAGTGCCCTGTGAAGGTGGTGGAGGACGCAGGTGCTCCTTGGGCGGAAACGGAACAGAGTGGCCGCAGGGACACAGAGCAGCCCAGCGCAGGCAAAGCCTCCTGTCCTCCATATCCACCCCCACGGTCGGGCGTGAGGGCCTAAGACGGGCAGACTCCTTGGGCTGGAAGGAGTTGGGAGGTGCCCCTCTTCACCGCGGCAACATCACGGCCCCAGACAGCCCTCCCCCAGCCTCTGTGCCTCAGTCTCACCTCCTGCGCGTTTTCCCCGAAACCGGGAGGAAGCTCCTGTCTGGAGTGCGCCAGGCCCATCCTGGAGGGCTTCCCGGGGTAGGGACGCCCTGGAAGGTGGGTTTGGTGCTGCACCTGGGATACCCGCTGTTCAGAAATGGCTGTTGGCCTGTGAAACCCACCCACATGGCAGAAGCCATCGAAGGGCCAGGTTCACCAGGACCACTGATTTCACGTGCAAACCATCCTCTGCCGCTGGTCTGAGAGCTCGCTGCAGACTCCTGGCCCCGGGCTCCTCCCCCTCCCCCCGGCCTCCATTGTAAACGGCCACTCAGGCTTCACACAGGGTGCAAAGGGAGCGGAGACGGCAGACTGTCCCCCATGCAACCCCTGCAGGCTGGCCCAGCCTTGCTGCCTCCCTCGGGCTCCTCCAGGTGAAAGGTGCCCTCGCCCTCACCCCGGCCCCTCCTCGGGCTCCGCTTTTCCCAGCTGGGTGCTTGCATCCTGTTTCGTTCTCACACAGCTCGTGTGCAGGTCCAGTGCGGGTGCACACAGCAGCCAGGGCTCGGGAGCAGTTCGGTCCCCGAGGGAGCGTGTGATGGGGCTTGGTCCTCAGCGTGGCCATGGCAGGTGGCCCCGCCCGGGGAGTGTGGGGCCACTGCTGGGCTTCCCGCAGGCCCGGGCAGCTGTCACTGGGGCAGGGCTTGGGTGTGGAGCCCACTGTGGAGCCATCCCTGTGCTGTACCTGAGGTCCCTAGGACCAGGGCTGGGCCGTCTCTGGCAGGCGACCTTCGGGCCCCGAGTGGGTTCATTGCTGACTCTTCTGGCCAGCACGGCACACGCCTCCGTTCATTCTGTGTGCACCGGGCGGCGGCCCGCGCTCGGGGCGGAAGGCTCACGGGGCTTCTGTGAGAAGCGAGTTTCTCAAGAACTGAATGGTTCCCTGTGGCTCCTGGGAAGAGAGCAGAGCTCCCCCCACCCCACTGCCCGCCGGGGCTGAACGACCTCTTATGGCTCTGAGTGGATTTGCTGATTACCAGCCGCTTCCTGACGCTGTGCCGTGGACTGGCCAAGTCCCATCCCAGCGAAAGTGGCGGGCACACAGTCAGTGACAGTGGCACAGCCTTGGACGTCTTCTGTGCCCCGTGTGGAGGCTGATGGTCCCTGGACGTCCTGAGGTCACAGGCACGTGGCCGTGGCTCTGGGGCTGTGCTGGGGGAGCTCCCGGCGCCGAGCCCCGCTCTGGGACAGGACTGTCCCCTGTGCTCCAAGTTCTCCTGTCCTGGGGCTCGAAGGGCCCAGCTGTGCTGTGTTCCCACCTCACTGTGCCGTGGGGACCCCAGACCACTCCCATTTGTGCCGAAATATCGCGTCTGCATTTCCGTTTTCTCCTCTCAAATACTGTAAGAAGCCGCCCTTCCTGCCTTTATCCCCACGCCACTGTGGGGCCGTGGGAGCCGGCTGCCGGCTTTGCCGTCGCGGCGTGTCCTCCCGCGGGGTCGCTGGCCTGGCCATGCTTGCAGACAGCCGCGGGAGACGGAGCCGCGGCCCCTAACCCAGCACTTCTCTGGGAAATACGGGGAGTCTTCCTGTAAGCATCGGGGCAGTTCAGGCTGCGCTCACGAACTTCCTTCAAATGTGGTCAGCGTGTCGATGGCGAGCGGCTTCGCGACTGGATTCCTTGTTCACGCCTCGCTGGTCCCTGAAGGCGCCGTGTGTCGGGGGGAGAACTCAGCCGCCTCCTCTGTGTCTCCGTGAGAGGGTGGGGAGGCTCCGTGGGCAGAGGCCGGTCTGCAGGAGCCCTGTGGGTGTGATAGGCAGTGGCTGAAGAACGTGGAGAAGTGGATTTGGGGTGCGGGGTGCAGGTGCCCGGCACTTGAAGATGGGCGTGAGCGGCCGGGGGCCTGAAGGTGGTTGAGGGACAGAGGCCCCTGGGCTGTGAGGTGACCGGGGGCGTCTGTCCTCCCTGCCCTGAGCCACGGCTTCCCCTCCCACGTCGGAGGTCCACGGCTCCCGCCCTAGACCAGAACGACTTGGGGATTTGCGGTCGCCGCAGGTCTGGGTTTGGCTGCTAAACAGACGCAGGAAGAAATAAATCAGAACGCATGGCTGCGGCCATTGTTTCCTTTCCAGACCCCAGATCCTTGCATTTTATCCAAATCTTTGCTTTCTGGAAATGCACCTCTGAATGTGAGCTCCACTGTGCCATTCCCGGAGGGCCAGCGGCAGTGCGTGTGTGCGCATGTGTGTCTGTGTGTATGTGTGTGCGTGTGTGTCTGAGTGTGACTGTGTGTGTGCGTGTGTGTCTCTGTGTGCATACCTCTGTGTGCGCGCACGTGTGTGTCTCTGTGTGTGCGTGCGTATGTGCGTGTGTGTCTCTGTGTGTGCATGCGTGTGCGTGTGTGTCTCTGTGTGTGTCTCTGTGTCTCTGTGTGTGCGCATGTGTGTGTGTCTCTGTGTGTGCGTGTGTGTCTGTGTGTGCATGTGTGCCTGTGTGTGACTGTGTGTGTGCGTGTGTGTGTGTCTGTGTATCTGTGTGTGTGCGTGCATGTGCGTGTGTGTCTCTGTGTGTGTGCCTGTGTGTCTCTGTGTGCGTGTCTGTGTGTGTGGTAGCACAGGGCGGGGCGGCGTGGATCTGCCGTGAGAAGCACCCTGCTCTGAGTCTGTCCTCACCGACAAGGTGCATGGTTTAGCGTGGACCCAGGTCTGTTGCCTGGGGGACAGAGGAGCTCCCGCAGACGCCGCGGGTCACGTGGGTGGCGGCAGCGCCTGCACATGGAGGCTGAACGTCGCCGTCCTCTGGAATTGAGGGATGCAGAGACCTGACCTGCGTGCTCTCCCAGCAAAGCCTCAGCGTCGCCACTTGCGCTCCGGTCTTCTGTGGCAAGTGGACACGGGGTGATTTTATTTCCCCAAAAGTGCCAGTTTGAGGCCTCCCGTGCCGCCACCCCGTCTGCCATTTCTAGCAAATGCAGTTCTAAAGTCCTCCTTTCTTTTTACTTTCTTTGATCATCCAAGTGTTGCATAATTAAAAAGAGAACCACAAAGAAATCCCAGGGCTGATGAAGACAACTGTGTACGCAGTAAACCGTGGGCAGAGATTCCGGGTGAAGTCCGCGGCAGGGCGACACGTGCCGGGAGCATGCCGGGAGCGTGCCGGAAGAGCTGCGTCTGGCTCCCACAGCACCAGCTGCTGCTCGCCCCGCTGGCCACAGCAGGTTCACCCATGGGCCCCAAGAGTCCCAAGGTAGGGAGAGCAGCCAGCATCTGTGGGGAGACTCCCAGGTCCCCGGCAACAGGGAGAGGGGAAGGGGCCGGCTGACAAGCGCACGCGCTTACTGCTGCAAGTAGGGGTGCAGTGGCCTGCTCTGGGGCACAGACGGAGGACGGGCAGCGAGCAGGGCCCTCAGCCCCCGTCAGGGCTGGTGGGAAGGGTGCACCTGCAGCCCCCGTCAGGGCTGGTGGGAAGGGGTGCACCTGCAGCCCCCGTCAGGGCTGGTGGGAGGGGTGCACCTCGAGCCTTGCAGTGTGTGAGCTGTGGTTGCAGCTGTGGCTGGGCCTGTCCGCGGCAGATGGAGGTAAACAGACTCCAGTCTACACGCGTCAGAGCCCCGAGCCGGCTGCAGGCCGAGTCGGGCGTCAGGCCAGTGAGGCGGCGGGCGGGCGGCCGCATCCTAAGGGGGCCCCCTGAGCGAGGCTCCCCAGGGGGCTGAGGCAGGCGCGCGGGGAGCGCAGGTGGCCTCCCAGGCTGGGTGCGGGCAGGCTCAGCTGGCGGAGTGGCATTCTGACGGCGCGAGGCGATTCCCCTCCCACCCGGGCACTGTGCGTGCTCTGGGCAGAGTGGGCTGTCTGGTGGGCTGTCTGGTGGGCCGTCTGGTGGGCTGTCTGATGGGCTGTCTCCTGCCGACACAGGCAGCGCTCGGAGGCCCAGGTGCGTTGTGTTCTTCGTGTGCAGGGTGAGCGCTGCCATGCGTGTTCTCCTGCCATGCTTCCTGGGGCGAGCCCTTTGGTGGTGAGAGTGTGTCCCGAGTGGAACAGCGAGTGCGCTTTGTGTGTGTGTGTTGGGGGGGGACAGTAGACTCAAGGCCGCGTCCTGGGGAGGGGCTCTGTGCTTGCGTTGTGTTTCTGCATAGGACTGAGTCACAGACAGGTGGAAACAGGAAAACACGCCAATGCCAATTAAAATGGGACCCCATCGTCCCGTCTCGGAATTCCCTCTTGATACGTATCTTAAGGCTGGGCGGGGGTTGGCTTTGTTGTTGAGAATATTTAATAGATGCGAGATGCACACGTGTGTGTGCAGTGAGGGGCTTGGGTAAGTGCGCCTGCCAGGTCCCGCCCCTTCCTGTGGAGGCCTGCCTCTCCTGGACGGTGGTCACCATCCGCACTCTGCCCTGCTCTGGGGCCCTGTAAATGGAGCCGTGTGCTGCCTCGTTCCCCTTTGCCTCTGCCCCGTGGGGTCGGTGTGACAACTGGATCCCGCGTTCTACCCACACACAGTCGTGTGTTTGCCAACACTGCGGCGTGTGTGTTTCCCACTCACTGGAGTCTCCCCGGGCTGTGGCTGTTTGCAGAGAGGTACCGTGTGCGTTCCTGTGTTCGTCACTCGGGGGACAAGTGTTCCGGTGACTGCTGGGTTGATCCCACGGGTGGACTTCTGCATGGTCCTGCCATTCACTCAGGAGGAACCTGTGAGAGCGCGGCTGAGCCGAGCACTACCTACGCGTGGCGTGGTGTTTGTAATCTGGGTCATTCTAGCAGGTGGGCCATGGTACCTCATTGTGGCTTTAATTTGCATTTTCATAACAATTTTGAATGGGTTTTTCAAGGGTTTATTATCCAATCATGTATCTTTCATGTCAGAGTGTCTGTTCAAATCCTTGCAAAGTTTAAATTGGGTTGTTTGTGGTTGTGTTGATTGTAGGCATAATAGAAGCCAGAATCTTTGTGACGCTGTCGGACACGTGTGCTAGGAACGTGTACCCCAGGCTCACACTTGGCGTTCTCTTTGGGGGACGGCGTCTCGGGCAGCGTGCGTCTGACGTCTTAATGGAGTCCAGTTCTTTGTGGTGGTGTTGCTGTGTGCCCTGGGGCTCTCTCTTTAGCCCAACGATGCTTCCCCTGTGTTCTCTTAGAGTCGTCATGGGCTCAGGTTTTCTGTGTTATCTCACGTGAGTGCCGGCGATGGTGCCCGTTTGGCCGTCCCCCGCGAGTGGCACCGAGCTGTCTGCTGGGAGATGCTTCGGGTCTCGCTGAGCTGCCGCGGTGCCTTGTCGGGTCCCAGCCGCCCTGGCCATCGTGGATGGTGGCCTTGGTGACAACCTTCGGCAGCAAAGCGGCAGCCCCGCCTGTGCCCTGCTCTGCCGCGCCGTGGCCTCTCCTGTGCCTCTCAGAGCCGAAGTCAGGGTCTCCCATGGAGCTGTCTGGGATTTCAGTGGGGATTGTGGGGAATCCACAGACCAATCAGGGGGGAATTTGTGTTCCAACGTGATGGAGCCCCCGTCCACTAGCAAGCTGTGTGGCTCTGTCTGCGGGTTTCTTCCCTCCTTCTCAGAAGTGCTTTGTAGTCTTCACTAGCAGGCACACTTGTCATAAATGCATCTCTAAGCCTTTTATGATCTTGGTGTAGCCAATAGCCTTTAGGTGTTTTACTTTCCAATTACGCGTTGGTGACACTTGTAAATACGGGTGGATTTTGTGTATTGACGTGGTACTTGGGACCTTGCTGTACTCAGTAGCTCTACGCACGACTTCTAGAAGATGCCCGTGTGTGTGTGTGTGTGTGTGTAGATGCTTTAGGATTTCTTACCTGAACATCCCGGCGTGACTAAGGACAGTCAGGTCTTCGGTGTTCTGCCCCCTCACTGCCGTTCATTGCCTCGGGCCCCGGGCGCACTGGTGGGCGGAAGTGCCGAGGGTTTCCCATCTCACCTGGCGGTGCTGGTTTAGCATCAGGTGAGACGTCAGCTGCAGGCTGTCTCCACGCAGGGCCCCGTGAGACAGAGGGTCCACTCTTCCGTTTCCTGGGCTTCGAGTGAGACCTGTCCCCTCTGGGACTCCCACTGTGGAGAGGCAGAAGGGTGGGCGCTTCGTCCTGCTGTGCCTCGGGGGCCGGGTCAGCTCAGGATGACCAGAGAGCAGCCGTGGGGCCGAATGCCCGGGAGAGGCCCTCTGCGTGCGCCACCGCTGGGGCCTCCAAGGCCCCACCTGCTCACACCTCTCCCTGGAGGGGAGATTTCAACCTGTGACTCTGGGGGCCGGACCTTCGAACCGCCTCAGGGCCACCTGGCAGACTCCTCGCCCACGCGCATCACAGGCGGCGGGCTGGGCCTGGCCTCAGGGGGACTCTGCTGCTTCTGATTCTGCTCTGTTTCCCCATTTTGCACGGTGCACCGCGGCCACGTTGTCGGAAGGGGGACCAAGGCTGGAATCCACCACGTGACTGGGTATCAGTTTCCCATCTGCCCCTTCAGACTCAACAGAGAAGTGGGTGGGGACTGTACCGGAGCTGAGTTAGGTGCGCATTCCTGGAGCCATGATGGACGTCTGGCGACCGCTCATTCCGGAGCTTGGGGAAGGTCTGGCCCAGGGCCGTGGAGGAATCGTCTGCTTTGGCCCGGCCAAGGCAGCCGCAGGCAGGACTCGGGGCTCAGGAAGCTGGAGCCGGCTGATCCCTAAGCCTAAGGTGTTGTAAATACGCAAATGGCCCTGGGCAGAGAAAAGGGGCCCCACCCAGTGGTTAAGAGCTGTTAGGGTAAAGTGCCTGTAATGATTTCTGAAGAACTCTGGAGATGCTGGCTGCTCTTGGATCGTAACTTCATGCAGGCCTTAAGTCAGGAAGGCACGGTGTTCCAGGGCTCCCTTCACACCACCCAGGACGGCCGCAGCGGGGCCCCCGCCCACACCCGAGAGTCAGGAAGGCACGGTGTTCCGGGGGCTCCCTTCACACCACCCAGGATGGCTGCAGCAGGGCCCCCGCCCACCCCCGAGAGTCAGGAAGGCACGGTGTTCCGGGGGCTCCCTTCACACCACCCAGGACGGCCGCAGGGGGGCCCCTGCCCACACCCGAGAGTCAGGAAGGCACGATGTTCCAGGGGGCTCCCTTCACACCACCCAGGACGGCCGCAGCGGGGCCCCCGCCCACACCCGAGAGTCAGGAAGGCACGGTGTTCTGGGGGCTCCCTTCACACCACCCAGGATGGCCGCAGCAGGGCCCCCGCCCACCCCCGAGAGTCAGGAAGGCACGGTGTTCTGGGGGCTCCCTTCACACCCACCCAGGACGGCCGCAGCGGGGCCCCCGCCCATACCCGAGAGTCAGGAAGGCACGGTGTTCCGGGGGCTCCCTTCACACCCACCCAGGACGGCCACAGTGGGGCCCCCGCCCATACCCCGAAAGCAGCCCCAGAGCTGTGTTGATGAGCTTGGGACCCGGAGCCTCGGCGAGCCCAGGGGACCTGCGAAGCCTTCAGGGAAGCAGGCAGCCAGGGTGTGGCCAGGGCCGCTGGCGCCGGGGGTCGACTCTGTGGCCTTAGCCTGGGGAGGGTGGACAGGGGGTCTGGGGGACAGGCGCACCTGTTGGAAGGCGGGGAGCTTCGCAGCTCAGGAGACAGCCTGTGGGTGTGGGGAACCTGAGGGTGACTGCGGGGAGTGGCTCTGCTGCCGCTCCCTGAGAGCCCTCCGGCCTCTTCCTTGTCCTCTCCCGCAGGCAGAGGCCGGGGGCAGTGTGGGCTCCAAGCCTCAGTCCCTCGCTGCTTTGCTAAGTTACTCTCAGATCCCAGAGCTAAGTTTTCTCCTGCAGCAGCCATCCTCTTGCAGTCAGGCAGCAGCGGAACTGACGGTGCCACACCTCCCTGGGAGGCGCCCAGGGCCCCCACGTCCTCCGGGCGCTGCTGCCGGGCTGGGCGCCCCCGCCTCCCTGGCCCCTTACTCCTGCCAGTTGCTCTGGGCCTACGCCCGGTGCCCTGCTGTGACTTATGGCGCAGGGCAGGGCCCTCCGGCTGTGCTGCTGTCCGTGGGCCACATGAAGTCATCCACTTCAGTGTCAGCCTGCTGTGCTGACAGCGGATTTCAGCTCCCTTAGTGGTTGCCTGAGCAGGGCCAGACCTGATGGCTGGCTGTCCCCCACCCCAGAGCCAGGTCTCCCTGGTGTGCCCCAACGCGTCCACCAGGCCTGTCCACCGCGCTCCCCCGAGGTTGTGTCCCAGGGGCCTCTCGGTGACCGAGGCTTCTGAGCTGTGGGTCGGCGACCCCTTCTCTGGCACTGTGCCCGTTCCGCCGGGTCTGCCGTGGCACCCAGGCCCTCCAGAGAGTGCAGGAGTCGAGGTCTTCACTCCTTGCAGTCAGGGTCCGTCAGCACCCCCAGGAGGGGAGGGACCTGCACGGACCTGTGTCGTGTCTCCCCTACTGCTCCCACCAGGCGTCACTGGCTCGTTTGAGGGTCTCCCACCTTCGTGCCGGCCCTGGCTAGCAGGAAATGCAGCTGCGTTTTCCCAGTGAGCTTTCAGTGCCTATTACCTAAGCCCCTCTGAGCCGCCGCGCTGCCTCCCCGCGCACCCAGCAGAGTGCCAGTGGCTGAGCCAATCATCTTGCTTTGCCTGCAGTGAGCCTGCAGATACGACAGCGTTCTCGAGAGAGGGACGTTTGGGAATGTTCCAGAACTACCTCTATGGCTACAGCATGTCCTTGGACGGAGCGTGAGCAGCGTTCTGGGCCAGATAATCACACCGTAAATTCTGCACACTGATGACATTTCTGAAAAAGTGCCGAGTGCACACGGCAGGAAGCAAGGCGTGTCCCGGGCGCCTGCGGCCAGAGCGGCTCCGCGCGGCTGCCGCTGGAGCTCCTGGGCAGCCGTGGGCAGCGGGAGCTGGCGCTCGCCCGGCCGTCGCCCCTTAGTCATGCACTGACCACTGCCGCCTCCACCTAGCAACGGCCGGTTGCCTTGGAAACGTGCAGCTCAGTGCTGTCGTCCTCGGTCTCTTCCCAGGGTCTAGCGTGACGCGGTGGTTAGCTCAGAGAGGGTACAAGTTGTTGTCACCTCTTATTCCACACCGGTCTCCCCGGGGCAGTGGGGACAGAGGGCTCCTGCAGGGACCCCTGTACTCAGGGGTGGGCTCCACTTTGTGCATTAGCTGAGCACACGTGCAGAGCTCGTAAGAAGCAACCAACAGGAGATGGCCATGCCGGGCCGGTGTCTTCCCTCTCTCGGCCACGGAGCCGACCTCGAGCCTCTGCCGGGAGATGTGAGGGCCTCGCGGGTCCCGAGATGACCCCTCCACACGCTGGGCGGCACAGGAGTTATTTGCCTTTTGAAACCTACCAGCTGGCCTGTGTGGTGAAGCTGGTTAAATGGCCGTCCGTGACGCCAGCATCCAATGCCTGGGCTGGTGTGAGTCCCGGCTGTTCCGCTTCTGGTCCAGCTCCCTGCTGTTGTGCCTGGGAAGGCAGTGGAAAGTGGCCGCCGTGCCTGGGCCCCTGCCGCCACGTGGGAGAGCCGGCTGGAGCTCCGGGCTCCTGGCAGTTGCAGCAGGTGGATGATCTCGTTCTAGCTCCTCCTCTCTCTCTGGACTCTGCCTTCAAATACATAACATACCATTGTTTTAAAATAACAGAGAAGAGCCCCAGTAACAGCGTTTGGTCTCACCAGGCTGCGCGTGTCACTGGACCTGAGGAGAGAGGGTCCCGAGGTTGTGGCCTGGATGTCACTGCTGTGGCCACGATGATCCAGGACTGCTGACCCGGGCTGTGTGGCCAGTGGGTGTGTGCACAGGGGGAGGGACGTGGTCAGGCGGCTCGCACAGACCGGTGACTGGGTTCACCGTCATGGAGAGTGGCCTTACTCACCGTGATGCAGGGGCAAGGGTTGCTAAAGCCCAGCTTTGTGTGAGCGTGCTCCCAGCCCTCAGAGATGGGGGTGAGCGGCCCTCCCCCAGCCCTCAGAGACAGGGTGGGCGGTCCTCCCCCAGCCCTCTGAGACGGGGGTGGGCGGCCCTCCCCCAGCCCTCTGAGACGGGGCTGGATGGCCCTCCCCCAGCCCTCAGAGACGGGGGTAGGTGGCCCTCCCCCAGCCCTCAGAGACGGGGGTAGGTGGCCCTCCCCTAGCCTTCTGAGACGGGGCTGGATGGCCCTCCCCCAGCCCTCTGAGACGGGGGTGGGTGGCCCTCCCCTAGCCTTCTGAGACGGGGCTGGATGGCCCTCCCCTAGCCCCAATGGCCCACGCTGAGGGCACCCGACTCCTTCATGGGCCCTGTTCCTGCTGTGGCACCAGGGAGTGGTGTGGGCGTCAGGTCCACTTCTGTCCTGTGCCCTGTGTGGGGAGAGTCCCGTCTGCTCTGTGGACACTGGACAGTTCCGTGGCCTCCAGGGCTGGGGACCCAGTGCCCCGTGTAGCTCGCCTCTTCCCACAGTCTGTCCTTTCCAGCCGGCTGAGTGCCGGGACGGCCGCCTGGGCTTCCCATTCACCTGCCACTGTCCCCTTCGTCCCGCAGTGTCGTCCTGTGACCAGGAGCACCAGTCGGCCATCGAGGAAGCCAAGCAGCCCAAGAATGACAACGTGGTGATCCCCGAGTGTGCCCACGGCGGCCTCTACAAGCCGGTGCAGTGCCACCCGTCCACCGGCTACTGCTGGTGCGTGCTGGTGGACACGGGGCGCCCCATTCCTGGCACGTCCACCAGGTAAGGCCCGTGTGTGGGGACCCTGGCCCAGTGCACACACAGGTTCCTCAGCTGGGAAGGGCCTCCCGCGCCCACCCCGTGAGACCGTGCCAGTGCGAGCCACGGCCCCAGTTCTCTGGGCCCCAGTAGCTGGTGAAAAGCAGTGACCCCGGCCGTCAGACACCAGAGGACACCTTGCTCCCAGGGCAGCAGGGATGGCTGAGGCCGTGCCCGCGGTGAGGCCGCTCCCCACCGTGCCCCCTGCCGCGGTGCTCACGGACACCTCGCTGTGCTGCTGGGCTCAGCCAGGG
This sequence comes from Oryctolagus cuniculus, assembly GCF_051225735.1. NCBI lineage: Eukaryota > Metazoa > Chordata > Mammalia > Lagomorpha > Leporidae > Oryctolagus > Oryctolagus cuniculus. The sequence goes on along the minus strand of NC_142871.1, from coordinate 1,300,542 downwards.
CAGCTGGAAACCCCTGAGCCCAGAGCAGCTGTCTCCGAGCAGATGCGAGGCGGCCCACGGCGCGAGCTGGCTCAGGGCGGCAGCCTGGGTTCCCCTCCTGCTCCGTGTGTGTGAGCAAAGCCAGCTGCGCCTCCAGGGCCCCGAGGTAGAGCCGTCTGCTCCTAGACAGATGCAGGGGGGGCTGTGTGTGCAGGGAGCCCAGGGAGCACTGCCCCCGCCGCCCACCCACTCGTCTGCCAGGGGCCCTGTGACCAAAGCCAGCCCCACACGCCGTCGCCTCCCCCTGCCTCCTGTGACCAAAGCCAGCCCCACACGCCGTGGCCTCCCCCTGCCTCCTGTGACCAAAGCCAGCCCCACACGCCGTCGCCTCCCCCTGCCTCCCCCCCAGCCTGGCTGCACTGGAGGAGCCCTGGTCAGAACAGGTCCTGGGGCGGGCTCCTGGGTGCAGGTCCCACAGGGCTGTCATGGGGACTACTCGGACAAGCGTGCCCCTCGTGGCTATACGAGAACGAGGCTTCCCGAGGTTTGGGGGGCAGGGGCGTTGGAGCACTCCGGCAGGTTGCGTGGGATCTCCACCCTTGGCTCGTGGCAGCCGCGGCCCTGTCCTTCTGGGGCCCTGACCTGGAGGTGTAGCCCCTGCAGACGGGCCCATGACCCCGCCCTTCCCCGGGCGGAACCGGAGCCGCCAGAGCTGAGCTGGCAGAGGTGAGGTCAGCTTCTCGGCCGAGATCCTGCACGAGCCTGTGCGCCGTGTGAGGCCGCGTCTGCCCCTCACCGTCACTCCTGGCCCTGTGCTCCCACCACCACCCCTCCCTCCCTCTCCGCGCGTGCCAGGCTTTCCCATACTTTGTCACAGAAGGAGAGGGTCTAGTTCTTGCTCCCCCGAGGACACCTGCAGGGGGCGTAATTCCCCCTCTGGAGTTTCAGGCAAGGAACGGAATGGAGCCACCGGGCGAGGACGCGTGCCGTGTCTGCATGGTTTCATCCATCACTCGTTCAGCACGGACGCTGATGCCAGCAACGGCCAGACGCGCGTGCGGGGGCCAGGACTGAGCAGTGCCCAAGGCAGACGCGCCCAGTCGTCCGGGCTCGTGTCTGTGTGGGGACGCCAGACAGGGTCCTCCTGCTTCTGCACAGCCCCAGCGGGGCGGGGCGGCCCGGTGCTGCCGGCAGCTCACGCGCAGTGGCCACAGAGCCTCTTTAATCTCTGCTCCCCCGTCCTAGCTTCCGGCTGGTTCCGAGCATCGCGCGTCGCCATGGCGACTCCTGGACCTTGACAGAAGAGAACTTTCTCTTTCTGGTGGCACAGGAGCCCAGGAGAGCTCCCCCCCCCCATCTAATTGGCGAGGATTTCCTCACGCCCCCAGACCCAGGCTGTGGCTGAGCTGTGGGGAGGGGCCAGGCTGGTGCCGTTTCTTCATTCAGCACCCGGGACTGGTGTCCTAGGCGCCCATGGCCACACAGAGCAGGTCCACGTTTTCTTAGAGATGGAGGAGGGAGGGCCTCTGCTGTGCCTGTCACTCACCCAAATCCCTGAATAGGCAATGGCACAAACCAGCTGACCAAGAGCAGGTGCAGTGGTCCCAGCCCGGCGGCCCAGGCGGGGCAAGGGTGCACAGCCCCCCCGGGGGGGTGAGATGGTGCTTAACTAGGGGAGGGCTCGGCACCCCGGGGGGGCTGGGACACCAGTCGGACTTCCCCACAGTTCGCTGCTCAGTGTCGGGTGGGGCCAGGAAGCAGCCGAGAAGCCGGAACGCTGAGACACTTGCAGCTTCCAGAGCGAGAGCTGGGCTGGCGCGAGCGGCCTCTGGGTGACGCGTGGCCGCAGAACTCTGCCCTCCTGAGACTCGGCCGGCGCCTGGGGCGGGAGCTGGAGCGGCCCAGCCCACGGCCCTCATCCCTGACCCTCACACCCCTCCCTGCTCTGTCCCGGGGTGGAGGGGCAGAGTGCCCAGGAGCCGCAGGTCAGGTCGCAGAGGGCGCACTGGGCGACACGGAGGGACGCCTTGCCACGCGCTGGGACCCCGGCCAGCGTCTTCTGACGACCAGAAAACGCGCTTGCTGCCTTAGGTCTCCACGACGGCGACATGGGAGCAGGTCCTGACGCTGTCTCGGGGGCGCAGACGCCTGCTGCCGGCTGGGCCGGGCGTGCGTGAGACAGGAAGGGCTCCTGTCTCAGGGATGTAACACTGCTGTCTTCTCTTCCCTCCCTGCAGGTACGAGCAGCCGAAATGCGACAACACGGCCAGGGCGCACCCGGCCAAGGCCAAGGACGTGTACAGGGGCCGGCAGCTGCAAGGTGAGTGGGCGCTGCCGCTCCACTGGGCTCTCCGGCGGGGTGGAGGTGAGCAGGCGCCTACCTGGCTCCCCCTTCCGGGGGCTTGCGGACCCCTGATCCTCCAGCACTCGAGTCCCAGCAGACTTGAGGGGCCCACAGGAGGAGCACGTGGTGCCTTTCCCAGGGCCATGTCCCCGGGGAATCCCGGGGTCAGAGTAGCCGCTGTGTGCGAGGTCAAACGTGGGAAACAAAAGCAGTGCGGCGCCGCAACCCGAATGTCGCTGCAGCAGAGTGCCTAACTGCTTCCAGAAGGTTCTATCTACTCCACCTGAGAAAGCAGTGACTCCTGAGCCGATTCCTCTTGCCTTGAACCAACAGTGCAGGAAGCGGGTGTTCGGGTTTTAACAACATGTGAGCCCCACATCCGTATCGGTGAGTTTGGTTGTGGAGAACTCTGTGAGTTAAACAGAAGCAGTGTGCGTGGACAGCCTGTGGGACGCGGGGCTGCCACAGTGACCCCTGGGGTGCTGAGGCCTTGGTGTGTGAGCCCTGGGGGTCAGCTCGGCCCGCAGCCACTGGAGCCCAGGAGGCCACTGCCCACAGCCACGTCCGCCAGGGCCCGGGAGGCCACTGCCCATGGCCACATCCGCCAGGGCCCGGGAGGCCACTGCCCACAGCCACGTCCGCCAGGGCCTGGGAGGCCACTGCCCATGGCCACGTCCACCAGGGCCCGGGAGGCCACTGCCCACAGCCACGTCCACCAGGGCCCAGGAGGCCACTGCCCACGGCCACATCCGCCAGGGCCTGGGAGGCCACTGCCCACAGCCATGTCCGCCAGGGCCCGGGAGGCCACTGCCCACGGCCACGCCGCCCCTCTGATGACTTGGAGAGAACTACCCTCACTAGGAAACCAGCTCCAGGATGGAGGCCCGTTCTCGGTAGAGTGGAGACATTGATTTCCACGGGAACACGATGCTGGGCAGGCAGACGCCCAGCCACGTGCTGGCTGGCTCCTCGTCTTCTCGGAAGGCACGGTGCTCTAAGTTCCTTTTCTGAGTTTCAGTAGGAGCCGATCTTGCAAGTCAGGTGAGTCACGTGCTGACACACAGCTCACAGGAGCGTGGTCACGTGCTGACACACAGCTCACAGGAGCGTGGTCACGTGCTGACACACGGCTCACAGGAGCGTGGTCACGTGCTGACACACGGCTCACAGGAACGTGGTCACGTGCTGACACACGGCTCGCAGACGCGTGGTCACGGGACCGGGCGAGGGCTCTCCATGTCCAGCTCAAGGTGGCTGACAGAAAAGGCAACTCAGCTTGACTTGGTGCAGATTTTTGTTGTCATTGTTTTTTTAAAATACTTGTTTTATTTATTTGTAAAGAGTTAGGGAGAGAGAGAGAGAGAGAGGTATTCCATCTACTGGTTCACTCCCCAAATGTCCACGACGGCCGGAGTGAGAGGATCAGAAGCCAGGATCCAGGAGCTTCTTCTGGGTCTCCCACTTGGGCCATCTCTTACTGCTTTCCCAGCCCATTAGCAGGGAGTTGGGTTGGAAGAGTGTCGCTCCCCGTCTTCGTGGAGGAACGACACAGGACCCTGCGCTGTTCTTTTGTCTGCTCGGCCCTCCCCAGGTTTGCTGCTGGTTCTTCCCAGGTTGGCTACCGTCCCTTCCACCTCCGTGGAAGGGCGGTTCCCCCTGCCACTTTCCCCACTTCCGCGGGGGAGCGGCACACCGCCGGCCGGCTCTCTCGGGGGCTGCACAGGTGTTCCTTCAGGTAGATGTTCCTGGTGCATGTTGTCTCTCTCCTCCTTTATAGTCCTCTTCCACCAATCCCAACTCTGCTACCCACACGCCGAGTACGCTGCTCTCCTCCAATCAGGAGCAGGTCCTGCTGTCTATTGGTTGAACTGGAGGCAGCTGTGTAGAAGCTGCTTCTCCCTTCTCAGCGCCATATTGTGGGAGAGCAGATGCATAGAATAAGTCTTAATTCCAGTAACTTAGTCTAGTCCGGGTTGCTCCCCACAAAGAGGAGCAGCCGGGACTGCATCCCATATGGCACTGCATGCCAGGCCTTAACCCGCTGCGCCACAGCGCCAGCCCCCAACTTGCCTATGGAGGCCAGCATCTTACCCTGCAGTGTGCGCGGTCGGGAACCAGCCGGCTGCGTTCCAGGGTGAGAATCAGCTCCTAGCCCTGGCTCTCAGACGCTGGCTCCGTAACTCTGTGTATGGGACTGCCCTGTTGTCTTGAAAGAAGCCAAAGACTGATGGATCAGAAATCTTAGAGAAAAAGGTGTTAATGCAGACCTCTCTCTGCACTTTATCTCACCTGGCATCTCTCAAGCTGTCGCCTGTTGAGCTGTCCCGTCCCGCGCCCGAGTACCGGGCTGCTGGCTCCTGCCTCCACGCCCTGGGGGGCAGCAGTGCTGGCCCCAGCGCTTGGGTTCCTGCCGCCCTGTGGGAGGCCCCGATGGAGGCCTGGCTCCTGGTTTGGCCCTGGCCCGGTCCCAGACGTTTTCACCCCGTGACATTTGCAGGCAGCGTGTCCGTCCCGCGCTCCTGTGGGCTCCCGTCTGCCCAGCCCCCTCGTTGCCATGAGCTGGGAGTCCTGCCCGGGGTTCCCCCCTCCTTCCCATCCCAGTCTCCTTCCTGCCTCCTCCAGACTGTTCCTTGGGCCACTGCTGGTCAGTACCCGCCCTTCAGCGAGCTCTCAGGGACCCGGCTGACCTGTGTGGATTTTTGCCCGTGGATCTCCCTGCTCCATCCTGGGCCTCTCAAGCTGCCCCAATGCTCGCGCACCCCAGCACCTGACGGCTCAGAGCCCCTCCGAGGTGCGTCTTGGGGAACGAGTGGGCAGGGGACCCCACAGTGACTGCTGACCCTGGCTGCCCCCCAGGACGCAGTGCCCCCAGCAAGGGCCCCCAGGCGTTGCAGGGGAAGTGTAGTTCTTGACTCAGAAAGAAGCCCTAGAGGCACCCCAATTTCCGCATCAGCCTACAAGTTGATTGTGAGTTTCTGAGGCCGCATAGAAAACGATCCTTCCGTTGCCGTGAGCACAGCTTATGCCGTGGTCCAGCTGGGGCTCAGCCCCGTGGCGAGCGTCACAGCCCGACACACGTAATGGGTGGGTTCAGTGTCTGCCTTCCCCGAGTGGCCTGGCAGGCCCCCGGCCCCAGAGGACGCTCTGGGACCACGCGAGATGCCAGCATCTCTCCCGTTGCAGTCATCAGGGGCTGCAGTTTCTGCCTGGAGGCTCAGGCACCACAGCCCCTTGGCCTGCGTGCGGCGCGGGACAGCAGGGCACCGGTGAGCGAGCTGGCTCCTCCCGCGCCCCTGCTCTCCAGCCGCAGGCTCAGAGACGCCTCCGCAGCCTGGCGCGAGACGGGGTTTTGTGAGTGGGACATTTTGCACTGGGCACCCTCTGATGCCGGTTGTCGCTCAGGCTTGTCCTTTGGGTCTGGATTTCTGGGGTCGGTGAGAGGCAACTCTAAACGGCAGTGGTCGCGGGAGAGACCAAGCCTACAACACTGGACCCGACGACCGCATAGGAAATCAAGTTTGTAGATGAGAGCAGGCAGTGACCTTTCAGAAGAAAATGGCATTTTTTAGAAAGAAGTGGGCCCAGGGCCTGCATTGTGGCATTGTGGGTTAAGCCTCCGACTACAGCCTCCCCGTCCCGCCCTGCAAACGGTCACAGCTCCGAGGGGCGGGCGGTGCCCTCGCTCCCGTCCCACACCTCCTCGTGCTTGGCCAAGTCCTCTGTGTCCAGCTTCAAGTCCTCACGCCTGCACCTCCCACCCCCCGCTCCCGGCACGGGCTCTGCAGTCCCCGAGCTGCCGTCAGCGCCGGCGCCGAGAGTCAGAAAACACGAGGTGTGTCCGTCCATCCGGGCCTCGAGTGGGCCAGGCCCGTGCTGCGGTCAAGTGCCGAGCGGACACCTGCTCCTCCTGCCCACCTGCCCGACCCGGTCCCGCTGCTCTCCGGGTCACAACGGGGCCCAGGCCTGCGCTCACCTCGAGGGAACCTGCTCTGCAAGCACCATCCAGTATGTTAAATTTGTGGTTAAACACTTACTCCGCTATAAATAATCCCGTCTCTTTATTAGAGCAGTTTATCTAAAATAATTAACCACTCTAGAAATCTTCCAAATGTGGTATACACTTGGAAATAACGAGGCTGCTTTTTATTGGCCTACAACTCAGTTTTATTCGTTTGGGCTCTCTTCCTATCTCATCTGAATTTATCAAGACGCTGCCATAACCGGGCTGGAATCCGCCTGCCATACAAGGCTCGCTGCGTCCACCCCAGCGTGACTCAGGGCCACGGGTCTCGGCTGAGACCCCCGCCAGGCCAGGCCCGCAGCTGAGACCCCCTCCAGGCCAGGCCCGCAGCTGAGACCCCTCCAGGCCAGGCCCGCAGCTGAGACCCCCGCCAGGCCAGGCCCGGCAGGGGGTCCGCCCGCAGCCCGCAGGTGTAAGGGGTCTTCAGAAAGTTTGGAAAATGCACGTTATGGGGAAGCACACATGGATTTCAAGTTTTGGTTTTTTTTTTTTTTCAGCAGAATGAACTTATCGTTTATTTATTTATTTATTTTGAAAGGCAGAGTTACAGAGAGAGGGTCTTTCATCTGCTGGTTCACTGTCTAAACGGCCACAATGGCCGGAGCTGGGCCAGGCCAAAGCCAGGAGCCTATTCCAGGTCTCCCATGTGGGTGCAGAGTCCAAGCACTTGGGCCATCTTCCACTGCTTTCCCAGGCCGTAGCAGAGAGCTGGATCAGAAGTGGAGCAGCTGGGACTCGAACCCATGCCCACATGGGATGCTGGCCCTGCAGGCGGCCGCTACTCCCCAGCGCTGGCCCCTGAACTGATCTTTTGTCCGTCTTCCTTGAACCTGTGGAAGTGCCCTGGTATGATCTGCACCCGCGATAGGCGCAAAGTCTGCACTTGAGCTTTTCCACGTCTGTGATCCGGGCATCGTGGGCCCAGTCCCTCCTCAAGCTGCCCCTCGTGCTCCTGCTCTGGTCTTGCTTCCCAGGATTCCCGTGAGCACCCTGAGGTCACGGCCAATCTGCAGGTCCCTGCTCGCGCTCAGGGGTGAGATAAACTCCTGCCACACGCCGCGACACCTGCTGCTGGCCCCCAAGGCCCCGCCCCTCAGCCCTCTGCAGTCACGGCCACCACGCTCACATGGGAGTTCCGCCCTCGGATTCTCAGGCTTGGAACGCGGAGTGGCCACAAGTACCTTCTCTTTGAGCTTCTCGTTGAAATCACAGACCCCTCCGTGTCCATCCTCTCTCTCACCCCTGTGGCGTGCGTGGCCCTGAGCCAGGTGCGGTGGGGGCCGCAGGCTGTGGGGGGCCCCGTGCGCACCGGAGCTCAGAGCTGGCAGAGAGCACTGTGCTGTGGCCACATGGGGGACAGAACAGCAGGAACGTGGCGTCATGAGCGACTGTGCAGCGTGGGGTGGGGGCTGGCAGGCCTCAAGGCTTCCCTTGACCTGAAGACCTTGTGCGGCTCTCAGAGCTGCCTTCTAGATCTTGTGCCAATGTCTGGACGGTTCAGTCTCACCAGGCAGTGCTGTGTGCATGCATGTGTGGCTGGGGGCCACGGCAGAGCGGAGTCGGGGCCGTGGCTGTGGGAGTCAGGGCCGTGGCTGTGGGAGTCGGGGCCGTGGCTGTGGGAGTCAGGGCTCTGACGGGAGTCGGGGCCGTGGCTGTGGGAGTCGGGCCGTGGCTGTGGGAGTCGGGGCCGTGGCTGTGGGAGTTGGGCTGTGGCTGTGGGAGTCGGGGCCATGGCAAGAGTCGGGGCCATGGCTATGGCAGGAGTCGGGGCCGTGGCTGTGGGAGTCGGGGCCGTGGCTGTGGGAGTCGGGGCCGTGGCTGTGGGAGTTGGGCTGTGGCTGTGGGAGTCGGGGCCATGGCTATGGCAGGAGTCGGGGCCGTGGCTGTGGGAGTCAGGGCTCTGACGGGAGTCGGGGCCGTGGCTGTGGGAGTCAGGCCGTGGCTGTGGGAGTCAGGGCTCTGACAGGAGTCAGAGCTGTGGCTATGGGAGTCAGGGCTTTACAGAGTAGAGGCTGTGGCAGAAGGAGTCAGGGCCATGGCAGAGGGGCGTCGGGGCCATGGCAATGGGAGTCAGGGCTGTGGCTGTGGGGGTTGGTGTTCGTGGCTGTGGCAGGAGTCGGTGTTGTAGCTGTGGGAGTCAGGGCCGTGGCTGTGGGAGTCGGGACTGTGGCTGTGGGAGTCAGGGCCGTGGCTGTGGGAGTCAGGGCCGTGGCTGTGGGAGTCAGAGCTGTGGCTATGGGAGTTGGGGCCCTGGCAAGAGTCGGGGCCGTGGCTGTGGGAGTTGGTGTCCGTGGCTGTGGCAGGAGTCGGAGCTGTGGCTGTGGGAGTCAGGGCCATGGCAGAGGGGAGCTGGGGCCGTGGAAGTGGGAGTCGGGACCGGCCTTGAGCAGTGCTGGGATGAGAGAAGTCACGTCTCCAGGGGCAGTTGCAGGGGTCATGGGGACAGGCAGAATTGGGGACCGTGGCTGGCCACTGGCCAGGGCACTGTGATCATTCCTTGTGGGGCAGAGGCGGAACCAGGGCTAGGGCACTGCTGGTCACAGACTGAGCTTTGTTCCTCCCGACAGCCTCATTCTATCGGAATTTACTGAGAGGGACCGAGGGCCCGGAGCGCAGATCAGAAGCCAGAGGTCGGGACACTGGGCTGTGTGGGTGAGCACAGACGGCAGGAAACTGCTCTAAATCTGCTGATAAAGAGTACCATGGAAACTTCTGGAATGTCTTCCAGCGCCCTCCCGACAGAAAAGGGTGCGGGGGCCACCGCCCAGCTAACCACAGATGTTCCTGAGCCCCCTGCTGGGAGCGGCTTGCAGCGGCTGCCTGTGGCGCTGGTTCCGGTCCTGTGTGCCCAGCGCCCCCCAAATGCATCCCTGTGACACGCGCTGTCCCTGCCTGCCCCAGACAGCCGTGACTGGCCTGGTGGGCGCGGAGGTGCTGCCCTGGGGCCCTGTGTCCAGCTGGGGCTAAGATTCCTGAGACGCACAGGTCATCTGCCACGGGGCAGTGCAGCGGAGCCCAGGCGTGCTCCCCCTCTGCCATCACACACTGCCCCGCCCTAGACGGGGACGGACGTGTCCAGATGCCGCAGGACAGGACTCTCGTCTCTGCAGCTTCTCTGGTGGGCAAATCTTTTAGACCAACAGAGAGGACGCTGGTGTGCACAGAGTCGCGGGGCCCCCGGGCATCTCCCGGTGCCGGCAGCCCCTTCTTTCCTGTGACTGGTGGACATGCTCTGAGCTTTAGTGTGGCAGCACCTCGCACATGTGTGTCTCCCAGAATGCACCGAGGCTTTCTTCCGCGTGGCGTCTGTGGCCACGGGACCAGCTCAGCAGAGGTGAGAGGCTCACAGGAGCCTGCAGGGTGCAGAGAGGGGCTGCACCCCAGCCCCGCACCGCTGGTCCAAGGCCATTTCTTTCTCACACCGGCATCTCCACCAGCAGTCTCCTGCATGGGGGCAGCCGGAAGCTGAGACAAGACACGCTTTATCAGCCGGCCAGACGCCGTGCCCCCGGTGCCGGCAGCGTGCAGGAGGTGCCAGCCCCGCCACCTCGGAGGATGGGCATGCGCAGGGTCACTGGGGCCGAGCTGGGGCAGGCTCACCCTGAACCGGCAGTGGCCGATGTCTTTCCCGGAAGCGCCAGGGACGGCAGGGCTGCCACTGCTGCTGCCGTCGCTGTCTCTGCACAGACTGGGCTCCGCGTCCCCGCGCTGGACGTGGGGGAGGTGACCCGGTGGTTTCTCCGGGCCCTGCTGGCCAGGGCATTGCTCTAGACGCTCTGTAATGCTGCGAGGCCGCAGCAGGAGTAGAGACCGGGACGCCGACCGAGGGCAGAGGGGGCTGGAGGGCTGGAGGGCTGTGGGGCACACACCATGCCCTAGTCAGGGATTTGGAGGACATCCTGCTAGGGTGTGGCCGGAAGTGGACAATCAATAATTTTCTATTGAGAAAAGTCACTGTGATGGCATCATGGACAAGGAGTCAGTGACGCACAAGACCAGGCGGCCCTGGGGCCTGCATGAGCCTGGGGGGCCCGGGGAGCAGGCAGCTGGCTGGCGAGACCCAGGACAGCCTGCACCCTGGGCAGGGGTGTCACGCACGGGGGGCGCTGGCCTGAGTGCTGGGGGAAGGTAGAGTCAGCCAGGCTCGTGCAGGCGAGCACGGAGACCCAACAGCGTAATAGCCCCGGCAGCACTCGCGCAGCGGGCGTCGGGCCCAGGAGGGAGGCTCTTCCTGGGTGAGTTCCTTTGACGTCCCGGCAGCCCTGTGGAGGTGCTGTCCTACTTGTTTCACAGGTGACATGGAGTGGCCCAGCCCCGCGAATTCCCGCTTCACCGTGTGCCCGGAGAAGCGAGGTCAGGCGGAGGCTGGTGGGAGTCGTACATGCACACTGGTGTCTGGGAGAACCTGCTGGAGCCAGTGACTTACAGGTGGCTGCACTGCCAGGAGAGGCCACCTGCAGTGACACTATGGGCGGAACCCGAAGGGAGTCACTCGAGAATTGTTGTCCCATGGCATGGAACAATGAGCCACACACACAGAGACGCACACTAGATATGCACGTAGATAGGCACACACACAGAGACACACAGACACGCTTAGATGCACACAGAGACACAAACATGCTTAGATGCACACAGACATGCTTAGACACATGGAGACACAGACATAGATATATACACAGGCACACACAGAGACACAGACACGCTTAGATGCACACAGAGACACAAACATAGATATACATAGATAGGCACACACACAGAGACGCACAGACATGCTTAGACACACACAGAGACACACAGACATGCTTAGACACACACAGACATGCTTAGACACACACAGAGACACAGACACGCTTAGATGCACACAGAGATACAGGCACGCTTAGACACACACAGACATGCTTAGATGCACACAGAGACACAGACACGCTTAGACACACACAGACATGCTTAGACACACACAGACATGCTTAGACACATGGAGACACAGACATAGATATATACACAGGCACACGCAGAGACACATAGACACACTTAGATGCACACAGAGACACAAACATAGATATACATGGATGGGCACACACACAGAGATGCACAGACAGGCAAAGACATACATGGAGATACACAGACACACTTACACACACTTAGATACACAGACACGTATACAAGCATGCAGACATGCACACACACAGTCACATTGAGACACAGCCATGCTCATACACACACACGCTGAGACACACAGATACATACATACACAGGCCTGCAGACACACACACACAGTCACACTGAGACACCCAGACATGCTTACACACACACACACACGCTGAGGCACACAGATACACACGTATACAGGCATGCAGACACACACACACACAGTCACACTGAGACACCCAGACATGCTTACACACACACACACGCTGAGGCACACAGATACATATGTACACAGGCACGCAGACATACACACATGCAGTCACCCTGAGACACAGCCATGCTCATATACACACACGCTGAGACACACAGATACATACATACACAGGCCTGCAGACACACACACACACAGTCACACTGAGACACCCAGACATGCTTACACACACACACACACGCTGAGGCACACAGATATATATGTACACAGGCACGCAGACATGCACACACGCAGTCACCCTGAGACACCCAGCCATGCACATTTGGGCACACGTGGCCACAGACGCACCTGCACCACCTGTGGCCGCTTCGCGTGAAGCCCTGTTCCAGGAGCAGGGTCTTCTCTACCCCGTGTCCCTCCCACGAGGCCGAGTGCCGGCGTGGTTCTCGCTGTCCCGTCTTCCCAGGGCTCTGCGTGGGCTCTGCCCTGGGGAGGAGGACTGCTGGGTGAACTTGGGCCTGGACAGGAGGAGCACACCCGCCCCTCAGGGAGGGGGCCCTCGCGGGGAGGGGCCTGAGACTTTGCTGCGGCCACACGGCATCGGAGGCACATGTGTGCTAGCCGCCAGCCTGGCTCAGTCCCGGGGGGCTTAGGACTCAAGCGTTTCACCGTGGCATTGTCTTTCCGTGGCTGTTTCGCTCTTTGCTCTTTAACGATTGCAAAGAAGTGGCTCTGGCTCAGATTCGGCAGCAGCCGCCCAGGCTCGCGCCAGCCGCTCGTGTACACGCGCCTGCTGCTCGTGTGTGTGAGCGTGGCCGTGTGTCTCAGTGTGACTGTGCTGGGAGGTCGGGGGCGGGGCAGGCATAGCAGGCAAGCCTGCGGCTCTGTCCACCCCGATGCTGCCCAGTGTGAGCCCGCCACTCCCGGCCCGCCGCCGCCGCACCACACAGCATGCTGGGCTCCACTGCACCAGGAAGGCCGCCAGAGGCAGCAGCAGATGGCTCTGCAGCCCGAGTGGAGGCCTGTGAACCCCGTCCCGCAGGGCCTGGGCCGCCCCAGGTAGCCAGGACCTGGCTTTGCGTTCTGGTGGGGAGCCGGGGGAGGTGAGGAAGCTGAGCGCCGGCACCTTCAGGGCCTGTGGCCAGGGGCACCCTCGAGAGGCTGACCCTCACGCCCGAGGAAGCCCACCCATGAACTGTCCGACTTTGCAGTCACAGCGGCCGCCCGCCCGCTCCGTGCCCATGTTGTTGGCCCAGCAATGCACCCGCACGCGGCCCCAGCCTCCTCCTGTCCCAGGCCTCACCGCCGCCGGGCTTGGGGTGCCCTGCCCTCCTGTGCTGAGCCCTGCTTGCCTTCTGCTTGCGAGCGGCGGGCTCTGTGCCGTCACCCAGGCCCAGTGTGGCGTGCGTGAGGCCGTCCAGGGAGGTCCAGGACAGAGCAGCCCCTTCCTGTGACTCCGTCTCAGAAGCAGGGAAGCCCAGCCGCGTGTGCTCACACACAGGCCCGAGGCCCGTGGCCTTGTCCGCGTGGGGCGGTCTGCACACTCTCCGCAGCATCCAGGCTGCAGACGCACGGCGCTGACGCCCTGGGGACCCCACCCCCACCCCCGCCCAGCCCCAGGAGGGCTGCAGGCCAGGCCTCTGAAACCGGGAGTTTGCCGGGCTGCTGGGCGCACAGCTCTCTGCATGCAGGGGAGCCGGGCCCGCCTTGCTGCGGGAGGGCGTCCCTGCGGGTCAGCTGCTCCGTGTGTGCAGTGCTCAGCATGAGCAGCGTCCGAGAAGAGATGAGCCCCAGCGTCCGAGAAGAGATGAGCCCCAGCGTCCGAGAAGAGATGAGCCCCAGGCCCCTGGAGCTGGGAGCGGCTGGAGGGTTCTCAGAATCCGGCCGGACAGAGACACTCAGGGGACGCGTGTGGAGCTCCAGCCCCGGGCCTCTCCGGTGGCGTGCTGACGGCGTGTTGGCAGGAGCCGGGTTATGCCTGGGCCACTGCCCGTGGCTCCTGCATCGGGATTGATGGCACCGACGTGAGGCTGTGCCGCGGGTGTCCCTGGTGAACGGTGGCATTGCTTGTGAGGGTGCAGGCGGGCCTGGTGTCTCTGAGAGCCCAGGGGAGGCTTCAGTCCTGTGTGTGCGCTGGCTGCTGGGCTCACACGTGTGGCTTCACCCACACCCACTGTGCACTTCCTGTGTCTCCCGTGTCTTACTTTCCAACACACTTTGCCACCTCGCCTCTCTGCGCCGATTCCCTTCCTGTTTGTTTTCAATGCCGTCTTGTTGGGACACAGTGCGTGCATATGGCACAGAGAGCCACAGCTTCCTGGCGCTGCGTCAGCGAACTCTCCACGCTGAAGCCTTCGGGCTGCCCAGCGCCCAGGTGTGCGTGCCCTGCTGATGCTACGGCAAAGCTGCAGAGGGCACAGAGTGACACGGTTGTCACCGGAGGCGCTGGCTGTGTCCCTCTGCGTGCACCGAGGGGGAGCGCGGGCCCCCAGGTGCAGAACTCCTGGAAAGAACAAGAGGCGGAGGCCGCGTGTGCCCCACGTGATCCGACCCAAGCCTGGACTTGGGTGAGAACTCCCCCCAGCCCCCGCCACAGCCTGGCTGAGTGCTGTGCTCCCTGCGGCACCCGCCCTGGGTTGGGGCCGCCGAGGGGCGTGTGCTGCCGGCCACCACTGGCTCAGGCTCTGCCTGCAGGTTGTGCACGAATGAGCGGCCTCCTGGGGACGTGAACTTCCTTGAAACCCCACAGTCTGTGCCCTGCAGAGAGCGCCGAGCCGGACCCTGGCTGCTCCCAGGTACAGCCCCAGGCTGGCAGCCAGCATTCCCGTCCTCAGTTCCCGCCCCTGGGCCCTGCCCGTCTGCCCGTCTGCCCGTCTGCCCGTCTGCCCAGCGACAGCTTCCTCCTCTGTGGAGCCTGCTGTGCGGTGTGTGCCGTCTCCTAACCTCACGTCTGCCAGGGGAGAGGAGCAGGTGGGACTGGACATGAGGTCAGGGAGAGCCTGGGCAGAGCCCTGCAGCCCCGCGCCCACCCTGGGCTGATAGCCGGGGAGGGGCTGGCCCTTCCGCTTCCCTTCCTGGTGCCAGGCGGGCAGGCGCTGCCCCGAGTGTGGAGAGGAAGGCCCGAGGCAGCAGCACAGCCCGCGGCGCTGTTTGCTGGGGATTCCCACTCACTCTAAGACGGCCGAGGACGCCCGGGCCTGTGGCCTTGACCTCGTGCGCGGTGCCTCCAGACGTTCCCCTCTGAGCCCGGGCGGGACGGACCCCTGAAGGCCTGCGTGCCCCTCTCCTGAGCCGTCTGTCCGCTCTCTCAGTGCCCTTGTCCATCGGTGTCTGGGGCTCCAGGCATGGTGCGGATGATGGCGCTCTGGTGAGTGTGGATTTAGCTGAGTCACTGTTGTCGCGTGGGCAGTTTTAATCAGCGGGGATCCCCACGCGCAGCCATCGGCCAGGGTCTCTGTGAGCAGGACCTCCTCTGGCCGTCCATCTGTTCCCATCTTTCCTGGGGCAGGGAGGACACTGCGAGGGGGGATGAGGTTTGCCTGGGCCTTCGGCAAGCAGGCACCTGCCGATGGGCAGCTGGGCCTGCAGAGAGGCGAGGGCTCAGGGCAGCGAGCAGCAGGCCCTGCCCTCAGTCCTCAGTGTTGGCTGAGTGCCCCGAGAAGGGGAGCCTTTCCCGTGCTTACGGAGTCGACTGCCCACCCTCTAAGCATTTTCTGTTCGTCTTCAGAGCCCACCAGGTGCCCGATGTGGGCAGGGATGTGCTGGTGGCGTCACTCGGCTGTGCTGGCGCTGTGCAGGGAAGCTCCTTCCTGGCACCCAGGGCCACAGGTGCTCGGCCAGGGACTCTGACCGGCCACCACCAGCTCCTCGGGCGCCCAGCCGAGGGCTCCTCAGTGGCCGCTGCCTCGTGAGACACATGTGGGCAGAAATGATGCGGACACACACGGGTCTGCCTCTCCCTGAATTGGACCAAAACCGCCCCAGCCTGTCACCATGAAGCATTGGAAATGCCCCGTGAGCCACAGGAGGCGCCGGGTGGGGTCGCCCAGCTGCACACGGGTGTGGTCTGCAGCAGGTGCGTGGCTGTGGGTGTCTGGAGCTTAGAGGACAGGGAGAAGTTCCTGACGCCTACTCTCTTGAGTGTTGTTCCTGAGTGTCCCCAAGAAAACAGGCTGGGAGCCAAGTTACAAGGACGGGAAAGACGCACGCAGGCAGAGAGCAGGGGTCCTTCCCCTGGGCTGACGTCCCTGGGCAGCAGGCAGAAGCCAGAACCGGGCTGCAGTGCAGAGAGCCGGGCGCGTGCCTGGGAAGACGCCCCTCCCGGGAGCACAGAGCGGGCGCCGTTCTTTTTATCTGGGTTTGCTTCCCTGTGTCTCGGTACTGAGAGTCCCCTGGACTTCGACGCTGGGCCTTGGCCTGCTGGCTCAGCTCAGAGTGGTCTTCTGGTTGGATGGTGCCGGCCTGGAGAATGGAGTCACTGCAGGTCCAACCTGACCCGAAGGCACCTGTCATACACCCGTGTCCCTCACTGCGTTTCCCGGTGTGATGTCCGTGTGTGGAGAATCCATGATCATGGCCGCAGGCTCAGGGTCTGGTCTACCCTCCCCATCCCAGCTCAGGGAACTCATCAGAGAAAGGAATACAGAACCCGCCCCCCGCGCAGTGGCTGCTGGGAGGTTCGGCGAGGGCTGCGGCTGTGAACTTGCTGGGTGGCAGTGGGCCTCAGGCGCTGGCTGTGATGAACAGGGGTGAGCGGTCGCCATTGCGCCAGGGCCATCACTCTTGGTGGGGAGTGGACCGGGGCTGGGGTGGCTGAGCCCAGCTGCCCCTGCCAGCTCCAGGCTGTCACGCACCCCAGCAGCCGCACCAGGAGAAGCCGTGCTTCTGGCTGTTTGAAACACAGGCCGCTAAGGCCTACACTGGGTGACCGAAAGGGGGCTGGGCTTCGGCAGGGGCAGGGCGCTTCCCAGGGGTCGGGCTGCGTCAGAGCAGCATGGTGACTTGGGCAAGCTTCCCGCACCACATGGTGGGCCCTGTTCTGTGTAGGACACAGCGTCCCAGTAGTGGGCTGTGCCCACGGGGCTCCTGGTACCCGGCACAGCCGATTAGAGGCACCAACATTCCGACTTCCTGCCCCCTCCTGCCCCTCCCCCAGAATGTGGCTGACCTCGTGCTGCTGGGAGGCCCAGTGCTTCTGTGGTAGGTGGCCAATTTGCCTTCAATCCACAGGGAAGAGAAAGGTCGATGGGCAGTTATATATTTCTGCATTTACTTTTTTAAAAGATGTATTTATTTATTTGGAAGAGAGAGAGAACCTTCCATGTGCTGGTTCACTCCCCAAATAGCCCCAATGGCCAGGACAGAGCCAGACCAAAGCCAGGAGCCAAGAGCTTCTCCAGGGTCTCCCATGTGGGTGCAGGGGCCCAAGCACTTGGTCCATCTTCCGCTGCTGTCTCAGGTACTTAGCAGGGAGCTGGATCAGAAGTGGAGCAGCCGGGACTCGAACCAGTGCCCTAACAGGATGCCCATGTGGGGAATTTGCCACCTGGGCTACCTGCCCGCCAGAGGATGGACTCAGAAATCCGAGGGAAGCCGAAAGCGAGGCTTTGTCTCTTCTGGGTCTTGAGAGTGCAGAGCGGCCCGGGGCAGCAGCCTGGAGAAGCAGCCTGGGGAAGCAGCCTGGGGAAGCAGCCTGGGGCAGCAGCCTGGGGAAGCAGCCCGGGATTCCCAGGCCCCCGGTTCCTTTTATCCCTTCCCCCACTTCTCATTGGCTGAGAAAGCTGGGAGGTGCAGTTGAGCCCAACACGGCACCTGAGATGGGGAGGGGGCATAGAGGAGGGGTTCCCAGACCTGCTGCTGGGCAGGTAAGGGGGGACTTGTATCCAGGAGGGTGCTTGGCACTGGTAGGGCACTGGCGTGGACGGGCCCTGTGGTGACCCGGTCTAGCCTGCTCCTGATAGAGAAGCCGTCGGAGGGAGGGGTCACTTCCTCTGTTCTCAGGACAGAGACAGAAACTGAGGGCCTTCGGTACCTTTGTCCTGCTGAAGGCAACTTGGGGAGAAGCAAGCACTGTCCACTCTTAAAGGGCCCCCACTCTCATTCCAGCAGGGAACCGACCTCACTGCCTGTTAGCCCTCTAACTCCTCGCACCGCCCCCAGAAGAGTGGCCCCGGACTGCTGAGGGGCCCTGGTGGAAGGCAGGGTTCCCCGGCATCCTCTGGGGTGCTACCTGGAGAGCTGTAGCTGTCAGGGGCGGGCTCTGTCGGCGAGCCCAGCCGTTAGCCTACTCTGGGGTTTCCGGAGTCTCTCCCGCGTGCTCCTGAGGCCCGAGGTCGCGGCTGTACTGAGGCTAAGCTGGTTTTTGTGTAGATACGGCACTGAGCATTTCTAACCCGGTGTCGCAGGCGGCGGCCACAGCAGCCACCCTCTACAGCACTTACTTATCAAAGCTCGAGGTAACCTTTGCGTTGGAAATCGATTAAAATCAGGAATTGCTCTTAAAATGCAGACCCTCTGGCAAATATCTGGCAAGAGTTCAAGTCCAGCATCTGGTGGACGTCGTGTTGGAAGGCCTTTCTCTGAGCCGCTTCTACGTGGCTCCATCGTCTTCGCTCCAAACCTCACAGAACCAAAAGATCCGTGGGTCGGGAGAAGGCAGAAAGGGCCCAGATCCCTGGTCCGGGCTCCCTGGTGTGACCCTGACACCCTGGTTGGAGCCAGCTGCAGCCCCCAGGCCCTGGGGACATTTCTCTTCAGAGCAGCAGGCTGTGGGTTTCCTTGCCACAACCGTAGCCTGGTTCTAGCTGCCCGTTCCGGTTTGCTTCGCCTGGCTTTGTTCTGTATTTGGCTTCTGAAGCGGGGCTCATTGTGTGTATCTGGGTGATTGACCCCTGACATGGACGGGCCCGGTCCCCCGCCCCTCCTGGCTACGTTTTTCTCTAGGTTGGTTCAGGCCATCAGTCTTGGTGGCCTCGTGTTGTGTGGTGGTAAAAATACCTCCCCGGGGGGCCCTCTGTCTCCACAGCAGGGTTTGCTGTGACGGTGGTCAGGGCGCAGCTGGCCAAGGGCCCAGGTGACCCTGCGGGGCTGACCGGGCGGCCTCCAGCTGCAGAGCTGTCGCTGCCCACACCCTGTGGCTGCTGGGGTCTCAGTGACTGGCCGTCCTTCAGCCCCGATGGCACAGCAGAGTTCCTCGTCCCGTGAGGTCACGCGTGCTCAGGAAGACACGGGCTGCCTCTTCATAGCCCAGGATTTCAGCACTGTGTGTCCTTGCTGGAAACCACATCGAGTCGGGCTGAGAGTCCAGGGTGTGGGGCGGCCTGTGGGGGTGTCCACATGAGGCTGGGCCTGCATCGGTGGACTCCAGAAGAGACAGGAGGGAGCCGCTCGTCCGAGGTGAGAAGACACGGGCAGAGCAGGGGAGGCGGAAACAGCCGGGCGGTGCCGGGCAGCCGGCGTGGTGCAGTCCTGGCCGGGCTGCTTTGCTCTGGGTCGTGGGTGCTATCACCTGGGGTGGGTGGGGGGCACCCTGCCATGTCCCCTCCCAGCCAGAGAGGGCAGGTGAGGGGCTGTCAGACCCACGAGGGGTGGGGTAGGTCTGGGGGTGGGGGCCGGAGTCTCCCTGCAGAGCTGGAACCAGAGCCAGCTCCTGGCGCCTGCAGGGTCGCCCATGCGCACGGCTCTGCCCGCCCTCCTCACCCTCCAGCCTCATGCCGGCTCCTACAGGAGGTGCAGGGGCCCGCGAGCCCTCCGCTGCACTGGCCGTGGGCGAGTTTTGTAGAGGGGAGGTCC
Source organism: Oryctolagus cuniculus (assembly GCF_051225735.1). Taxonomy (NCBI): domain Eukaryota; kingdom Metazoa; phylum Chordata; class Mammalia; order Lagomorpha; family Leporidae; genus Oryctolagus; species Oryctolagus cuniculus. The sequence continues at coordinate 1,281,045 of NC_142871.1, read as the reverse complement.
TGGTGCGGCTGTCTTCGCAGGCCTTAGAACCCCTTTCAGGAGCGAGTGTGTGCCTGCTGGCTGGCCCAGGCGTCCCGCCCCCAGGGAAGCAGTGGTCCTGCCGAAATACCCAGACGCGTTCTCCGAAGCTGGGGTGGAGGGGCACGCAGGGTGGTTCCCCACGCAGCTCTGGGCGGGAGGCTGGAGCTCAGTGTGGCCCACAGCTCCCCTGCTGGGTGGGCCTGAGCCTCCCGCAGCTCCAGTGCCTGGGGTGTGCGATGGGGCTGGCGGTGTGCTCTCGCTGGACGCTGGCTGCGGCCTGCTGCCTGCCTGCCCTCCTCAGCTGCGTGACTTCTGCCCCTCGTCCCTCACCGCGCGGCTGCCCTGCCTCGGTGCACGGCTGCCGAGGGAGGTACTTGCAGAGCTGCAGGTGGTGTGGAGTGCTGGCGTGGGCACGGCTGCCGAGCATGGGGTGTGCAGATGGCTTGCGAGGGAGTGGCCAAGGCTCAGTCCTTCCCAGGGTCTGAGGAGAGCTCAACCCAAAGTGTTCTGGAGAGAAGAGCCAAGCAGAAGTAGCCGCCCCGAGCTGCCTGGGAACCCGGGCGTGGTGGCTGACGCTGGTCCAGGGGTCCTCCAGTGCCCCCGCCGCCGTTCCCTGCTCCTGAGTGCGGCTCAGGTGCGGCCGCCGCCGCCCTTGCTCTCCTCGCCGCCATGATGCGTGACTCCAGATCACCCTGGCTCCTGTGTGGGGGCGCTGTGCGGGTCCCAGGACGGCCCCTCCTCTCGGGGCACCCCTTCTGCAGAGTTCAGCTTCCTGGGGCGGCACCAGAGGCCGCGAGGCTCCTCTAGGAAACAGTTAGTTCCCTTTTACCAAAATCTAAGAACCGCAGAGCGAAGCACAGGCCTCCTGGGGCCGTGTGCATCCGCCGGAGCTGAGGGTGACACCTTGGGCAGGTGAGAAGGGGCGGACTTGCCACCCGCCTCTGCTCTCTGCCTCCGGGGTGCCGGGGCACCTGGCCCTGCTCCCACCCGCCGCGGATTCTCCCTGCCAGCGTTTGTCCACTGTCTGCTCGGCGTCCACAGGGGCCCTGGGAGCGCACACAGGACCCGGTGTCCCCGGGGCGTCTTCACAGAGTTGCCCCGTGGTCCAGTGGCTGAAGGTGTCAGGCTTGGGGGCGGGGGTGCAGCAGGGGTTCAGGGACTCCCGACGGGGTGTGAGTGGAAGGGGAAGCCCGGGCCGGTGGCCGAGAGGGCCCTCCCATGCAGAGTGGTGTGGGATCTGAGCTTGGAGGCACCGAGCCATCCGTGACCCCGGGAAGGCATGGCTGTCAGCTCTGGGCTCCAGCAAGGTTCTCGTGAGTCCGACCGAGGAGAGTTGAGTGAGGATGGGGGGCGGGGAGATCCCGGAAGAGGCTAGGCCACAGAAGCAGCCACGTCCCGCCCACTTGTGTCCGGGCAGGGCTGTGGTCCCAGTGGTTTCTGGGCTCAGTGTGGGGTCAGGACCCAGGTGCCACTGGCTCTGCGTACCTCAGACCTCGCGCCCATGTGTGAGGCTGGGGAGGCGGGGGTCCCCAGGCCCTGGTCCGCCTGGTAGCTGAGATGTCGCTGCTGACCATCGTGCCTGGAAGCCCACGTTTGTACTGCAGTGAGTCTTAATGTGAAGCCAGCCCGGGTGCTGCGCTTAGGGAACTAAGCGAGCTTCCTCCCACTTCTCAGACCCGCGAGAGTGAGTTTGGTGAACCATGAAAACAGGTGCTTTTTTACTTTTTCTTTTCAGGTTGTCCTGGCCCCAAAAAGCATGAGTTCCTGACGAGCGTCCTGGACGCGCTGTCCACGGACATGGTGCACGCGGTGTCAGACCCATCCTCTTCGCCCGGCAGGTACGGCTGCGGGGCGGGCCTGGCGGGAAGCCGGGGGCGCGGGCGCGGCGGGCTGACCTGGAGACAGCCGGGTCACGCGGGCTGCGTGGCTGCCCAGGGCCTGGGCGAAGGAGCCGCTGCACAGCCATGGAGTCGCTGCTCGGGTTTTAGCCGCAGACCCGCCGGGGACCATGTCCTGGAGGAGTCCGCACGTGCTGGTGTGGGCGCTCGCGGGGCCTGGGCGCGCGGGGGCCGAGCCCTGAGCGGCTGCGTTCCTTCCAGGCTCTCGGAACCCGACCCCAGCCACACGCTGGAGGAGAGGGTTGTGCACTGGTACTTCAAGCTCCTGGACAAGAATGCCAGCGGCGACATCGGCAAGAAGGAGATCAAACCCTTCAAGCGGTTCCTGCGGAAGAAGTCCAAGCCGAAGAAATGCGTGAAGAAGTTCGTGGAGTACTGCGACGTGAACAACGACAAGGCCCTGTCTGTCCAGGAGCTCATGGGCTGCCTGGGCGTGACCAAGGAGGAGGCCAGAGCCAGCACCAGGAAGCGGCACAGTAAGCACCTTCCTGGCCGTCCTGCCCTTCCCGGTAAACCTGAGAGCGTGCAGGTGACGGGCGGTGCCGGTCAGCCGGGCCTCGGCCACTGGGGGACGGTCAGGAGAGACAGCTCCGGGCGTGAGCCGGCCTCGTGCCCCAGCCTCCCCAGCCTGCTCATTCCGCCTTCTGACGTCCGAGGGGCCAGTCTGGGACCAGGGCACGCCCCTGCCCGCCCTGCCCAGGGACTCCGCCCGGCCAGCCTTCCCTCGGGTCGTAGCTGCTTTCCAGTCGAGTGTCTTTCTATGTGGGCCTGGCCCAACTCACCAGCTACCACAGGAGGGGACAGAGCCCCCAGGCCGAGCCCCACGACCCAGGGCCCAGGCAGCACTGCCCAAGGCCTGGACACCCCGGGGAGTCGCCCGTGTCCCTGGCCCCCTCGAGCCCTGGAGTGGAGACCAGGCTGCCCGTTCCGGCCGAGGCCTGTACGCTCCGTCTCGCTGGCTGCACCTCCTGTGTCCCCGAGGCCTGTTCAGGTGGCTTCTGGGCTCTCGTGCCCAGCTGACTGTGCCCTTCATTCCTGGGCCCTCGCGGGCTCTTCCTCGTGGCTATGGACCCTGTCCCGAGCCCGTGACTGGCTGCCCCTGCCGTCGCTGGGCGTCTGTTCTGTGTGTCTCTGTTTCTGGATGGCATGGGCTGGCCCGTAGCAAGGTGCACCGAAACCCGAGCCCCCGGTGCCGTTCGCCCTCCCCGGCGCTTGGCCCTGCCTGGGAAGCTGCCTGTCCGCAGCTTTCTGAAGCTCGCCTGAGTCAACGCGGACACTGGTCAGGCGGGCGGGCGGGGGCAGGGGAGGCCTTCAGGCACACGGTGTTCTCACACTGCCCACTGCTCCACCCTACCCTGTTTCCTGCAGAGAGACGCCCGGCTCGCCAGCCCTTTGCCCCTGTGAGGCTTGGCCGAGGCCAGGACCTCTGGGCTGGCGTGCGTGCTGGTCGTCCTCAGAGGCCGGGGCCCTCGGTTGGTGTGTTAGCCCTGGTGGCATTCAGTCCAGCTGAGTGGTGCTGACTCCTGCCAAGAACTCAGTCAGGAGTGGGTGTGCGCTGTCTCCCAGGGGCGGCTGGCCCCGGGCGTCGCGGTGGTGGGCGTGTCAGCCGTGGGACCTCCGATTTCCGTGGACGGCATGGCTGTGCTCTGTCCTGGGGCTCTGCAGGTGGCCTTGGGCCTTTATTATTTAACAGCTGTGTTGACCAGGATGAACCGAGGCAGAGGCACCGGCTCTCGGAAACGCAGCCCCCAGAGGACCGGAGCTGCCTGCTCAGCAAGCATGGGGCTGCCCTGGGAGGAGAGCGTGCGGCTCCGGCCGAGGAGTTCAGGGAAGGGTCCAGGGAGGGCGGGACTTGGGGACAGACCCAGCAGCCGGGAGGCTGCAGGCCAGGCGCCCGCCAGGGCACCACAGGCGGCCTTGAGGTCACACTGGCCTGAGTCCTTCCGTGTCTCAGGGCCGAGCAGTTTCCACCATGCCCAGAGACAGCGGCGTCAGCTGCGCGTAAGCAGTGCCCCAGAGCAGCCTCGCCGGGCGGGCCCTCCAGCCCCGAGACAGAGCTGTTCCCCAGGACCCCGCGCACGGGGCGGCGGCAGCCCCGGGGAAGGCCAGCTTCCTGCAGGTGCACGTCCGGCTGCGCTCATCCCGGCTGCTCCAGGGTGGGATTTGCACCGAGGGTGGGCGGCCAGCTTGATCGAGCTGTGGGGGCCTGAGAGGCCGGGGGAGGAGCCGCTCCTGTGTAGTCTGACATGGGAGGGGGTGGATACAGTGGCGTCCAGGGCCGGGGTGTGAGAAGGCCCTTGGGGAGTGTGTGTGTGTGTGTGTGTGTGGCACCGTGACTGGGGTCCCTGGGAAGCCCGGGGCTGGGAGATGAGGCACCTCCCGGGCTCTGTGGACAGCAGCCGTGGCGAGCCGGAGCTGTGGAAGGTTTCAGAGCATGGAGGCTTCTGGGTGCGTCCGTGTTGAGAGTCTGCTCAGCCACCGGCGTGGGGAACTGGGAAGCTGTCAGACCTCGCCCTCCTGCTCCGTCAGACGGCTGCCTGTCCTTGTTTCAAAACAGTACAATTCCAGAAAATGTGAGAGGCAGAGGACGGTGGCCACTGAAGACAAGGATAGGCACAGGCGCCATGCGGGGCCAGGCGGGCCAGTGCTGGCGTGGTCGGGGGCAGGGGCGGGGCAGGAGCTGTCGCTGGGCCTCTGGATCTGCTGGTTTGCATGGGGGAGGGGGATGAGCTCCTCCAGGCCGGCAGGGACCCGAGGGCAGAGCCCGAGGTGCAGGAGCCGAAGCTGCAGCCGATGAGCCCACTCCCGGGGGGCTGGGCCTGGGTTGGAGTCAGACAGTGATCCGGGACCTGCAGGGGAGGGGCGCTCCTCAGACAACCGCTCTGGGAGCTGGCAGCTGCTGTGGGCAGTGCCCCCATGTCGAGGCCGCCCCCTCGCTGCTCTAGAGACAGCGAAACTTGGTTTGAAGAGCACGCGGAGGAGCTGGGAGGGGAGAGCACGGATCAGGGTGGCCTCCCCGGGACGCAGCCTTCCTGGGCGATGGCGAGTCTGGATCGCCAAGTGCGCTTCCTCCCCAGGTGTGCAGGCTGGAGCGGGCCAGGGTGCGGGCAGCGGGCAGGCATGGAGAGGCCCGGCCGCCTGGCACCACTGCAGGGCAAGCCGAGCCGTGTCCCCAGCTCTTCTGCTGGCTGAGGCTGAGGCCCGGGATGGGTGCAGTCCCTGCAGGGGCTCAGGCTGGGTGTGAGGAGGGGGTGGGGGGCTGGGAGTGACCCGTGGCAGGGAGGAGGAGGAGGGGCTGGGAGTGACCCATGGCAGGGAGGGGCAGGAGGCTGAGAGTGACCCATGGCAGGGAGGGGGTGGGGGGCTGGGAGTGACCCGTGGCAGGGAGGGGCAGGAGGCTGAGAGTGACCCATGGCAGGGAGGGGGTGGGGGGCTGAGAGTGACCTGTGGCAGGGAGGAGGAGGAGGGGCTGAGAGTGACCCATGGCAGGGAGGGCGGGAGGCTGGGTGTGGACTTGGGGGCTGGGGTCGGCTCTGTCTCCTGGGAGCCCACTGCTGGTCAGACGTGTGAACCACTGCAGAGTTCTGAGTCGTCCCCAGGGAGGTGCACAGACCAGGGACTGAGTTTGATTTTCTGGCCCGTGGGCGTCAGAGCACAAGCCCAGGACCCCTGCTGCTTGGTGAAATTAGACGAACGTTGGAGATTTGTCTGTGTTTACTTGAGCTTAAACCCGCCCCGTGTTCCTTGTAGACTTTTTGTAAGTTTTCACACAGTTTTATTGCCGGTTATTGTCCCCTGCCCTGCCGAGTGCGAAGCCGCGAGAACTCAGCCGACTCAGGAGGGGTGAGCTGGGACACCCGGGAATCCCGGCTGCCGCTTCGTTTCCTGTGGATTTGCTCACAATGTCCGTTTTTTTCCTAAGAAGTGTGAGAAATCCAGGAAGATAGGAGCCTGGGCCCTTCCCAGAGGCTCCGTCTCTCCCCAGAGGGTGTTGTGTGCTGTGCCCTGCTTGTGTCCCCTCTGATCTCTCCCAGAGGGTGTTTGTGTGCTGTGCCCCGCGTGTGTCGCCCCCCTGTCTCTCCCCAGAGGGTGTTTGTGTGCTGTACCCCGCGTGTGTCGCCCCCCTGTCCCTCCCCAGAGGGTGTTTGTGTGTTGTGCCCTGTGTGTGTCGCCCCCCTGTCCCTCCCCAGAGGGTGTTTGTGTGCCGTGCTCCGCCTGTGTCGTCCCCCTGTCTCCCCAGAGGGTGTTTGTGTGCTGTGCCCCGCGTGTGTCGCCCCCCTGTCCCTCCCCAGAGGGTGTTTGTGTGCTGTGCCGCGCGTGTGTCGCCCCCCTGTCCCTCCCCAGAGGGTGTTTGTGTGCTGTGCCCCGCGTGTGTCGCCCCCCTGTCTCTCCCCAGAGGGTGTTTGTGTGCTGTGCCCCGCGTGTGTCGCCCCCCTGTCCCTCCCCAGAGGGTGTTTGTGTTGTGCCCCGCGTGTGTCGTCCCCCTGTCCCTCCCCAGAGGGTGTTTGTGTGCTGTGCCCCGCGTGTGTCGCCCCCCTGTCCCTCCCCAGAGGGTGTTTGTGTGCTGTGCCCCGCGTGTGTCGTCCCCCTGTCCCTCCCCAGAGGGTGTTTGTGTTGTGCCCCGCGTGTGTCGTCCCCCTGTCCCTCCCCAGAGGGTGTTTGTGTGCTGTGCCCCGCGTGTGTCGTCCCCGTGTCCCTCCCCAGAGGGTGTTTGTGTGCTGTGCCCCGCGTGTGTCGTCCCCCTGTCCCTCCCCAGAGGGTGTTTGTGTGCTGTGCCCCGCGTGTGTCGTCCCCCTGTCCCTCCCCAGAGGGTGTTTGTGTGCTGTGCCCCGCGTGTGTCGTCCCCCTGTCTCTCCCCAGAGGGTGTTGTGTGCTGTGCCCCGCGTGTGTCGTCCCCCTGTCTCTCCCCAGAGGGTGTTGTGTGCTGTGCCCCGCGTGTGTCGCCCCCCTGTCTCTCCCCAGAGGGTGTTTGTGTGCTGTGCCCCGCGTGTGTCGTCCCCCTGTCCCTCCCCAGAGGGTGTTTGTGTGCTGTGCCCCGCGTGTGTCGTCCCCCTGTCCCTCCCCAGAGGGTGTTTGTGTGCTGTGCCCCGCGTGTGTCGTCCCCTGTCTCTCCCCAGAGGGTGTTGTGTGCTGTGCCCCGCGTGTGTCGTCCCCCTGTCTCTCCCCAGAGGGTGTTGTGTGCTGTGCCCCTGTGTGTGTGTTGTCCCGTCTGGTCCCTCCCCAGAGGGTGTTTGTGTGCTGTGCCCTGCGTGTGTCGTCCCCCAGGCTCTGTCTCTCTCTCCCAGGGCTGTTTCCGTGCCTGTGCGTGCGCTTCCGCCGTGTGGCCTTGCTGCCTGTTTATTCTGGACATTTGCATTTTGTTCCATTAAAATTCATCATTTATTTCTTTATTATGTTCGGCCCTTCATGCATTTTAAGTAGTATGCTCCCTACTCTTGGTTTTCGAATGGAATATTCCACCAGATGTCATTAATGAAATTTATCTTCACTTCATCTACGTAGCAGAGTTTTATATTTCCTTATACTTAAGACATTAACTTTTCTTATCATAATATGCCTTTAATCTACCCATGTAGATTAAGAACATAGAACAAACCAAGTCAAAACTGGCGATTGTTGGCAGCCGAACCGGCTTAGGACAGAGTCAGGGTAATGGCCCTTAGATTTGAAGCATTGCCCAGAAAGCCTTGTCCGGGTGTGCTGGAGGGGCCGAGTGTGGCAGAACAGTGAGGACAAGGGCAGCCGTCACCTCGGACGTGGGTCACTGAATTCTAGAACCGCGCGCTGGGCGTTCGGCACGGCACTGACGGTGCTGCCTGCTCGGCCGGGCGGGAGCCGGGGGCTCAGGGCTGCTCTCCACGCTGCAGCTCCTGCCGGTGCCACCTGGAGGCAGGGATGCCCGGAGCTGACTGCTCAGGCATCTGGGGAGTGACCGAGCTGCGGGAGGCCTCTGTCTGTCTCCGTCTCCCTGCCTGTCAAATTCACAAAGCAACGTGCACCTGAAAAAATAGACTTAGCCAGCTTAACCCACTAGCCGTGTACTGAGCACCTGGGTGTGCTACCTTTCCCATTGTGTCTCTGCCTTCATGAAAGAGTACTTCAAGAAGTTTGTGGAAAAAAGATGAAATTAAGAGTGGGTTTATTTTGCTACAAAACTTCTTTTGAATTCACGCATAATTTTTTCACAATGCCCATTCCCGTGAAGCTTTAGAGATTGTGTTTCTTTATTTGAGAGACGGGTACAGATATGGAGAGAGGCAGGGAGAGCGAGCGCCCATCGCGGGCTCGCTCCTGAGATGCGGGCAGCCCGGGGGCGGGCCAGGCCGAGGCTAGGAGCTGGGAGCTGCATCCGGTCTCCACGTGGGTGGCGGGCACCCGCTCACCTGAGCCCCCACTGCTGCCCAGGGTGTGCGCTGAGGGGAAGGTGAAACCCAGAGCTTGGGCTCTGCTTCGGAACGTGGGCCTCAGAGCAGACACCACCCACCCGGGACTCGCTGAAGACCCTTCGTGTGTCGAGCGAAGACGGAGCTTGGAAGCTAACACCTGGCTTTCTGCTGCTCTCGATGAGCAGCCGGAGGCCAGCGTGGCTGGAGTGGCCGGCCGTTGCCTGCAGGGCCTTGCGGGGCGGCCCCGCCCTCGTTGCTGATGCGGTCAAGGCAGGCTGAGCCCCACGCGTGTAGAGGCCGTGGGCCTGCACATGCGTGAGGCAGGGCTCGAGCGGGCTCAGGGCTGTGTGGGGTGGTCAGCGAGGGCTGGGTTGTCGGGGTGGAGGAGGTGCAGAAGAGAGCGGGGTGCTGCCGTGCTGTCAGTGGGGCTCAGCCAGCGGGGGCTGGGCAGGGCGGGCGTCCTCAGGGGAGCCCTGATGCGCCCAGCTCGCGAGAAGAGGCCGCAGCAGGGCGTCTGTCCAGGAGCGGCCAGTCCTGACTCCCACAGTAGGGGTCTCTGGCTGCAGCCAGCCATGAGCCCTGAGGGGCAGTGCCACAGGATCCAGCTGCCGGTTCGCACCAGCGTGGAGCTTGGGGCACTGGGACCCGCGGTGCTGGGAGGCGGTGCTGACAGACGTCGCGGGGAGGAGGGGTGGTCCCTCGGGCAGCCTGTCCTGAAGAGCGTCCCTGGGCCCATGCTTCTGGGCTGGGGAGCGAGGCCGCGCTGGAGACTGGGGTCCCCAGGGGGAGACACTGCTGGGGTGGCAGAGGCGTCCCTTTGGCCATCAGGGAGGTGAGGAGGGCCGAGCCTGCAGGACAGAGGGGCGGCCCCAGCAGGGGACAGCAGGGGCCTGGAGGGAGGCAGGGGCTGCAAAGGCGTGAGAGGAAGAGACCGGAGCACCAGCCGGCGCTGGCTGGTCCCGAGCTGCGGCTGACGGGCGCGGGCCGCTCAGGACAACTGCACCCCGTTGTACCAGACGATCCAGGGGGAAGGGCCCTTGGAGCCACACTCATAATTCCCAGGATTTAACATAACCCTGGAAGGCCTCAGTGAGCTGGGGCCGGGGCCGGGGCACGGCCAGGGCTTCCTTCCCGGCCTCCTGGGCTCCGGATCCCCTGTCCTCAGGGACAGCGTGGAGAACCGGGGCTGGTGGACTCCCTGTGGGAGCTGGGATGAATGGGACGTCCAGGCGCTACTGACCCGGGCATCGCCTGCTGCACCTCCCCTGGGCGTGCTGGGCACAGCTGTGCACACTGTGCCGCCTGTGTGCTGTACTCCCCTGTGTGTGCTGTACTCACCTGTGTGTGCTGTACTCACCTGTGTGTGCTGTGCCCCTGTGTGCTGTGCCCCCTGTACACACTGTACTCACCTGAGTGTGTGCTGTACTCACCTGTGTATGCTGTGCCCCTGTGTGCTGTACTCCTCTGTGCACACTGTTCTCACCTGTGTGTGCTGTGCCCCCTGTGTGCTGTACTCACCTGTACACACTGTTCTCACCTGTGTGTGCTGTGCCCCCTGTGTGCTGTACTCACCTGTACACACTGTGCCCCCTGTGTGCTGTGCCCCCTGTGTGCTGTACTCACCTGTACACACTGTGCCCCCTGTGTGCTGTGCCCCCTGTGTGCTGTACTCCCCTGTGCACACTGTGCTCACCTGTGTGTGCTGTGCCCCCGTGTGCTGTACTCACCTGTACACACTGTGCCCCCTGTGTGCTGTGCCCCCTGTGTGCTGTGCCCCCTGTGTGCTGTACTCACCTGTGTGTGCTGTACTCACCTGTGTGTGCTGTACTCACCTGTACACACTGTGCTCACCTGTGTGTGCTGTGCCCCCTGTGTGCTGTGCCCCCTGTGCACACTGTTCTCACCTGTGTGTGCTGTGCCCCCTGTGTGCTGTACTCACCTGTACACACTGTGCTCCCTGTGTGTGCTGTGCCCCCTGTGTGCTGTACTCACCTGTACACACTGTGCTCCCTGTGTGTGCTGTGCCCCCTGTGCACACTGTGCTCACCTGTACATATGCATCCCCTTCACACTGCTCTGTGTGTGTGCCGCGCCTCACCTGTACACACTCATTGTGGCTCACCACTGCCTCAGTGCTGCAGGCCCTGAGGAGTTTGGTTTTAACCCGGTCTTGTTTTCTCTCTGGCAGCCCCCAGAGGCAGCGCTGACGGCACCCCCAGTAGACAGGTGAGTGTGGCCGCTCCCCTGGCTGGTGTGGGCAGCAGAGCTGCAGGCTGAGGCAGGCTTGCAGAGAACCCTTGCGCCCAGCCCTGAGATCAGCGCCTGTGGTCCTTACCGGTCTGTGCCTCCTCTTTACATTTGAAATTTCAAGTTTATGGCTCCCGTTCCCCTTCGTGAGGGGGAGGAGAGACAGGAGAGGCGTCCAGGCACCCACGGGAATCAGGCCAGTCCCCACGGGGTTCCCGCCTCCCCTGGGTGTGTTCATACACAGACCCTGTGTTCTGGAGCATCCAGCTCTGTGTGCAGTGAAAGGAACCCCCCCCGCTTCAGCCAGGGCGCTACCTGCACCTGCTTGGTGCCTGCCCGGCACCTCCAGGCAAGCCCTGCCTTTGCCCAGGGTCTCCCAGAGGCCTGACACCCACCTGGCCGGTGACCTGAAGCCGCTCTGTGAGAAGGGCTCTGCTTCGGGATGTGAGCAAACATTTACCCTGTAACTTTCCCAGGCCCCCAGCGAATGCCTTACCTGGGGTCTGAGAATAACGACCCCTCCGGCTCCAGGTGGCCAGAGACCCCAGCATCCCTGCACCCCTGCACCCCACTCCCCAGTGCAGGCTCGGCCACCCACCTTCTGCAGAGCAGGAACAAGGACAGTCACCTGGGCCTCACAGGGCCGTGAGCCAGGGTCACACGGTCACCCAGGGTCACACAGAGTCACCCAGGGTCACAGTCACCCAGGGTCACACAGTCACCCAGGGTCACACAGGGCAGGGAGCCAGGGTCACATGGTCAGCCAGGGTCACACAGAGTCACCCAGGGTCACAGAGTCACCCAGGGTCTCACAGTCACGCAGGGTCACACAGTCACCCAGGGTCACAGAGTCACCCAGGGTCACACACAGTCACCCAGGGTCACAGAGTCACCCAGGCTCACAGTCACCCAGGGTCACACAGTCACCCAGGATCACAGAGTCACCCAGGGTCACACACAGTCACCCAGGGTAACAGAGTCACCCAGGGTCACACAGTCACTCAGGGTCACAGAGTCACCCAGGGTCTCACAGTCACCCAGGGTTACAGAGTCACCCAGGGTCACACAGAGTCACCCAGGCTCACAGAGTCACCCAGGCTCACAGAGTCACCCAGGCTCACGCAGTCACCCAGGGTCACACAGAGTCATCCAGGGTCACAGAGTCACCCAGGCTCACAGTCACCCAGGGTCACAGTCACCCAGGGTCACACAGTCACCCAGGGTCACACAGTCACCCAGGGTCTCACAGTCACCCAGGGTCACACAGTCACCCAGAGTCACACAGAGTCACCCAGGCTCACAGAGTCACCCAGGCTCACAGTCACCCAGGGTCACAGAGTCACCCAGGGTCACAGAGTCACCCAGGGTCTCACAGTCACCCAGGGTCACACAGTCACCCAGGGTCACACAGAGTCACCCAGGCTCACAGAGTCACCCAGGCTCACAGAGTCACCCAGGGTCACACACAGTCACCCAGGGTAACAGAGTCATCCAGGGTCACACACAGTCACCCAGGGCAACAGAGTCATCCAGGGTCACAGAGTCACCCAGGGTCACACAGTCACCCAGGCTCACACAGTCACCCAGGGTCACAGAGTCACCCAGGGTCACAGAGTCTCCCAGGGTCACACACAGTCACCCAGGGTGACAGAGTCATCCAGGGTCACAGAGTCACCCAGGGTCACACAGTCACCCAGGCTCACACACAGTCACCCAGGGTCACAGAGTCTCCCAGGGTCACACACAGTCACCCAGGGTGACAGAGTCATCCAGGGTCACAGAGTCACCCAGGGTCACAGAGTCACCCAGGGTCACACAGTCACCCAGGCTCACACACAGTCACCCAGGGTCACACAGTCACCCAGGGTCACATAGAGTCATCACCCAGGGTCACACAGTCACCCAGGGTCACATGGAGTCACCCAGGCTCACAGTCACCCAGGGTCACGCAGTCACCCGGGGTCACACACAGAGTCACCCAGGGTCACACAGCAGTCACCAGGGTCACACGGTCACCCAGGGTCACACAGTCACCCAGGGTCACACAGTCACTCAGGGTCACACACAGTCACCCAGCATCACACAGAGTCACCCAGGGTCACACAGTCACCCAGGCTCACACAGTCACTCAGGGTCACACAGAGTCACCCAGGCTCACAGAGTCACCCAGCGTCACACAGTCACCCAGGGTCACACAGTCACCCAGGCTCACATAGTGGTCACCCAGGGTCACACAGAGTCACCCAGGCTCACAGAGTCACCCAGGCTCACACAGTCACTCAGGGTCACACACAGTCACCCAGCGTCACACAGTCACCCAGGGTCACACAGTCACCCGGCCTCACATAGTGGTCACCCAGGGTCACACAGCAGTCACCCAGGCCTTTCACTGTAGCCGAGGCCACAGATAGGTGAGGGTAAGCAGAGCATGCGTAGAGCTGACGTTGAGAAGGAGGGGAGTTTGTGTTCCCGGCCTGCTTGGTTGACTCAGAAGGGAGCAGAGCTGTGTAATGGAGCTGACGAAGCTGATGGGACATGGGGGAGTGCCCGCCCATCTGCCCTCCTTTGAGGTTGACCATCTGGGCAGCTGGCAGACCAGCGGCTGAGGGACGGACCCCTCGTGGGCTCGGTGTGGGAGACAGCCCCTGAGTCTCAGGGCTTTATCAAGGGCATAGAAGCCAACCCAAGCCCCGCCTGACCTTGGTTCCCCTGCATGACACAGCCGCAGCGGGGGTCGCGGATCCCTAGGGACTCCCACTGCTTTGCTGTTCCCGTCTGAGTGACTTCTCACTGAAAGCCCAGTGCCGAGGGACAGCAGGGCTCCGGCACAGGAAACGCACTCTGCAAGTCGCCCTGCTTAGCTGAAATGGTGAACGGGGATGCGGAGGGAGAGAAGCCTGGCGCGTGCCCTGAGTCTGGAGCTGGGTTCGACGGGCGATCGTGCCTTGTGATCACAAGGCGATGGAGCAGTCCCCGGTTCCTGCCCACTCCCGACGTTCTGGGACGCGGTCAGCCTCTCAGCTGCTGTGGTTTCCGGCCCTCCGAGCCCTCTAGAGAGAGGGACGGTGACCACGTGACCAGTGTCTACGATTGACCCGTGGTCCCCACAGCCAGGGCTGGCCTCCCCGGTGGCGCCGGCTGAGCCTTCCCATGTGGGCAACGGCCACCTCCTCACCTGCGCTCTCTCTCTCTCTCTCTCTCTCTCTCTCTCTCTCTTCCAGCCCAAGAAGCAAGGCTGAAGGGCCCCCGCGTGCCAGGCGGCTCTGAGACACGGGCGACCCCCGCGGCAAAGCAACCCCACACGTCCCACTCCCGCCTGTTCCCCGCACGTAAAGTCGACCCTGTAGAAACGGGATACTGCCACAGACCACTCCCCTCGGGAAACCAAAGCCCTCGGCCATTGCTCACGTCCGGCGCGTGTGTCCTCTCTCGACCTCCTGGTCGCGCCTGCTGGAGATATGCTTTGAGTGCCCCGGAGCTTAATGTCCTCGCTGTGCCTGCGGATACCCTCAGACCTTGGCAGGAGGCGCCCGGGTCCGTCCCACAACACGCCCCTCCCCAGCCGTCACATGCGTGGTCTGGGCCTGAGCCAGGCCTGTCGGCGCTCAGCACGTACTGCTCGGGTGTTTGTCTCCTGGGGTTTGAGTTTCTTTCCTTTGCTGTCCAGGGATGGCTCATCCTGCCAGTCAGGCCAGCACCCAGCCCTGGTGGGAGGGGGCTCTCGCGCTCACCTGGCTGGGATGGTTGGGCTCTTCCACGTCAAGCCTCCATTGGCACTGGCGTTGGCCTTGGCCTTGGCCTTGAGCATGGACAGTTCCTGCCAGTAAGTCGTCAGCCTGGATGGCCCCCTCCACAGAAGTGGGCCCAGCCCAGGGCTCCCACAGCCGCTTCACACCCTGGCGCCTGCTTCTCACTCGGTTCCAGCCGTGGTGACCCTGGGGCCACCCCTGAACAGATCACGGACAGTCCTTGAGCAGGGGAGACAGTGTGCTCGGCACTGACCGCGTGGGTGCCTGCATTCCTTCTGGATCCTTCCAGAGAGGGGGTCATACAGCGGCCCTTATGAGAGGACAGTTGGGAACGGAACGCATGCGTCTCAAGCCACGGAACCAGCTGTGCACCCTCTGCCGCTGCCCCCGGACCTGGGCCCTACGGAGCCATGGGAGGAGGAGGAGCAGAGCAGGGTGGGTGCGAGGCTGCCTGAGCTGACTTTGGCTCGGCCCCAAGTCCCCCGCAGGTGTCGAGTGGAGCGGTGCCAGCAGGACAGACGCCTCAGACACTCCACGCCTGCAGGCCGGCTCGTGCACGCGTCCAGGTGGCTGGAGAAACAGTTACAACCCTCAATGTTTTGGATAATCTTTTGTACTTCTGAACTTTGAATTTAATCCTGTTTCTTAGAGTAAAATAAAACATGCTATCAGAACGGCCTGGGGTCTTCCTTTGCAGCTGTGCTCAGAGCACGGTGCTGGCCTGGTCCTCCAGGCTGCTGCCCCAGGACACAGGTGCGCTGGTGGGGGCGCGGCGTGGTGTGCGCTGGCATGTGCCACCCAGCAGGCCCAGCGACCCAAACGGACTTGGACCAAGACGTTCTGGAATAATGGCGTGCTGCGGGAAACACGGAACGCTCTCATTGCATCATTTCCTGGGTGGCCACTGTTCCACTGTTCCAGCCTTCACCCCTTTCAGGGTCCTGAGCTGGTAGATGTGAGAGGCTGCCACGCCACGGTGTGTAAGGGGCTGAGTGTGTGTGGGCTGTGACATCGGTGGTGTCCCTGTACCCATTCCTGGTGGAAACGGGGGATGGCCATGTCCATGCCCGTCCTTGCCACATAGAGGAGCATGGTCGTCCCGGGACCCACGCAGCTGGGCCGGAGACACTCTGCTGCCAGGTGCAGAAGCGCGCGAGTGTCTCCCTGTGATTAAAGCCGGCACTGCTCACCCAGCCCCCGCCCTTGTGTCTTCTTGGTGTCTCGTGTGGTGCCTCATGGCCCCGCCCTCGTGTCCTTGTGGTGTCTGGTGTGGACTGCCTCATGGCCCCCACCCTTGCATCCCTGTGGTGTCTGGCGTGGACTGCCTCGTAGCCCTGCCCTCGTGTCCTCATGGTGTCTCGCATGGACTGCCTGGTAGCCCTGCCCTCATGCCCCCGTGGTGTCTCGCATGGACTGCCTCGTAGCCCTGCCCTCATGTCCCGTGGTGTCTGATGTGGACTGCCTGGTAGCCCTGCCCTCGTGTCCTTGTGGTGTCTCGCGTGGACTGCCTGGTAGCCCTGCCCTCATGTCCCGTGGTGTCTGGCATGGACTGCCTGGTAGCCCTGACCTCGTGTCCTTGTGGTATTTCACATGGACTGCCTGGTAGCCCTGCCCTCGTGCCCCCGTGGTGTCTGGCGTGGACTGCCTCATAGCCCTGCCCTCGTGCCCCCATGGTGTCTTGCGTGGACTGCCTCATAGCCCTGCCCTTGTTATCCCGTGGTGTCTCGCATGGACTGCCTCGTAGCCCTGCTCTTGTGCCCCCGTGGTGTCTCGCGTGGACTGCCTCGTAGCCCTGCCCTCGTGCCCCGTGGTGTTTCACGTGGACTGCCTGGTAGCCCTGCCCTCGTGCCCCCATGGTGTCTGGTGTGGACTGCCTGGTAGCCCTGCCCTCGTGCCCCCATGGTGTCTTGCGTGGACTGCCTCATAGCCCTGCCCTTGTTATCCCGTGGTGTCTTGCGTGGACTGCCTGGTAGCCCTGCCCTCGTGCCCCGTGGTGTCTCGCATGGACTGCCTCATAGCCCTGCCCTCGTGCCCCCGTCGTGTCTCGCGTGGACTGCCTGGTAGCCCTGCCCTCGTGCCCCCATGGTGTCTGGTGTGGACTGCCTCATAGCCCTGCCCTCGTGCCACCGTCGTGTCTCGCGTGGACTGCCTGGTAGCCCTGCCCTCGTGCCCCCATGGTGTCTGGTGTGGACTGCCTGGTAGCCCTGCCCTCGTGCCCCCATGGTGTCTGGTGTGGACTGCCTGGTAGCCCTGCTCTCGTGCCCCGTGGTGTCTCGCATGGACTGCCTCGTAGCCCTGCTCTTGTGCCCCCGTGGTGTCTCGCGTGGACTGCCTCGTAGCCCTGCCCTCGTGCCCCGTGGTGTTTCACGTGGACTGCCTGGTAGCCCTGCCCTCGTGCCCCCATGGTGTCTGGTGTGGACTGCCTGGTAGCCCTGCCCTCGTGCCCCCATGGTGTCTTGCGTGGACTGCCTCATAGCCCTGCCCTTGTTATCCCGTGGTGTCTTGCGTGGACTGCCTGGTAGCCCTGCCCTCGTGCCCCGTGGTGTCTCGCATGGACTGCCTCGTAGCCCTGCTCTTGTGCCCCCGTGGTGTCTCACGTGGACTGCCTGGTAGCCCTGACCGGCCTCACAGGACGCCCACCCCCTCCCGCACCCAGGGCTTGCTCTCTGCTCAGAGAAGAGTGTGTTGTAATACAGCCCAGGGAAGACAGAGCTGGGAGGGAGCCAGGAGGAGCCGCTGCCGGGCAAAGTGCCAAGGGGAGGGCGCGAGGACCGGGGCGTGCAGGAGTGGAAAGCCGGGGTGTGCGGGGCCGAGGAGCTGGGACAGGGCGGGGGTGAGGGGAGGCACTGAGCCAGAGCAAATGGTTCTCATTGCAAAGGATTCAGTTGCAAATCCCAGCCAGCAAGCCGTTTGCCCTCCCTACCTGTGCGGCTGCTGTTAGCAAGGAGCGCCTCCGCCCTGAGCACCGGATCTCCTCGTGTTTGGGGAGGCTGCTCTGCGCCTCGGCCAAGGGCCTCCTGGCTGGCGCCCTGGGAGCAGTGCCCGAGCAGCTCATGAATCATGCCTGCGAGGGCCACACCCAGAACTTCGAAAAAGCGTCGGCTCTTTCGTTGGCCTTGATGTGTAGAGATGACTGGCAAGTAGGGAAGAGATCTGTCATACAGAGCTACAGCGGGAGACAGTACTGAGGTGTGCGAGGACCAACCCGGGCCTGTGGGGGGATGCTGGGGACAGGGTGACCGATGGTGACGGTGGTGACAGTGACAAAGGATCTGACGGGGATGCTGGTGATGGTGGCGTTAGCACAGGTGGTGAGGGGGGCGATGGTTATGGGGGTGGTGCTGAGGGTGACCGATGGTTACGGTGGTGACAGTGACAAAGGATCTGACGGGGATGCTGGTGATGGTGGCGTTAGCACTGGTGGTGAGGAGGGCGATAGTTATGGGGGTGGTGCTGAGGGTGACCGATGGTGACGGTGGTGACAGTGACAAAGGATCTGACGGGGATGCTGGTGATGGTGGCGTTAGCACTGGTGGTGAGGGGGGCGATAGTTATGGGGGTGGTGCTGAGGGTGGCGATGGTGACGATGGTGCTGGTGTTACTCTGCCTAGGGTGGGGGTTACGGTGATGGCGGTGCTGTTGGTGGTGGTGATCTGCTGGGGGAAATGCTAATTCTGATGATGGTGATGGTGGTGGCGGCTGTGGTGTTTAGTGATGGTGACGGTAGTAGTTGTCATGCTGAGGAAGGCTCTGGTTTTCGCCTTAACGTGGTGGGAAACCGCATCCTGATGAGGCCACTTGGATATTTACGGCATCACTCACAGGCCGGGCAAAGCTGTCAGCTTGAGTCAGCTCAAGATCCGCTCAATTTCAAGTCCCACCTGCACTTGCCGGGGTGTTGAGGAGCTCGTGTGCCCACGGGCTGGACGCCGTCACATACCCAGCACTGGAATGCCGCTGCGGCCGACAGAGCACTGAGCCATTTCCGGTCTTCCTTCCTTCCTTCCAGAGTGTCATTGGTCATCTCGTACTGTGACGCTGTGAATGGGACACCCCAAACCCCAGAACGCTCCTGCACTCGCTCCTGCCCCGGCGCCTGCGTGGCTGCACTCGGTGCGTGAGGCCGGCCCGGCACAGCCGGACTTGGCTGCATGCCCCACGGTGGGCGCCGGTCGGCCGGCGTTGTCCTGCACGCCTGTGGCTGAAGTGCAGGGCAGGGCGCTCAGCTGTACACACGCATCCCAGCCCCAGCCATCACATGCTCACACACTCCCACACACATGGCCATCACGTGTTCACACACATCCCCACACACGGCCATCACATGCTCACACTCACCACACGGCCATCGCGTGCTCACACATGCCCACACACACAGCCATCACATGCTCACACACTCCCACACACATCGCCATCACGTGTTACACACATCCCCACACATGGCCATCACATGCTCACACACACACATGGCCATCACGTGTTCACACTCACACACACGGCCACCACATACTCACACACGCCCGCACACACAGCCATCACATGCTCACACACAGGTATGGCCATCACATGCATACACCCATCTTTCATAGGCACCAAGTACTGAACAGAGACAATTCCTCTGTGGCTGTGGCTGGCTGTGGCTGCACCTGTGGCTGCGGCCATGGCTGTGGCTGTGGCTGTGGCACCGCCACGCCCAGTGCTGGGGTCCGGCTCCCGGCAGAGTTAGGAAAGGACGTCCGAGCTGAGCGTTCAGCCTTCCTCCTCCAGGTCTCCCGGTGCCTTCTAGGTGATGTAGCATTGGCAGCTCTCCGTCATCACCCCTCAGGGGACTCAGAATCAACGCAGTGTGCACCTTGCCACCTGAAACTATGGGGCACGAATGTGGCACTTGAAAGGTGTCACAACTGTTCACACATGATGCCACTATCTCATTCCTGCCTCAGTTTCCGTCTCAGTCTGCCCAGCTGCTGCAAAAAAGCATAGGCCCAGTGTCGGGGTGCAGTGGGTGTGTCGCAGGCCCAGTGTCGGGGTGCAGTGGGTGGGGCACAGGCCAGTGTCGGGGTGCAGTGGGTGTGTCGCAGGCCTGGTGTTGGGGTCAGTGGGAGTGTCGCAGGCCTGGTGTCGGGGTGCAGTGGGTGTGTCGCAGGCCTGGTATCAGGGTACAGTGGGTGTGTCACAGGCCTGGTGCCGGGGTGCAGTGGGTGTGTCACAGGCCAGTGTCGGGGTGCAGTGGGTGTGTCACAGGCCTGGTGTCGGGGTGCAGTGGGTGTGTTGCAGGCCTGGTGTCGGGGTGCAGTGGGTGGGGCACAGGCCTGGTGCCGGGGTGCAGTGGGTGTGTCACAGGCCTGGTATCAGGGTACAGTGGGTGTGTCACAGGCCTGGTGCCGGGGTGCAGTGGGTGTGTCACAGGCCAGTGTCGGGGTGCAGTGGGTGTGTCACAGGCCTGGTGTCGGGGTGCAGTGGGTGTGTCGCAGGCCTGGTGTTGGGGGTCAGTGGGTGTGTCGCAGGCCTGGTGTTGGGGGTCAGTGGGTGTGTCGCAGGCCAGTGTCGGGGTGCAGTGGGTGGGGCTCTCTTCGCAGTGCTGGTGCCCCGTATCACAGCCCTGGTTCAGTCCCGACTGCTGCGCTGCCCCTCCACTCCCTGCTGATGTCCTGGGAAGGCACCGGCGGTGGCTCCAGTGCCTGAGCTCCTGCCACGCACGTGGGAGACCTGGGTGGGGCTCCGAGCTCCTGGCTTCAGCCTGGCCCAGCCCTGGCTGCTGCGGTCATTTGGGGAGGGAACCAGCAGCCTTAAAGTCTCTCCCTCCCCTTGTCATTTTGCCTTTCAAATAAATAGTAAATAAGTCTCAGCCAATACGAACACAAACCCCAAATGCTGTAGTCTGGGTGACTTAAGCCACAGGAACTTATTTTCTCAGCATCTTTGACCAAAGTGCTCACTGGGTCAGGCCCTGTGAGGGTCTCCTCCTGGCTGGGTCAGGCCCTATGGGGGTCTCCTCCCGGCTGGGTCAGCCCTGTGGAGGTCTCCTCCTAGCTGGGTCAGGCCCTCCTGGCTGGGTCAGGTCCCGTGGGGGTCTCCTCCCAGCTGGAAGATGGCCGGCCTCCCTTGGGCCCTCCCCGGTGGGGAACAGAGCAAGAGCCAGAGTGACAGCGAGAGAGGGACAGAAGTGCGTCCTCCAGGGCCTGCCCACACCAGGACCCTGATCTGGGCAGGTGCCGGAGCTGGGCTGAGGAGAGGAGAGGAGAGGGGAGGAGAGGCCCCGCCTCCACATCCCGTGGGAACTTGGGGCGGCCACAGCGGGTGCCTGGCAGGTCCCCCACGTGGCCCCCTCAGGTCAGACCCATCAGGAAGCAGGAAGTTGGAACCTCAGCTGGGGACGGCCGGCGGGGGAGACTCGGCGAAACAGGTGCAGAGCACACAGGGCAGTGACCTGCTCCCGGGCCGGCGTCCACCCAGTGAGGCCGTGGCACTGGGCCCAGGGAAGCCGCGGTCCCCAGGAACATAGTCGGGCGTGAGGAGGAACAGGACTGGAGTGGGGTGGGTCAGGGAGGGGCCTCGGGGAAGGGCGGAGCTGGCCGCTGCCCACCTTGCGGTTAAAGAGGACACAAGCACCACCCCTTGGAGCTCTGTCCTGCTGGCGCCCCGTGGAGGCGGGGCCCATGGCTTCTGGAAGGCACGAGCCCGCATGTCCCCGGCTACCTGAGAAGGAGGCGGAGCTTGGGCTGGGCGTGGGCGTCTGTTGTGCGCTCCTATGCCCGCCCTGTCCCCAGGGCACAGGTGTGAGGGGAGGCCTGGGCTCTCGCCCCGTACGGAGGCTTCCTGTAATGGGAGCCCCGGGGGAGCAGCCACAGGCAGGGTCTCCGGCTGGCATCCCCAGCCTAAGGGCCACGTCCAGCTGCCCTGGAAGCCTCTGAAACAGGCCCAAGGGGCAGCCGTGACAGCGTCTGTGGTGACCCTGTCCGGGGCCAGCGTCCATGGAAGCTACCGCTGTGGACCAGCCCTGCGGGCCGTCTCCCAGGTGAGGGCTGCCTGGAACTGCTGAGTGGGCAGCTGGTAAGTGGGCTGGTGAGCAGGCGCTTTGCCTGCTGGGAGAGAATATTCCAGACCCCAAGTGGCTTTGTCAGAGTGCCCTGTGTCACACAGAGCATGCGTCGCGCTCCCAGCTCCGACCCATCTGCGCCTGCCGCCGGGAGCCCCTGTCCCCTGTGTCCTGCATGCGTTAGAGAAAAGCGTTTCTGTAGAGAGGCTGGTGGGCAGCAGGCCATCCTGGGCTGGCACAGCTGCCCTGGACACCGGCTCCGTGCCCCTGTGTCCTGGCCTGCCGTGAGACCGTCTGCGTGGGGCTGGGTCCTCGTGACAGCTCCCAGCTCCCACGCCCAGCACAGGGCCCTCCTGCCTGGGGCGGGGGGACGGCCCGAGAGCTGAGCCAGCATGGGCTGTGCAGTCCAAGCTCGGAGCCGAGGGGACCGGGGACCTCTCCCGGGCTGGGCTGCGCAGCCCTGCCTTCAGACCCCGTCTCTCTTCCTCCCTGTGTTAGGGGTTTCCAGAGAAGTAGCCAACAGGATGGGTGTGTGTGCATGCACACATGTGTTCACTAAACACGCACACATTACACATGCACACATGCATTATACATGCCTCTATACCCCAAATACATACGCACTTTACATACAGTAATGCATGCACAGGCACATACATGTATCATACATGTCCCACACTACATGCATACACATAGTACATGCATGTTCATGCAAAACACACGTCTACACACAAACATATGCCTGCACACGCACACACATAGCACACACAGGCACTCATGTACACACATACATGCATAAACACACATATATACATATATGCACAAATGAAAACTGATACACAGGCACACACACACACACACACATTGGCCAGGCCCAGTCCTGGGCATTGAGACTGTTTAGGGAGTAAAACAGCGGATGGAAGATCTCTGTGTCTCTCTCTCTGTTGCTCTGCTTTTCAAATATGTGCACATGTACACACAGGCAGACACACGCAGTGTCTGTCATATGCATATACATGTGTGTATGCATTCACACACGTGCACATGTATTTACACATATATACCCACGCACACATACACACAGGCAGACATGCACAATGAACACATACATATGCACTTACATGCACTCACACACATGTGCACGTGCGTGTACACATATAGGCCCAGACACGTGTACACATGCACATAGTCACACGCATGTGCATGTGTGTGTACTTATAAGCCCACAGACACGCACACACATGTGCAGTCACATGCATGTGCACGTGCATGTATACATATAGGCCTGCAGACACGTGTACAGTGAGCATAGTCACACACATGTGCATGTGCATGCACACATATAGGCCCACAGACACGTGCACACGTGTGCATAGTCACATGCATGTGCACATGCATGTATACATATAGGCCCACAGACACGTGCACACGTGCACATAGTCACACACATGTGCACGTGCATGCACACATATAGGCCCACAGACACGTGTACACGTGCACATAGTCACACACATGTGCACGTACACTGCCCCCTCTCCTTGCCCGCAGGAGAGAAGTTCCAGGGCCGGGGAAGCCTGACTCTGAGGACAGGGCCGTCTGTTCCCTCTACGTTCTTCCTGTATGTACACCCGTGATGAGGTTTCAGTCTGTGAATCAGGCACAGGAGGACACTGACGCATATAAAATAGAAGGACGTCAGGACGTAGCCCGACTGAGTTGTGTGAGTGCTGGGGGGTTCTGTGCCCAGTGACACGTCTGCTTGCGATGCTGCCTCCCGTGCTGAGTGTGGGGTCCGTCCCAGCTGCGGCACGTTCCGTCCAGTGCCCTGTTAACACACGTAGGACAGCAGTGTACGAGGCCTCGGCTCCTTGGGGCCCTGCCACACACACTGGAGACGAATGGAGTTCCGGGCTCCTGGCTTTGGCCTGGCCCGGTCCCGGGCATCGAGGCCACGTTGGGCGTGAGCCAGCAGGTGGAAGGTCTCTGGTCTCTCTCCATCGCTGCTTTTCCCTCTCTGTTGCTCTGCCTTTCAAGTAGGTAAGTCAGTCCTTTCTGAGAGAAAGTGGTGCGAGCGCGGTCTCTCCCTCCTCCCAGCCTCAGTGCCTGGTGCTCAGCCTTCATGTGGTGACGGGAGACGGCCACGCGTGACTTCTGGCAAAGGGTCCATCCCCTGGACCCCCCTGCCCCCGTGTGCACGCTGCCCACAGTGCCCTGCGGTTGATAGCACGCGAATTGTTCATTTCTGGAATTTTCTGTGGAATCCTTTTGGACTGTGGCTGAGCCGTGGGGAAGTGGGCCCACAGATGTGGGGGTCTCCTGTTCTACCCTGGAGCGCAGAGAGGCGGGGCCAGGACTCCTCCGGTGCAGCCGCACGCAGACGCCACGCGGCAGGGAGCTGCATTTGGCCCAGGTCACCAGGGAGTGTCGTCCGGGGACCTGGGGGTCGGTCACCGGGACGAGTGCAGACCTGGGTGTGGGCCTTACGGGTTTGCACAGGCCGTGGCACATTGCTTTCTTCTGTCTTTGATTTATTTACCTATTTGAAAGACAGTTACACAAACACACACACACACACATGGTGGGGGAGATTGTCCATCTGCTGGTTCCCTCCCTAAATGGCTGCAATGGCCAGGACTGGGCCAGGCCGAAGTCAGGAGCTGGGAGCTTCCTCCAGGTCTCCCATGTGGGTGCAGGGGCCCAAGGACCTGGGCCATCTGCTGCTGCTTTCCCAGGCCACAGCAGAGAGCTGGATCGGAAGTGGAGCAGCTGGGATCAAACCAGGGCCCACACGGGCTGCCGGCGTCGCAGGCATGGCTTAACCTGCTGCACCACGGCGCGGGCCCCCAGCCACGGCGCGTGTCTGCACCTGCGCCCGGGAGGGTCTGCGAGGTTCGCACTCAGGCCGCGCTGCCGCACCTGCTCCCGCTCGCTCTCCTCAGCGCCTTCGTTCGCGTCCTGACGTTGAGCTGATGAGCGCCTGTGTCTTCACGACCCGGAACAGTGAGCTCAGTCTTTCACACTCATGGTGTCCAGCACACAGCCGCTGCCCTGCAAATCGCAAAACAAAACGCAGCCAAGAAACCGCTCGCGGTGCCAGGGCGGAGCTACTGCCAGCCAGTGGGTCCCACCGGGCTGCCCGGCGTTGGCACAGGGGCCACTCGGCAGAGCTGACCTCACCGGTCCTCAGGACCCAGCCCTTAAATCACAGCTGCAGGTCCGAGAACACGCAGCAAGAGAGCACAGAGCCCACGGTGAGGGCGCGTGGGGGAGACGCAGGGGCTGCGTGACGCCCAGGGTCAGCCACGGCGCCGACAGAGAACACGCAACAAGAGATCACAGAGCCACAGTGAGGGCGCGTGGGGGAGACGCAGGGGCCGCGTGACGCCCAGGGTCAGCCATGGCGCCGACAGAGTTCTCGCTGGATTTATAGCCGGGGCATGTTAGCACGGCACGCACTGACATCTAACCGTGTTTGTCTAAGTCAGTGCACTCTCAGTCATCGTAACTCACAGAGACAGGCTGTGCTGACTTCACACTGCGCGTCGGTCTGTGTGTCCCGGGGACACGGTGGGTGTGGCTCTGGCTGCACAGTCTTATGTTTTTTTTAAAGATTTATTTATTTATTTGAAAGTCGGAGTTACACAGAGAGAAGGAGAGGCAGAGAGAGAGGTCTTCCACCCAATGGTTCACTCCCCACTTGGTCACAACAGCCAGAGCTGTGCTGATCCAAAGCCAGGAGCCAGGAGCTTCTTCCGGGTCTCCCATGTGGGTGCAGGGACCCAAGGACCTGGGCCATCCTCTGCTGCTTTCCCAGGCCATAGCAGAGAGCTGGATCAGAAGTGGAGCAACTGGGACTCAAACCAGCGCCCATGTGGGATGCCGGCACTGCAGGTGGCGGCTTTCCTCACTACACCACTGTGCCGGCCCCTGGCCGCACCGTCCTCTATTCTCGTGGTCCACAGCCCGCTCACCTTCGCTCCCGCCGAGGACAAGAGCCTTTGCTCTCTGAGTCACAGCCCTGGCAAGCAGGAAAGCACGGGCGCACGTGTCTGTAACCCAAGGAACTTAGTCAATTTCTTGCTAACATCATAATGCTTGTTGAATATTTTGAAATAATACAGAAAAATATCAGCTCACCCCCAAAATCTGTTACTCAAAAGTCAGTGAGAGTGTACTTCAGTCCCCAGGAGGAGATGGTCAGGGACGCCAGGATCTGCCTCTTGTGCCCGCGGTGGCCGCCCGTGCCTCTGCTGTGACTGAGCTGTAGCCAGCGCCTGGCTGCCGCTCGCACCCGCCTGCTCCACTCCCTGGGGACTCAGCTCCCAGCACAGCGCGCCCAGCAGCCCCTGCTACCCAGCAGCTTCTAAAAGTGTGGCCTACGAGGAAATGAGAGTTAGAATCTGTCCCCCACTTTCTGGAACTCGGGAACTTTATCCATCTCAGGAGGACAGACTGGGAGACCCTCTACACACTCTGGGGCTGCACGGTGCTGTGAGGAGCAGGTGCACCCGTGGCGGCATACACCTGCTCCACCTGCTGTAGGTACTGGCGGGCCACAGCCCAGTACCACAACCACAGTACCTCACTGTGGCGGGCCACAGCCCAGTACCACTCACTTCCCAGGGTGAGCTTCCCAGAGACCCCAGGGGGCTGTGCACCTGTTTAGAAACCGCTTCCCCCGCTCAGTCTGTAACTCTGGTATTTTGCAAATAACAAAGACAAGATTCCCTTTCTGTACTTATGAAGTTCCCTGTGCAAATGTGACAGAAGCAGCTGTGCGAGCTTTAAAGACAGAATAGAGGTCTTTCATGGAGTTCTCCCTGCACGTCTCGGAAAGTGAACCCGCAGCTTCTTTTTGTTTTAAAAAAGATTTATTTCCCTATTTGAAAAGCAGAATTACATAGAGAGGAGAGAGAGAGCGAGAGCGAGAGGTAGAGGTAGAGGGAGAGGGAGAGAGAGAGAGGGAGAGAGAGGGAGAGAGGGAGAGAGAGGGAGAGGGAGAAGGAGAGGGAGAGGGAGAGAGGGAGAGAGCACACCCCCATCTGCTGGCTCACTCCCCAGATGCCCACAACAGCCAGGGCTGGGCCGGGCCAGGCCAAAGCCAGGAGGCGGGAACTGCTTCTGGGTCTCCCAAGTGTGTGCAGGGCTTAACAACCTGGGCCATGTTTGTGGGGAGCAACTCGGACTAGACTGTTACTGGAATTAAGACTTATTCTATGCATCTGCTCTCCCACAATATGGCGCTGAGAAGGGAGAAACAGCTTCTACACAGCTGCCTCCAGTTCAACCAATAAACTGTAGGACTTGCTCCTGATTGGAGGAGAGCAGCGTACTCGGCGTGTGGGTAGCAGAGTTGGGATTGGTGGAAGAGGACTATAAAGGAGGAGAGAGACAACATGCACCAGGAACATTTGGGGGAAACATCTATCTGAAGGAACACCTGTGCAGCCCCCGAGAGAGCCGGCCGGCGGTGTGCCGCTCCCCCGCGGAAGTGGGGAATGTGGCCAGGGGGAACCACCCTTCCACGGAGGTGGAAGGGACGGTAGCCAACCCGGGAAGAACCAGCAGCAAACCCGGGGAGGGCCGAGCAGACGAAAGAACAGCGCAGGGTCCTGTGTCGTTCCTCCAAGAAGAGGGGGAGCGACATAATGGTGCCGTGACTCGGATATGAAGCCTAGGCAGGGTTTAGTGTCGTTCCTCCATGAAGAGGGGGAGCGACAATGTTTTGCTGCTTTCCCAGACCATTAGCGGGAGTGGAGTGGAAGTGGAGCAGCCGGGACACAGACTGGTGCCCACATGGGATGCCGGAGTCCTAGGTGGTAGTCTTACCCACCGTGCCACAGCACCAGCCCCATAGCACTTCTGAGACGAGCACTGCTCGTAGTGACCGGTCAGGAACCTCTCACCTACAGCCGCACCACCCGGGGATGCAAGCTTGAGGCGCTGGCCACTCACTTTCTCTGGGTCCCTCGGGAGCTGTGCAGGTTTGGGTGCAGGGTGTCCAGGACCCAGGGTGTCCACGACCCAGGGTGTCCAGGACCCAGGGTCGGATCCGGCAGGCAGAGGGACACCAGCAAAGCCACCGTGAGCGGTCTGCATGGCCCCCGACACAGGAGCCGTCCGAGCCGCCACGCCAGGCCACGGCGTGGCACAGCAGAGCCTGCGCAGCCCCTTCTTCCTAGACCACGCCACCTACTGTCCACGAGGACACGGGCTCCATCGCTTGTGTCCCACAGACCGAGAACTCACAAGCAGCCATGTGCCCGTGGTCCTGCCATGGCTGGGGGAGCGGCCAGGGGCCCAGCCAGGCCTGCAAGGGGGGAGACAGCGTCAGGGCTCTCACGGCACCATGCAAGCCCTGATGACCACGGCCCAGCTCTCGCCCTCTGCAAAGGCAGGGCTGGCGGGTCTGCTTTGTTGTCTCAGCTGCTGCACAGGGGTTGATCCTGCGGGCTGTCGGCTGCTTCCTGAACAGGTGGTTGGATTAAGGAGTCTCCTAGCTTCCCCCTGCCGTCCACCCTGCAGGGCTGTTCTCTCTCACTCTGTGGCCCTCCCTGTCCACTCTCACTCCGTGGCCCTCCCTGTCCACTCACTCCCTCTGTGGCCCTCCCTGTCCACTCTCTCACTCTGTGGCCCTCCCTGTTCTCTCTCACCCCGTTGCCCTCCCTGTCCACTCTCACTCCGTGGCCCTCCCTGTCCACTCTCACCCCGTGGCCCTCCCTGTTCTCTCTCACTCCGTGGCCCTCCCTGTCCACTCTTACTCCGTGGCCCTCCCTGTCCACTCTCACTCCGTGGCCCTCCCTGTCCACTCTCACTCTGTGGCCCTCCCTGCTCACTCTCACTCTGTGGCCCTCCCTGTCCACTCTCTCACTCTGTGGCCCTCCCTGTCCACTCTCACTCCCTGGCCCTCCCTGTCCACTCTCACTCCGTGGCCCTCCCTGTCCACTCTCACTCCATGGCCCTCCGTCAAGGTGCCTGCTCACGTTTCATTCCCAGCTGTTACCCAGCTGCCTGGGAGGACGCTGTCTGGAGGCTCCGAGGCCTCTGTGCCCGTCACGCCTGTGCACTCCCCATTCTCAGGTAGAAACAAGACGATCTCATCTCCACCCTGGATGTACCTCCCGGCCTCAGCTTGCCTCTCCAAGAAATGGGTGGAAGCCAGGAGAGGCACTGAGCCTTCTGCCCAGCACTGAGGCCGTGGAGAAGTAAACGCAGTCACTGAGGCTGCTCCTGCCTTGAGGCGCAGGGATGAGGCTCAGGGAGCTGCAGCCCCGTCACAGCAAGTGCAGGTGCCGGCCGTCAGCCACAGCCGCCACGGAGCGCCGCCCGGCCTTGCTCACCGACTGGCGCTCCCCGCAGGCTGAGTGCTTCCAGGCTGCTGTCCCAGGCTCGCCTGGGGCTGGGGATCTGGTGAGGCGTTGAAAGGCCCTTGCAGGATGAGGGCCTTGTGTTTGCCAGATGCCCCCAAAGAAAAGACTGATGGGGACGCACGGGGCCCGCAGCCACAGGTAACTGCCAGGGTCCAGACTCTGACCACTCTGCAACCGATCAGGCAGCGCAACCGGCCCCAACCAGTCGGGAAGAGGTAACGTTTCCTCTTGGTCAGCAACCATGACCGCTTGCCCAGAGACACGGAAGAAGCAAAGCAGACCCCGGCGTGTGGAAAGTACGCAGGCGAATCCACATCCTGTGCAAGCTCCCGGGACCCAGACCCCGCTGGGACCCTCTCTTGGGTCCCCGCCTGGCAGCTGGAGTCTTTGCTTCTTAATAAAATTGGCTTTGCTTCTGCTTTGGCAGAGCCGGCCTCATCGGCCACGTCCTCAGCCTTCGCCACCTTGAGACAAGAAGCGACTCAACTTCCTGTAAGCGTCTTGGATGGGGGGTCCTGTCACCCGGGGGGTCGGGGCTGGGAGGTCTGAGCAGAAACGGAGCAGCTCGGGGAGGGGCTGCCCAGCACCTGCTCCCTGACGGAGCTCCGGTTATCTTCCAAACTGCTCCTTCGTTTCGCAAGCACTCGCTCACTCACCGCAGGGTACTCGGGTTGGTTATCTGTGGTGCACGCCCAGGAGCGGGTCCTCGGGGTAGACAAGGAGCAGTTTAGCTAATGCAAGGTGCATTTAGGGGACAAGCTCCCAAACACCAGCGGACTGTTCGGGGCATGTGCTCTGGTGCTCAGCGCCACGTCCAGTCTTGGCTGTCATGGCTGACACCTGTGTGAGGGCACAAACACGCAGGGGCAGGGGGCCGGTCGGGGATTCCTGGCTGCTCTGTCAAATACGCCCGGGCGTGGCGGTGCCGGCAGCGCTCTCTGAGCACCACAGCACACGTGGGACGTGGAGAACTATGAACAGCGATGAACAGTCATTTCCGGCGGACACCATCACCATGCTAAGAGAGAACATGGCAGTTTCCAACCAGGAGAAAGACCTGGACGTCCAGACGGGCGCCCCACTCTGTCCCTAGGCCGTGGCTAAAGCTGAGTGAGTCGTTTTCACAACAGAACCAGCGGCTCGGTGTGGACGCTGGGATCGGTGTGCTGTGGCTGCGTCTGGGGCTTGCCGCTTTCTCCCAGGGGAGATGTGGGCTGCAGCCGAGGCCGATCCTCCCCAGCCCAAGAAGGAGGCCCCTCGGTGGGGACTCTGAGACGTGGTGCGAGTCGCACAGGGACGGGCACGGCTTGGCCTGGGGCAGCCGCGAGCCACGCTGTGTACTGGACCACAGCACTGGGACGCTCACCCACCCCGCACCCGGCCACGGCCAAGTCCTTCTGTGTGGCGTCTGGGGTGCAGGGGACTCGTGTCCGTGCTCCAGCCTGATGAACTCAGGGACGAGAAGACTGCAAGCAGGATCAGAGCGGGATCAGAGCGAGGCCTGGGTTCTCCTCCTTCCTGGGCGGGCGGGGGACCGCCCTGGCCCACTGCTCAGTTCACGCTCCTGGACACACTGCAGGTCCCGAGACCACAGACTGGCAGCCAGGGCGCCCCTGGAGGTCACTGCCCAGTCACCCTGGTTTCCCTTCCTGGGTTCTCCACAGGGCCCAGGGGCTCCTGCTCCCCGCTGGGTCAGCCCCTGCACTGCTCCCATAGCTCAGTGTTCCTTTGCCTTCCACGCCCAGAACCAAGCGGGCTCCTGCCCCTCTGAGCCCGTGTCCTCCTGGGGAGGCCGAGTCCAAGGGAGGCGTGGGAAGGAGCTGATCCCCGTGGCTGCGTCTGCTGTGGGAGCAGGTGCACCAGCGAGGAGAGGGTTACTGCAAACCAGGCGCACGGCCCAGCTTTTCCCCAGCCGCACGTGGGCTGAGCACAGCCGTTAAAGCCCCACTGTGAGGACAGATCAGAGCCACACTGACCCGTTCCCAAGCCTGCTGCGGGGACCCCAGCTCCTCCTCTGAGGCCCCACCCCTCCAGGCAGAGGTGCTGCGGCCTGGGCTGTGTAACCGCAGAGGCCCGTGCCCACCCAGGGCCCCTGGTGCACCCGCACTGGGGCGGCCCCTGGGCAGTGTCCTTCTCCGGTCTCCACTCCCAACCGCCCGCCTGTGGGTACCCCTGGTGCTCCAGGGGGGAGGACGTGCAGTCCCAGCCACAGGCTGCCTGGGGGTGCAGTGCCGGGCGGGGCAGCTCTGCAGCCTGGAACAGGCCAGGGGAGGTGGCAGAGGCCGCGGTTCCCACCCATACAGTGACGGCTGCAAGTCCCAGGGCGGCACGGCCCTCTGCTGAAGCTAAGGGGGCTTGCCTGGGGGCGCCTGCCGTGCTGGGGTGGGGGCAGCAGGAGTGGACAGCACCGCAGGGCCCAGACCTGACTCTGGGGAGCACTGGGCACTGGGGAGTCACCCTGGGCACCGCGGCTGGGCAATGGGCACTGGTGGGCTCAGTCCTGCCCCTGCCCCCAAAGCGACAGGATGACAGTCGCTGGATCCTGCCCTTGGCTCCCGGTGTCCCAGCCACCTCACGTCTGTGCCTCCCTTTGACTGCAGCTTCTGAGCCAAAGTACATGGGTTGGGGTGTGGAACTTTTCCAGTCACATTTTTATGAATTTTTCTCTTCTACCTCATTGGAGCGAAGGATTATGGCTCTCGTTAAAAAAAAAAAAAGCAGAATTTTCATTTCTCATTTTATATGAATTTTTTTAAAGTTTATAAAATTTTAAAAAAACTGCCGTGGAGAAGAAAAATCTGCCCCACTTGCCTGGTGCCTGTCTCCGGCGCGCACGCGGCCCCCGCGTGCCCTGGGGTCCCCTCCGGGGCCTGGGGTGCTGGCAGGGCCCGGGGAAGGCGCAGGGCCGCTCCATGTGGTTCTCATTTGCAGAGGCTGAGAAGAGGCAGTGTTCTCCCTCGGCTCCCGGGACGAAGCTTTTCCCCGAAAACCGAGGCGTGCCGTGAGCAGCGATGTCCTCAGGCCCCGCAAGCCAAGCAGGGTACAGAGAGGCGCATTCATCAGGGCACGGCCGCCTGGCAGCGCGGCGCAGGAGGCCCCCTGCCCACAGCAGCGCCGGCCGCCTGGACGCTCACCAGGCCCCCGGGGCCCCGCGGCCTCCAGGTCTCCAGGGCCAGGCAGAACACGAGCAAGCTTGGCAAGTGTGGCCAGGTCCTGGGCAACCTTGTGCTGCCCGTGCACCCCACGGAGCGCTTGGCCTGGGAGCGTCGCTTGGACCAGCCTGGGGCCCCAAGACGCTGCCAGCAAAGGACGGGGGTCTCGGCGCCAACGCCCCGTGCGGTGTGCGGGGTCAGAGGGTGCCAGCGCCCCGTGCCGCTGGGTTTTCCTCGCACAGCGGAATGTGCAGGCGCACACCATCTTGGAACAGGGGATGGCCT
This sequence comes from Oryctolagus cuniculus, assembly GCF_051225735.1. Taxonomy (NCBI): domain Eukaryota; kingdom Metazoa; phylum Chordata; class Mammalia; order Lagomorpha; family Leporidae; genus Oryctolagus; species Oryctolagus cuniculus. The sequence goes on along the minus strand of NC_142871.1, from coordinate 1,248,898 downwards.
CCTCCAGACATTGCTCCCGCACCCTTGGTGTCAGTCCGCCCCGAGCCAGCACGCGGGCCACCTGTGGTTCTGCTCCGTGGCCTGCTTGCAACCGCCGGCCTCGCGCCTTCCATTCACGCGGGCCTGAGGGAGACCCCACCCTGGCTGTGGTGCACAAGTACTGGTGAGGGCACAAGGGAGGACGCCCGCCCCTCGGCACCTGCCCCCACACTGAGCCCCGGCGCAGCACCTGGGCCGTCACCTTCCCGTGCAAGGACCGCTGGGTCCTTGTGTTCCCACCCACGCTCTCGGCAGCTTGGAAAGCGGTGCTGAGTGGTCCCTGGGAAGGCCAAGGACGGACGTGGCACTGATTCTGGAAGCAGAGTAGCAGGAGTCCAGAACCCTCAGTAAGAGGGCAGGTGGGGCGGGTCTCCACCCCCAGCCCCCACCCGCCGCCCCTGGCGCCAGGTGCAAGGAGAGTGAAGTCTCGCGTTGGAGCGTTTGCTGGCCCTGGCTCTGTGGGGCGTGCCTCCCGTGCCTGGGCCTCTGCCCAGCACAGAAAGGGGGCCGAGGGTGGTGCGCAGAGGCCTTTGGGAAATCAGTGCTCACCCAGAGCCGAGCGTGCCCGGCTGCTCGTGTGACCGAGGAGCGGAGACTCGGGATGGGGAGACTGGGACGTGGCTGCATCCTGCCAGCCTTCCTCACAGTAGCGGGGATTGCCACACGGTGACGACAGCGATGGCTCTGGGCGGCAGCGTGCGTTTCCACCCAAGAGCTGGGTGCGTCTCCCGGTTCCATCACTCTCATAGGTCTGATGAATGTCCACACTGACAGCGACATCTAGCCAGGTTAGATGTCACAGAATCTTGTTTCAAAAGGAACTCTTTCAAATAAATAAATCTTTAAAAGAAAAAAGCCACAATCGCCAGGGCTGGACTGGGCCAAAGCCAGGAGCCAAGAACTCCACCTGGGTCTCACACAGGGGCAGGGCGAGCACTGGGCCATTCTCCGGCACCCCTGGTCTGCGGGACACACACGCTGATTCCTATCAGCTGGGGGTCGGGTGGAGCCCTGAGCGCAAGGACTCTCCCTGCCGGCTTCAGTCCTAGGACGATGGGGCCAGTGTGTGCGAGGCCTGCACCCCCCGTGTGCAGGCCTTGGGGTGCTTTTCAGGGCAGAGTCTCATGAAGGCATTAACCCTGTGGGACACAGCGCAGGCCCCAGGGCTACGGTAGGCGTGCTCATCTCTTTCTGACGGTTTACACGTTCGGTGTGCAAAGCAGCCGGGAATTCTGCTGAGCAGGGCGAACGCCGCGCAGCCCGTCAGGCGTCCATGCACCTCGCTGAGAGCAGGGTTCTGCGGGCGGCCCGAGGACACCGGGGATTTACCGGAAGAAAAAAGCGAGACGCAGAGCCGCGCACTGAACGGCCTCTCGTGTCGTGTGCACTCGCGACGGGGGGTACGAGATGCCGTAAATGCACCGAATCAGTCACTCTTCTGAAGCAAAGACCAAGAGGAAGTCACTTCACCCTAACTGAAGCCGACCAATGAATGACAGGCAGGGCCCGCCCCTCCTGCCAGACCTCACCCAGGCGAGGGGTCCATGGCATCTCGGGAAGGGGCGGCGGGCGACCTGCCCCAGAGGCAGAGGCACCAGCTGTTTCCGTGTGAGTCTCGCGTTCAAACGGCGGTGACTTTATGAAACGCATCGACACAGCCTCACTCGCAGCCCACTGACCGCGCCCCAGCACTGACCGTGGAAGGGACCCTGGAGCAGGGCCGGGGCAGCGGCAGGGGCCTCTCCTCCGTGCACAGGCCCAGACGCTGGGGCAGGCGGGCACCCTGCAAGGCGACGCCTCTGAGCAGGGGCCGCGGGGAGCAGAGGACTGGACCCCGGCACTGCTGGAGGCCAGGACTCAGGGCAGGCCCCGGGAGATGGCCTCGGGAGGCTCCGAACTGTGGGGAGCGGCCTGGAGCCGAGGGGGCAGGACCAGGGGTGGAGGGGAAGGAAGTCACTCTGGCTGGGGAGCTGGGGGCTCTGCTGGCCGCGGCCTCTTTGCGGTGCTCGGGAGGCCACCACAGGCTCCGTGGCTGTCACAGAAAGAACGTCCAGGAAGGCCCCTGGGCCCCTCGACGCCAAACAGCAGTGTCCACAGCATAAAGCAAACTGACTGGAGAGGCAAGTGGTGAGCGGTTTTCCACGGAACGCGCCTGGGACAGCAGCGGAGGAGGGCCCAGCGCTAGGCCCTGCACCCACGTGGAGACCTGGAGGAGGCTCCTGCCCAGCCCTGGCTGTGGCCATCTGGGGAGTCCAGCGCATGGAAGACCTCTCTCTGTCTCTCCCTTTCTCTACGTAACTCTGGCTTTCAAATAAACAAATAAATCTTTAAAAAAAAAAAAATGAAGCGTGAATAGGTGAATGAGGGCAGTTTCCAGGCCCAGTCTCTGCAAAGCTAGAGCCTGGACATGCTGTTGTTTTTCAAAGATTGATTTTATGTATTTGGAAGGCAGAGACACAGAGGGAGAGCTCCCATCCACTGGTTCACTCTGCGAATGGCTGTGATGGTCAGGGCCGGGCCAGGCTGAAGCCAGGAGCCCGGAGCTCCATCCTGGTCTCCCGCGTGGCACTTGGGCCATCTGCCACCGCTTTCCCAGGCCCATCAGCCAGGAGAAGCCGGGACTCCAGCCAGCCCTCCCGTAGGGGACCCAGAGTGCCAGGCAGCGGCTTGGGGAGCGGCACCATGATGCAGCCTGAGAGGGGACGTTGTAGTGAAGCCCACGTGCTTCTCTACAGGGATGCGAGGGGGACACCGTGGGCACAGGGGCTCGGCCGGCGTCGGCCCGCAGGGGACGCTTCCTGCCTCCTCCCAGCCGCGCTGGCCAGAGTGGCCTGGGGAAGGCAGGAAGGCCCCGAACACCCGCAGCCCAGCGCCCCCTGCATCCTGAGCCCGGGAGCCCAGACCCCCCGAGAAGGGGCACACAGGACGCAGCCGAGTCCGTGGTTCTGCCGCTACAGAATGGAAACTGCCCAGAGCAGAGGCCCTCGGCCAGACACAGCCGAGGGGAGGTCAGCTGGGGGCGCCCCCATGACACAGAGACCGCAGTGCCCAGGGCCCCCTATGACACAGAGACCACAGTGCCCAGGGCCCCTCCCCGACACAGAGACCGCAGTGCCCAGGGCCCCCGACACAGAGACCACAGTGCCCAGGGTCCCCCTCCCCGACACAGAGACCGCAGTGCCCAGGGCCCCCCTCCCCGACACAGAGACCGCAGTGCCCAGGGCCCCCTCCCCGACACAGAGACCGCAGTGCCCAGGGCCCCCTCCCTGACACAGAGACCGCAGTGCCCAGGGCCCCCCCTGACACAGAGACCACAGTGCCCAGGCCCCCCTCCCCGACACAGAGACCGCAGTGCCCAGGGCCCCTGACACAGAGACCACAGTGCCCAGGGCCCCCTCCCCCTGACAGAGACCACAGTGCCCAGGGCAGCCCCGACACAGAGACCACAGTGCCCAGGGCCCCCTCCCCGACACAGAGACCACAGTGCCCAGGGCCCCCCTCCCCGACACAGAGACCGCAGTGCCCAGGGCCCCCTCCCCCCGACACAGAGACCGCAGTGCCCAGGGCCCCCTCCCCCCGACACAGAGACCGCAGTGCCCAGGGCCCCCTCCCCCCGACACAGAGACCGCAGTGCCCAGGGCCCCCTCCCCGACACAGAGACCGCAGTGCCCAGGGCCCCCTCCCCCCGACACAGAGACCGCAGTGCCCAGGGCCCCCTTCCCCCCGACACAGAGACCGCAGTGCCCAGGGCCCCCTCCCCCCGACACAGAGACCGCAGTGCCCAGGGCCCCCTCCCCCCGACACAGAGACCGCAGTGCCCAGGGCCCCCTCCCCCCGACACAGAGACCGCAGTGCCCAGGGCCCCCTCCCCCCGACACAGAGACCGCAGTGCCCAGGGCCCCCTCCCCGACACAGAGACCACAGTGCCCAGGGCCCCCTCCCCCCGACACAGAGACCGCAGTGCCCAGGGCCCCCTCCCCCCGACACAGAGACCGCAGTGCCCAGGGCCCCCTCCCCCCGACACAGAGACCGCAGTGCCCAGGGCCCCCTCCCCCCGACACAGAGACCGCAGTGCCCAGGGCCCCCTCCCCCCGACACAGAGACCGCAGTGCCCAGGGCCCCCTCCCCCCGACACAGAGACCGCAGTGCCCAGGGCCCCCGACACAGAGACCGCAGTGCCCAGGGCCCCCCTCCCCGACACAGAGACCGCAGTGCCCAGGGCCCCCCTCCGCGACACAGAGACAGCAGTGCCCAGGGCCCCCCCCCCGTGACACAGAGACCGCAGTGCCCAGGGCCCCTCCCCCTGACACAGAGACCACAGTGCCCAGGGCCCCCCCCCGACACAGAGACCACATTGCCCAGGGACCCCTCCCCAACACAGAGACCACAGTGCCCAGGGCCCCCTGACACAGAGACAGCAGTGCCCAGGGCCCCCCTCCCCGACACAGAGACCGCAGTGCCCAGGGCCCCCCCCCCCCGTGACACAGAGACCGCAGTGCCCAGGGCCCCTCCCCCTGACACAGAGACCACAGTGCCCAGGGCCCCCCCCCGACACAGAGACCACATTGCCCAGGGACCCCTCCCCAACACAGAGACCGCAGTGCCCAGGCCCCCCCCCCATGACACAGAGACCGCAGTGCCCAGGGCCCCTCCCCCTGACACAGAGACAGCAGTGCCCAGGGCCCCCTCCCCGACACAGACACCGCAGTGCCCAGGGCCACCTCCCCGACACAGAGACCGCAGTGCCCAGGGCCCCCCCCGACACAGAGACCGCAGTGCCCAGGGCCCCCCTGACACAGAGACCGCAGTGCCCAGGGCCCCCTCCCCGACACAGAGACCGCAGTGCCCAGGGCCCCCCCCCGACACAGAGACCACAGTGCCCAGGGCCCCCTCCCCCCGACACAGAGATCGCAGTGCCCAGGGCCCCCCAACAAAGACACCGCAGTGCCCAGGGCCCCCTCCCTGACACAGAGACCGCAGTGCCCAGGGACCCCCCCCCGACACAGACACCGCAGTGCCCAGGCCCCCCCCCCCGACACAGAGACCGCAGTGCCCAGGGCCACCTGACACAGAGACCACGGTGCCCAGGCCCCCCCACCGTGACACAGAGACCGCAGTACCCAGGGCCCCCTCCCCGACACAGAGACCGCAGTGCCCAGCTGTGTTTGCCTGGGGTTTCCAGAGAGGCAGTGAAGGCCCCTCAGACCTTGAAGGAGGAGGAACACAGGGGTTGCACAGCTGGAAGAAAGTTGGGGACGCTCCGGGGAGCAGAGCACCCCGCTCCAGGGGCCCTGGGCCCACGGCAAGCGGTGGCAGAGGGCTCTGGGCACTGCCGGGGCTTCCTGCAGCCGCAGAACTGCAGCACGTGAGAAGGCGGGCCAGTCGGGCTGGTCTCCTCCGGGTGCCGGGATGGCACAGGTGCGCGTCCCTGCTGGGGCTCAGGTCTGCGTGTCAAACACAGAGTAACAAGTCCACACCAGACCACTGGGCCTTTGTCCGAGGTGTACGGACCAAGGCACCCTTCAGCCTCGGGTTCTGAGTGGCAAGGACGGGGAAGCAGAGTGTTCCGCACAGGCACAGGCCACGCGGGACCTGGCCCCTGTCTGGAAGGCTCAGGGCAGAGGCGTCTGCTGCCCCGGCTCAGGCAGCCTGGGGCCCCCAGGTGTCGGGGATCAGCCTGTGTGGAGCTGGAAAAGCCAGGCAGGGGGTGAGCACCGTCAGGGGCCCCCGGAGACGCAGGCACAGAGATGCTGGGCGTCAGCTGCCGATGGGAGCCCAGCGCAGGAAGGGATCCCCACCTGGGTGTCCACAGCAGAGAGTCCACCGCCTCCCCTGGGGACCCGAGCCCTCACTCTCCCGCCCTGTCCACCACCTCCCCTGGGGACCTGAGCCCTCACTCTCCCGCCCTGTCCACCGCCTCCCCTGGAGACCTGAGCCCTCACTCTCCCACCCCGTCCACTGCCTCCCCTGGGGACCCGAGCCCTCACTCTCCCGCCCTGTCCACCACCTCCCCTGGGGACCTGAGCCCTCACTCTCCCGCCCTGTCCACCGCCTCCCCTGGGGACCTGAGCCCTCACTCTCCCACCCGTCCACCTCCCCTGGGGACCCGAGCCCTCACTCCCGCCCCGTCCACCTCCCCTGGGGACCTGAGCCCTCACTCTCCCACCTGTCCACTGCCTCCCCTGGGGACCCGAGCCCTCACTCTCCCACCCGTCCACTGCCTCCCCTGGGGACCCGAGCCCTCACTCTCCCGGCGCATCCACCTCCCCTGGGGACCTGAGCCCTCACTCTCCCACCCCGTCCACTGCCTCCCCTGGTAACCTGAGCCCTCACTCTCCCACCCGTCCACCTCCCCTGGGGACCCGAGCCCTCACTCCCGCCCCGTCCACCTACCCTGGGGACCTGAGCCCTCACTCTCCCACCCGTCCACTGCCTCCCCTGGGGACCCGAGCCCTCACTCTCCCGGCGCATCCACCTCCCCTGGGGACCTGAGCCCTCACTCTCCCACCCCGTCCACCGCCTCCCCTGGGGACCCGAGCCCTCACTCTCCCACCCCGTGCACCTCCCCTGGGGACCTGAGCCCTCACTCTCCCACCCTGTCCACTGCCTCCCCTGGTAACCTGAGTCCTCACTCTCCCGGCGCATCCACCGGCCTGGCCTCCTGACCCGCCATCCTCGCCAGAGCTGTGACGCTCTCGCCGGCTGCGCCATTCCTAACGGCTCCAGCTCCGTTGCTCTCTTCAGCTGGGCGTCGGGGGAGCTCAGACCCCACTTCTGGCTCTCAGCAGGCAGGCCCCGCCTGCACACACTCTGCCACCTTTATCTTAAATTTTATCTGATTTCTTTTTATCTCTCCTCCATCGGTACTGGTTTTCTAACTCGCCTCTTTTGATCCCGTCACTCTAGATGGGTTTTGTAAGCTGTGGGACAGCTTTGTATGGGACCGCCATTGACTCAGGAAAAACATGTGTTTCTGATAACAGAAAGCCTCTCGCAAGTATGTTTGAGATCCAGATCAGCCCCTAGTTCAGGAGCAAAGGTAGGAGGGCCCGGTGGATGCTGTCGGTTTCCAGCGCTGTTAGCCTGGGAGAGGAGCGGCCAGAGCATTGCGGGGACGGCTGCGGACCCTGCCCGGGGGCGCGGAGAGGCCGCACAGGCCAGGGACCGAGCCAGCTGCTTGGCACCGCAGATCCACTCCGGGAACATGCAGGCTGCTCACGGCTCAGCCGTCCACAGCAGGACCGGCGGGGTCTGCGTGTCTCCGGCTCCGAGGGCCCTGGGGAGCCCAGCCAGCAACTGCAGGAACTGCGATTACAGCCCTGAGGTCTCTCCTCTCAAGTCCTGTGCTAGCGGGAAGCAGGCAGGCAGGACTCCCAGCTCGCGGCCTCACGCCCACAGAGGAAGCCCAGGAGACCCTGCAGCCGAGCAGTGGCCGTGCCCGAACCTCAGCCGGGGCTTGGAGGGAGCAAAAGGCAGAAAGCCTTCCCACACATTCCCGTCCTGCTCTGCCTCCGCTCTCACTGTGCGTGGAAGCGGAGACTCCTCCGTGGAGGAGGAGCTCGTCAGAACCGAAACAGGGCAGTTGGGCCGCGTGCGGGCGGGCAGTGGCCCGAGGACCCACCCAGGAGGCCACCTGTCCCGAGCTGTGAGCCCACCACGCCCAGCTGAGAGCCACTCCGGACCTCTAGGTGATGCTGCCGGCGTCCGTTGGTGGGCTAGGTCGTGACCCTGTGGGCCTGCGGCAGGTGCAGAGTTTGCGTGGGCCCCAGACTCACGGAAAGCACACCTGCTTGTCACCAGGTGACCCCCGTGCCCCGCGGGTGCAGTGACCCCCATCCCCCACGGGTGCAGTAACCCTGGACAGCGCTGCCTGGTTCCACTCCAGCCACCGCCGCGCTCTGTGAGAACTGGCGCCCTGATGTTGCACCCCAGGTCCAGCCCCTCCTTGAGTGGGCCCGCTGAGTGGACCTGAGCCACGGAGCTGCTGCCTGCGAAGCCCCCACACGCGTGCCTCGGGGACCACGCCGTGTGCCCGTGTTTGACGCCCTGCCTCCAGGGGAGCGCCCTGTCTCCCAGTTTCTAGTTGCTGAACATCCGCAGGGTGGAGGGACTCTGGCTGGGCCTGGGAGTTCTGCCACTGCCCTTTAACACGTCTTGGAATGTTGATTAAACTGTAAGTTTTCTGCAGCGCCAGGCTCTGCTGTGACCCAGGGCAGGGTGTCCCCTGGGGCGTGGTGCGGGGCCGGCAGGACCCCAGGCCTGTCCTCAGTGCAGAGCCACCCTCCCTTGCTCCCAGCCTGGCTTTGGCTTGGCTGGCATGGCCGGGCTGGAGTCACGCGGCAGCACCGAAGCCCAGCGCACCGCGGGCTCCCTCCGCGCGGCTGCGTTCGGGCTCACGAGGTTTTGCGGCTTCTCGATCAGACACGCAGCTAAATGCTACAACGTGAAAGCGTGAACACCGTGTCGGAGCAGAATGGCTGGGCACAGCTGGAAACGGCCAGCCTAAACTTACTAAACTTGCCTGGATGGGCATCAGCTCCAGCAGTTGCGTGTTTCTAATAATCTTGAACTGGGAAATAAAAACAAACGTTCTCTAAGGAAAGACCGCCCTGTGTCTGGGACTGGCGGTGTGCGGTGCGTCTGATAAAACACACTGTCTTCACGGGGGGGGGATGGGGAGGCGGGGCAGACGTGCGTCTGCACGCTCCCCCCGGCTCCCCCAGCCCCCGGCGGGCCCTCCTGTCTGCCCTGTCTTAAACGTGCTCCTCTTACAGCGAAAACCTGACACCGGCCCTCGTCTCTTCACTGCCGTGTCTTCAGGCTCCGCTTGTGGGGGCTGTGGCGAGGAGGGTGTGCGTTCACCAGGCAGCCTTATCCCTGGGCTCAGCTCGCCAACCTGGAGCCCCGTGTGCAGCCGCCACCCCGTGCCCTGGGCCGGAGCACGGCTCCCCACCGTCGAATCTGGTGCTGGCAGTGGGGGCATCACAGGTCACATGACTGAAAGGGGCAGGCTCTGCTGTGTCTGTCACAGGTCACATGACTGACAGGGTTTGCCAGGCCAGCCCTGGCTCTGGGAGACACTTGGCCAAGGGGTCGGGCCATGCCAGGGGTCAGCAGGAAGGAAGGGACTTGGACAGGGCTGGCGCTGAGTCCTCCCAGGCAGTGGGCGGGTGACTGGGCTGGGCCCTGGGCCCTGGAGGGGACATGTGGCCCGGGCACTGCTCTGTGAGAGGAGGCGATGGCAGGTATCAGCCAGGATCGAGGGGTGGAGGCTGCTGGGGCACTGGGGAAGGGGCAGGTGCCCAGGCCACGCAGCAGGGCTCAGGTGGCAGAGCAGTGTGAACGCTCAGAGATTTCACAGCGGATCAGGCCCCGCGTTTCTAGGCCCTCGGGCCATCTGGAGTCACTGGAGCCCCCGGAGGTGCGGGCTGGTTGGCATCACACGTCCAGTTGGCCCCTGGGGAGCCCTGCCGCTGCAGCCGGGGGCGGGCACTCCTCCCGCGAGGTTTGCCTCCAGTGCAGCCCACTTCAAAGCCTCCCCTTTCCAGACCCCAAAGGCCGACCGCAGACTCAGGTGTGCAAGCTGGGCTCTGGCCGGGAGAAGCTCCAAGACCAGGTACCTCCACTCCTCTTCCAGGAAACCCCTTCTCCTGCCAAACCCTGACGAGTGTGAAACTGAAACGCCTGCGACTCCCGCGTTCCTGTCTTTGACATCCCCGTGCACCCACATCCACGGCCTCCTTTATTCTGCTTGTGACGAGAGCGAAGGGCGCAGAGTTCGGTCCATGATGGAGAAGAGGCCCGGAGGCCGCAGCCATCCCCTCTGACACCAACACGGTGCACAGGATCCACCGTGGAGCCAGATGGCCATCACACCCCTGTCCATGCCCAGGCAGCCACGCGTCTTAAATCTGGGTTCCAGAGGCCACGCGTGCAGTGGCAAACGAGCAGGCATTCTGCCGACAAAGGAGCCAAGGCCACTGGGTAGCTGGGATGTGGGGCACCTTCGCTAGAGACCTGTGCACGTCCACTGCTCCAGCAGAAGACTGGAGGAGCCCAGTTCTTCCACTGGTCCCCGCACACAGGGCAGTGACAGCAGGGAAAGGCCGTGTGGCGAGAGGCCGTTCCAGGCGCAGGGAGAAAGCCCCCAGACCACGGCACCAGGAGGGCGAGCCAGGTGCCTGCGGCTCAGCTCCCGGGCCGTGCGCAGAGACCCGGCAGCCACGGGGGAGCACATGCAAGGGTTTGGAGGCCCCCACGCAGGACGTTCTCACTGTGCTTTAAATGACTTGCAGTGCGGCCGCAGCTCATCAACCTCACCAACTCTGCAACAGAACGAAACGCTCTCGAAGCCGGCTGAAGACGTGGACCCTGGTGTGAAATCTCTCCCGACAGGGGCTCTCAGACCAGCAAGGCCCAAGCTCAAACCCGCCGGCAGTGAGTTCCATTGCTCAGAGCAGCAGGTGGCGGATGGCAGTCCCCAGAGGTCAGGGCAGCCACTGGGGAGAGTCAGCCAGAAGCAGCGCACACCCGCTCTCCCTTCAGCCGCCTGTGCCCGGGCACTCGGCATCAGCACCAGCCCAGTCCCAAGTCCCGCACACTCAGTCGGCAGGCTGACCCCCGGACAGCACAAGACAGAAACTGAACAGCTGAGAAATCATCTCAGACGGCGTCAGACACTGCAGTAGAAATGAAAAGGACTTGGGCCAAGGGCAACAAAACCAGGGCAGTCAGACCTGCATCAGGGGGTCGGAAGGGCGTCATGGAGGAGGCGGTGTCTGCGTCAAGACCGGAACTCTGCGAAGGGCTGGGCCCGGGAGGACTTCGCAGAGGGCAGCAGGTGCACAGGCGAGACAGGGAACAGGGCAGACAGGGCATGCGGAGCAGAGCGGGAGGAAGGCGGTGCGGCTGGAAGCGCACACGGGATGGGGGTGTGAGGTGACGGTCACTCCGGATAGGACACTCTGGTTAGTGCCGGTCACCACGGCCGTGTGGAAGCGCACACAGGATGGGGGTGTGAGGTGATGGTCACTCTGGATAGGACACTCTGGTTAGTGCTGGACACCACAGCCATGTGGAAGCGCACACAGGATGGGGGTGTGACGTGACAGTCACTCCGGATAGGACACTCCGGTTAGTGCCGGTCACCACGGCCATGTGGAAGTGCACACGGGATGGGGGTGTGAGGTCACGGTCACTTGGGTAGTGCTGGGGAACCATGGCTGCGTGGAAACCACCTGGAGCACTGGGTTTCCCACGTAGGGGCGCCCGGGGAGTGACCTCCTCCCAGGACTCCGCTCTGCAGACAGGTGGTGCCTCTGAGTGTACACAGCGGGCAGCCCCCTGGGGGGCAGCACAGCCGACCTAATGGATCAGGTGCCGTCGCCCGTGTCTGGTTCGCTGAAGGTGGCCAGGTGCAGCCTCTAAGCTGCCACCCTCCCCGAGCCAGCTGCATGCAGGGGTTCCCCAGCGTCCCCGTGGGGCTCCTGGGACACCCGTGACGGTGCAGAGTCCCCTGCGCCCAGGAGGACAGCACTGCGGTCGCCCTTTGCATATCCTGAACTGCGAACAGGGAGGTGAGGTGCCCAGGTGGACAGGGGGCTGGACTCCTTCACTTCCCAGCCCACCTGGGAGCCGTCCCAGGGGCAGAGCCCGCCCTGCCGGCCCACCGTGGCAGGGGCGCTGTGCCAGCGCGCTGCCGGGGCTTGCGTGGTATGCGTGGGATCCTGCCCAGGTGTGAGACTCCCACCCAGGTGGAGGACCACCCAGGCGAGCGCTGCACAGGTGGTGCACACAGGGCCAGGAGCCAGCCCCCGGCGGCTCGGGACGGCAGCTGCCCAGCTGAGCACTTGCGCGTGACCACAGCGCCCTGGAGCCCCGGCCCCAGCCCGGCAGCCTCGGCTGAGGCCGCTCGCCTCGCCTGCCGCTTGATTAGAGGGACGGCGCCGTGGCGAGTGAACCGCACTCCCCCCGCGCAGCCACACATGCAGAGAGAGCGCAGACCACCCCGGGCTCAGCAGCCCGGCGACCCCGAGCCTGCGCCCAGGCTCGCCCCCCGCTGCTCGCCATAATTGCCCTTTCTCAACCCGGTGCGATTTAAATGGAAAAAAGCAAACACAGCCATTTTGGTCAGCGCTGTTCCCTCGCGCTCCCTCAGTGTTTCCTCTCTTGTTTACAGCCCGCGAGGCCCGGGCAAGGCAGCGTGGAGGCCCCCGAGTCCGGGGCACCCCGGCCTGTCCGCTGCCCGGGCCCCGCTCGCCCGAAGCTCGGGCCGTGCCGAGCCCGCACCCGCCGCCCGCTGCCCGCTGCCCGCTGCCCGGGCCCGGCTGCGCTGGGAGTGGCCACGGCGGCACCGGCTCAGGCGTCAGGGTCGCCTCGGGTCACCACGGTTGGCTCCCGCGGCGTGGGGGCCGCACTCAGGCGCACCCCGGTGCAGGCGCCATGGCCAGAGCCCGCCCCAGGCCGCAGGGACCCGTCTCGGACACGCCCACCTTCCCAGGATGCACCTGCGCGGCGCGGCCCAGGGCGCATGCTCAGACCCCGCCCCGCGGCGGAAGGCGGGAGGGGCGGGCGCGCTCTGTCCACGCCGCCCCGCTGCGGCCAGCGCTCCCGCCCGGCCTGCCCGGTGGACCGTGCTGCACCGTCCCGCCCGCGGGTACCGTTTCTGGATTCCGTTTCCTGTAGTTTGCGGGCAGCCTTTCGGCCGCGGCGAGCGACGCTGTCCCCTCGCTGCCGGTGGACGCCGCCTCGCTGTGCGCCCGGCCCCGGTGTCCACCCAGGGCTCCCGCAGGGAGGCCGGAACCGGCTTCCGGAAGCCGTAGAGCTGTCCACGTCGAAGCCGCAGCAGCCTGCGTCTCAGCACATCCCGGGGACGCTCGTCTCGAGGCTTTGCCTAGAGTTTGGGATTACGTGACCTTCAACCTTTGTGTCTGGGACAGTGGGTCTCCACGCCTGGTTCAGACGGGAAAGGAGATGACCGGAAGGGTGCATCTGGGGAGGTGGCGTGGGGTGAGGGGAGCTGGCCACCTCGCGCCTCGGCCCTGGAGGACCAGAGAGAAAACACTGCGGAAGACGCTGAGGTAACCGGGCGGGCTGGTCAGCCCTAAAGGGGTCATGTGGCAAAGATTTGAGAAAGTGACCAGAGTTGGCACCAGGAAGCTGAGACCTGCGGTGTGGTCTGGAGCTGGGACACGCGGTGTGGCCTGGAGCTGGGACACGCAGTGTGGCCTGAAGCTGAGACCTGCGGTGTGGCCTGGAGCTGAGACACGCGGTGTGCCCTGAAGCTGGGACACGCGGTGTGGCCTGAAGCTGAGGCACGTGGTGTGGCCTGAAGCTGGGACATGCGGTGTGGCCTGGGGCTGAGACACGCGGTGTGCCCTGAAGCTGGGACACGCGGTGTGGCCTGAAGCTGAGACACGCGGTGTGGCCTGAAGCTGGGACACGCGGTGTGGCCTGGAGCTGGGACACGCGGTGTGGCCTGGAGCTGGGACACGTGGTGTGGCCTGAAGCTGGGACACGCGGTGTGGCCTGAAGCTGGGACACGCGGTGTGGCCTGGAGCTGGGACACGTGGTGTGGCCTGAAGCTGGGACACGTGGTGTGGCCTGGAGCTGAGACACGCGGTGTGGCCTGGAGCTGGGACACGCGGTGTGGCCTGGAGCTGAGGCACGCGGTGTGGCCTGGAGCTGGGACACACGGTGTGGCCTGGAGCTGAGACACGCGGTGTGGCCTGAAGCTGAGACCTGCGGTGTGGCCTGGAGCTGCGGCATGCGGTGTGGCCTGAAGCTGGGACACGCGGTGTTCCCTGAGGCCCGCAGTTTGGCATCAGGCAGTGGCGGAGTACAGCAGGTGACGGAGGAGGCAGGGACAGGACACGGGTTTCTGGGTGGACACAGCCTGTCCCGGATGTCCGTGCAGTGAGTGAGGACAGCCGCCAGTGCCTTGGCCGCATGGTCACGGCCTGCAGGAGCGAGGAGAGGGAGGCCGCCCATTTCCGCCTGAAGCACTGTCGTGGGGGAGTGTCCAGTCCTGCCCGCTCACCGAGGAGGAGGAACATGGCTTCAGGATGCCCGGGCAGTGCCCTTCCCTCTGGGCAGGCCTGGCCCTGGGGCTGCTCGCCTGCCCAGAGAGAGCCAGCTGAGCTGGGTGGGCCCCGTGTCTCGGGCGTCAGGCTCAGCGTGTGGGCCGGCGCAGGCCTCACGCGCTTCTCCACGTGGTCTCTGCTGTGGACGCCTGGGTTAGCCCGTGTGTCCCGGTGTGTCATGGTGTCTGTAGATTTTAAAAGGCTGCCGTGTTCACATTTCACCCAAAGTCGCACCACCGGTCACTAACAGGCCTTAACGCAGCCACTGCTGAGTCTGTGACCCGGCTGGTTGTCTGACAGCCCTGGCGAGGATGTGAGGGCGTGGAGAGTGAACGTGAGGGCATGAGAAACTCGCATCTACCTCTGATTGATCAATCGATTGCCTGCTGATTGGGTCACCCTTGGCTGGAGTCCCGAGGGTGCCAGCCGATCGGATGCTGCCTGTGCCAGAGCCGGGGCGGGGGGCGGGGCTGAGCTTTACCGGCCAACCCCATCAGCAAAGATTCCGCAGGTCGGAAAAAGAGAAGCGCTGCTAACTCAACAGGTAGTGCCAGTGGTGTATTTGAGACCCTCTGAAGATGTCGCGACCTGTCACAGGGACGCCTGAGCCAGCTCCTCTGGGATGTCCACTTCATCGGCCCCTCCCCCCTCCCCCGCAGGCAGCGCCTCTGGCTTCTTGTGCTCCGGACACCTGGGCTGCTCACTGCCAAGAGGGAGAGGAGCAGGGGTCAGTCGGCCCTGCAAGACCCCAGGTCAGGAGACCCCGGAGGCAACGCTGACCTCTCGAGTTAACATCCTGACACTAGACTCTGCCTCTAGAGGCTTCCCAGGACCCCAGGCGCGGCCCCCACAGGGATGACTGAGCTCCCCACAGCCCCCGGTGGGCCAGGGCCCGCTTTGCCGCCACAGTGTTTTTCAGAAGAACATGGCACTCGTCGCTGACCGAAGCAGGCCGCGAGCACCGCGGAGCAACCAGAGATCCCACGTGAGCAGGTCGCCAAGCTGTGCCAGGCCCGTCTGAATCAGGTCCACAACCTTCAGGAGCGGGGCCTGAGTGACAGCTGCCGGGCTCCTAGCTCTGTGCCTTTTTTAAAATGAACTGACTTCTACCCACCCAGCGTTGGGGTCAGTTTTGTCGCTCCCCCTCTTCATGGAGGAACGACACAGGACCCTGCGCTGTTCTTTTGTCTGCTCGGCCCTCCCCGGGTTTGCTGCTGGTTCTTCCCGGGTTGGCTACCGACCCTTCCACCTCCGTGGAAGGGCGGTTCCCCCTGCCACTTTCCCCACTTCCGCGGGGGAGCGGCACACCGCCGGCCGGCTCTCTCGGGGGCTGCACAGGTGTTCCCTCAGATAGATGTTCCTGGTGCATGTTGTCTCTCTCCTCCTTTATAGTCCTCTTCCACCAATCCCAACTCTGCTACCCACACGCCGAGTACGCTGCTCTCCTCCAATCAGGAGCAGCTCCTGCAGCTTGTCAAGTTGGTGAGAGGCAGCTGGGTAGAAGCTGTTTGCTCCTCTCCCAGCGCCATATTGTGGGAGAGCAGATGTATAGAATAAGTCTTAATTCCAGTAACAGTCTAGTCCGAGTTGCTCCCCACAAGTTTGCTGTGTGCTGGGCAGGGGACTTAGGGCTTTGGGGCTCTACAGTACAAGCAGTGGTGTAATAAGACTTCGTTTTACCATCTTGAGTTCTGAGAACCTTTTATGCAACCAAGTGAGGAAAAAAAATCTAGATACTTCTGAGATTTAAAGTGAAAAAGAATACATGTGTAGCAGACTGCCTGCTGCCTGCAGCTGCCCCCGGTGATGGCGGCCCTGGTGGGACGCCTTTGGGCCTGGTGGCGTGGAAGTGCCGCTTCCTGATGAAACTGGGTCGCAGTGGTCTCAGTGGCCCTCAGCCCCGGCCTGCCAGCCTCCCTCCCCCAGCCCTGCCTGCTGTAGAGCTGAAGGTAGCTCACTGATTTGCGGGAGTGGGACAGCTGGCCCCACGAGGTTCCCATCACCAGACTCCTGAGTCATTGGCTTCTCCAATAGGTAACACCCTGATGGGCGGAATGGTCTTGAGCAGTGTCATTTACGGGAATTTCAGGTCTTTGGCAGAACGTGCCCCGCCGCCCGCCTGCACGCCCAGGCCGAGGCCCCCGTGGCCACCTTAAAAATTTCATAAAATACACGGCCTTGTGACCAGTCAAAGCAAGCCCACAGCACTGCCAGCCAGCCCGGAACTTAGACGTGAGCTGAACATGCGCCTCTCCCCTGTCATTTCAGCCTGTAAGAACCTCACCCCTACCCCTCAGGGAGTCAGGGAGTGAAGTGAGAGCTGTGACTCCTTGCTCAGTGCTCTGCAAACAAATGCTGTTAGTAAAAGGGCGCTGTCTTGTCTCTGGTGCGATCCATGCCCCGACACCATCCTAGTCTCTAGCCCCTGTCGCCATTGCCGGAAGCCAGGTGACCACGCGGCCCAACCACAGGTGTCAGCTCTACCACCACCCTAATGGGGTTCGCTGCTCCTACTTCCCTGCCCGCCCCCGGCAAAGATTTAACAGGAACTGTTCCTGAACATGTGGCTCGCTCTCTCTCTCTCTCTCTCTCTGTCTCTTACGCTCACCTCTCTTTTTTTTCCTTCTTTGCCCCTTCCCTCCAGTCTGTCAGGTTTCCCCCACCGATAAACCCTTCCCCTTACCCCGGTGTGTTACTTACTCTCCCTTACTTGGTGTGTTTTGTGGCAGCCTTACAGATGCCTGCTTCCGTCCACCATCCCATGCCAGCGCAGGACTTCCTACCCTGTGGCCAGCACACCCACGTTTGGGGGTTCCCTGGCAACTCCTCCAGGCCGTGTGGACTCGCTGCATGTCGTGCACAGGGCAGAAGGAAGAGGCTCTTTGTGTCTCCCTCTGTGTTCTGTGCAAGGTTTACATCCTACACGCATTTCCTATGACTGCACTGTAAGACTTCATCCACTGCGGTTCTAAAGCAACAGAAATGTGTCCCCCGCCCTGGATGCTGGAGGCCCAACAGCAGGTGTGGGCAGGGCTGTGCTCCCTTAGAAGCCTTAGGGGCGGGGAGGGTCCTTCCCAGCTATTCCAGCATCTGTAGGCCCAAATGTTCCTTAGCCTGGGATTTGTGTCTGTCCCTGTATCTTGTCTCTCCTTGCAAGGACACCAGCCCCTGGGATTAGGAACCTCCTTCACTGCACAGGAACTCATCCTAGTTTGGTGTTGTTGACAAAGATCCCATTTCCATAGGGCCACATTCACAAGCTTGGGAACTGGCAGTGGGCCTGGAGAGGGGGAGGGCAGGACTTCATTGTGTCTCAGTTTGAGAGATACAGTTCTACCCTTAACATGTCCCCTGCACCACCACTGAGTTTATTTATTCCCAGTAGCTTCTGCCACCATCCCAGGGAGTTAGGTGGGGTAAGAAAATCAGCTGCACGCCCCTCTGAGCCCTGAGGTACTCCGGGAGTTTGGTGAGAGGGGTCACACATCAGGCACAGCCCTGGAGACTGGTGATACAGGGGATGGGGCATGTTCTTGGTCTTCTGAGGGGAAAAGAGGACCCTGGGCCACGTGCAGCCTTTGGTGGCTCCCTTCCTGTCCCACTATTAGGACCTTCCAGCCCCTCAGAATGGGAGGAGGGAGTTAATTTGGGTCAAATCACCAATTTAATTGGCCTCGTGATTCTGATAACTTCCCAGCCCCCTGAACTTGCCACATCATCTCTCCATTCACCCAGGCCAGGTGCACCCGCATCCAGAGCCCTGCCCCTTTCCATGCTGTGCCCAAACCTCAGCCCTCTGGGTCCTCCAGCTGAGCGCCAGGGAACCCCACAAGAGGCATTTCCTGCCTCCCCAGCCTGCAGCCTCTTCTTCCTCTCCTCTCAGAGCACTTCACTTCAGTCCTTTCTCCCAGGCGGAGCCCCTTGAGTCTCACGTCCTCTGCCAAAGCGTGTGCCAGGTCCCTGTGTGCTGGGCCTCAGGTGTCCAGTCCATGTCCACCCAGACAGTTCTCTTCAAACAGGAGCTTTGGGTTCCACTGCCTTTTGCTAAATAGCGAGACAGCCTGCACTTTGTTATCTGCAGAAATGAAGACTCCACACGCAGAAAAGTAATTCAGCTGGTGGTTCTGTTGGGTAAACACGTGCGTCTGTGTCACAGAACGAGCAGCTCCCCGTGAGGAGGAATAAGGAAGTCGCGGCTATGGGAGAGAGCGCAAGACTTCACCAAGTGAGGAGGGGCTGGACAGAGAAACTCCGCGTGGATGCAAAGCTTAGCGAAAGTCTGTTTAAACACTTGCAGTTCCTAAGCGTTCCTGATGAACTGTTTGTTTATTATTCCAATAAAACCGTGTTTGTCTCAACCACAAATATTTTCCAGTCCAGCTACATTCCATGGAAGACCAAAGGCAAGACTGATGTGGCTGACTAAAAGGGAGCACATTCTAGAAGCCAAAAGGAAACGTAGATTCACTCTTCCTTTCCTAAATGTGCATGAACAAGACTGCCCACAGGTGCACGAGTGTGTTCCTTGAAAACCTGACATCTCACAGTGGGTGGGGGATCTCTACTTGGCAAGTTAGGAAGACCAGAGTCAACCTCTCCGTGGTGCAGAAAGGAGCTCAGAGCTGAGCCAGCCTGCAGTCTGCCCCCGTCCCCTCCCCTGCCCTTCAGGCCGGGCCCAGGGGCCTCTTCGGAGCTGCAGAGTTCACTGTCTGCAAGCCTGTAGTGTCTGCCCGCACTGCAGCAGGCTAGCCCACGCATCCCCACTCATCTCTGGCTTTCACCTGGCTCCCCAAGTCTCCCGCGCCTTTGTCAGTGCTTGTACTGCCTTGAAAGGCAGCCATACAACCCAGGCAGAGAGGACAGGGCACAGTAGGGCTGCCACAGCTCAGGGCTGACCAGCACCAGCTCCCTGGGCTGGGCCAGGAGAGGACAGGGAGCGTTGTCCCCACAAGGAAAGAAGGCAGAACCCTTTTGCGTTAAAGAAATGGGGAGGAAGTGGAAGTGACGCAGCCCATGGTGCCCCACTCAAGGAATTGTCTCAGTTGTACTAGACACAAGCACAGGTCTTTGCAATGGGTTTTGCTGGATCAGTAATCCATCAGGAATCAGTAAAGGGAAAACCTTGATCCTTGTATCAGAATTCCAGGGCTGGCCTCTCGTCTTCGTTTGTGGAGAAAATGACTCTACCAAGAAAACTATCATCTTGTGCAGCTGTGGATATTTTTCTTGAGAATGTGTGGTTTGAAGCCAGGCATGGATTTGAGCTCTTTCTCTGGGGAATTATGAAGATCGCCTCACATTCCAGGGAAATAGGAATGATCTTGGTGATTTCTGACTTTCTGATTCACAGTATAAAAGTATGCATGGTTAGGGGCCAGCGCTGTGGCGTGGCGGGTAAAGCTGCCACCTGCAGTGCCAATATCCCATATGGGCGCTGGTTTGAGTCCCAGCTGCTCCACTTCTGATCCAGCTCTCTGCTTGGCCTGGGAAAGCAGTAGAAGATGGCTTAAGTCCTTGGGCCCCTGCACCCGCGTGGGAGACCCAGTAGAAGCTCCTGGCTCCTGGCTTCGTTTTGCACAGCTCTGGCTATTGTGGCCAACTGGGGAGTGAACCAGCGGGTGAAAGACTGACTCACTCACTCTCTCTCTATCTCTGCCTCTCCTTCTCTGTAACTCTGACTTTTTTTTTATTGTGTTTTGATTACTAGAAAAGTCATCAAGGTCTAAGAGATGATAGATAATAAAAATCCCTTAAATTTGACATTTCAAGGACTCTGAATTTTCTAATTTGAAGACCAACCTATGGTTGCCCACATTAGTTTAAATTTTATTTGCCAAGTAAACATTACAAAGAAATTTATCCCAATCTACTGACATCATTATTTCCTTAGGAAAGAAAAAGCCAGAAAGGTGGGAGTCTGCTTAAGTGTCAATAATAATTTCTACATTGAATAAATTTAGCAAAATATGATTCTGTGTTTGTTCAAGTCAGTGAATTTGAATTGAGGTGTTGGTTGTGAGTTCTGGCCCACCACCTGCTAACTCTGTGAGCTGGGGCATGTCCCTGTATGCCCCCGAACTCCTGCTTGCCTCATGGATTTGGTTAGAAAGTTAACGGAAGAAACACACGTCAGTGTGGCCAGCCTGGGGTGAATCTTCAGAGAGCACTGTCTCCATTCTCTCATCTTGTCCATCAGAGAGGCGCACAGACCCTATAAGCGGGGGCTCCTATAAAAAATCTTAAAATATTCACTGTCATATTTCATACCAAACCACAAGATTAAAGTTTCTATTCCTTTTATATTAGGACATAGAATTTATATATTGGGATATTTATGTATTTCAGAATATAGCCAGCTGTTATATCATTGAGGGATTGGTTCCAGAACCCAGTAGATGCCAAAATCCACAGAAGCTCAGGTACCTTGTGTAGAATTGTTTAGTGTTCACATTTCACCTGTATGCCTCCTGCCTATATTCACAACACTGAACGCACAGTGCAAACTCTGTGTAATTGGTTGATATTCTGTGTTGTTTAGGGAGTGAAGACAAGGAAAAAAGTATATCTTTGTTAGGTAAGAAGTTAGACATTAGCCTGTGTGTGAGAGAGGTTGAAGAATGAAATGAGAATCTCCTGCAGTTGAATGAGGGCAGTGTAGACGCATCCCTGGGAAGCAGACTAGAGACAGAAGCCTCAGCCATTCTCGCTCATTGCCCAAAAGACGGAGTATCAGAATTTATCCCTTGTCCCTGAACCTCAGCTGGGTCTCACTGTGTCTTTACACCCCACACCCACATTCTTTCCCAGGTTGGGAAGCCAAGCTTACTCCCACCCCACCCCTAGCCCTCCCAAGATATAAAAAAGCCCAGTTCCTGGGGTCAGGGCCATTGTGTGCATGAAGACAGCTGGTCACGCACATCTGTGGATTTATTTTCTCGGAATAAATTTGGCCTGGTTGTAAATTCGTACCCTGCCTCCTCTCCATCCTGTACCTCTTTTCCTTACATTTTGGAGCCCTGTGTGGTGAGGCACCAACCTGCGCTGCTTTCCTAACACTCATCCAGTCTAGCCCAAGGTCAGTGGCCTTGGGAGGTGGGTTGAATTTCCCACGCGGAAACCCTCAGCTGAGCAATACCCCAGGAGAAGAGGGAAGGAGGAGGAGAAGTGGTGGTCCCGTATCTGTAAGAATCCAGTCCGAGCGTAGACCAGGCCCCCGGCTCTTTGCTGAGATGCCAGCCTGGCCCGTCAGGTGTCTTCTCTTCGTTCAGTGTGCTACCTGGCTTACGGCTGCTGTCTCTCCCACGTGCCCAGTGGACGGACACGTTCAGTTCAGGTGCAGTCCTTTCTTTGTGTAGGGAAAAGGGATGCAGACAGGGAGGAGACAAGACGAGAACTTGCCGCCAGAACAAACTGATTCGCAGAGGTGGGGGACCAACTGCTAGAGTGCGCAGAGACTGAACGAGTGGCAGGGGCCAGTCCTCAGTGGGCTGGGCTTGGTTACATCTTAGGGGTCCAGAGGGGAGAGGGCAGTGGCAGACAGAACTGAGTTTCTCCATACAGGTTTTTCAAGTTTGGCCCAGCTTTCAAACCTGGGGAAGAATGCAGGGGTCTGGTGGGGAACAGCGAGTGTGAGACTGAATTGGTCTCTTGAAAGGATGCAGGGGTACAAGGCAAATTCTGATTTTATCAGTTTGGGGGCAAGGAGCTAGCGTGGCTGAGGCGTATGTCCTCATTCCATCAGTTTCTGTCTACGAGTAAGTAGATTCCCAGATGCAGAACTGCAACACCTCAGTGAGACGGTGGCGGGGAAAAGATCACCTTGGTTCTTTGTCTCCTGGAAGAATTTCCGAGCAGACAAGGTAAAGAGAAAAGCAAGATTTTTTTTTTTTTTTTTGACAGGCAGAGTGGACAGTGAGAGAGAGAGACAGAGAGAAAGGTCTTCCTTTGCCTTTGGTTCACCTCCCAATGGCTGCTGCGGCCGGCGCACTGCCAGGAGCCAGGTGCCTCTCCTGGTCTCCCATGGGGTGCAGGGCCCAATCACATGGGCCATCCTCCACTGCACTCCCGGGCCACAGCAAAGACTGGACTGGAAGAGGGGCAACCGGGTCAGAATCTGGCACCCCGACTGGGACTAGAACCCGGTGTGCCGGCGCCGCAAGGCGGAGGATTAGCCTAGTGAGCCGCGGCGCCAGCACACCAGGTTCTAGTCCCGGTTTGGGTGCCGGATTCTGTCCCGGTTGCCCCTCTTCCAGGCCAGCTCTCTGCTGTGGCCCGGGAGTGCAGTGGAGGATGGCCCAGGTGCTTGGGCCCTGCACCCCATGGGAGACCAGGAGAAGCACCCCTGGCTCCTGCCTTTGTATCAGCGTGGTGTGCCGGCCGCGGCGGCCATTGGAGGGTGAACCAAAGGCAAAGGAAGACCTTTCTCTCTCTCTCTCTCTCTCTCTCTCACTGTCCACTCTGCCTGTCAAAAAAAAAAAAAAAAAAAAGATGTATTTAAAAGCAAGATTTATTTAAGTCAGAGACCTCCTGCACAGTGGCCAGGAGAGGGGCAGCTCCAAGAGAGGCAAAGCCCCCAGGGGCCGTTGGCAGTGGGGTTTTAAACAGTTTGGGAGAAGAAAGTGTCAATCAGTGCAAGGCAGGACAAACCCATAAAAAGCCCTGATTTGCAGTCTTTTCACTCTGCTTGGCTCGCTCATGAGAAAGCAAAGGAGCCATCAGAGGGTGGGAAAGCTCATTTGTTTTACAGTAAACTGAGAGCTCACAGGGTGGAGTCGCCACTCCCTGGCGGTTCTCCTGATAAGATGGGGAGCACCCGAGGAGGGGGTTGGTGCTTTTGCCCTTGCTAAAGATAACTGTTGGGGAAAACAAGCTTTTTGCACCCTAAATTTCCGCTGGGACCTACCCGAGTGCCTGTTCGCCCGTCTGCCTCCTCACAGCGGGGCTGACTGCGGATCCCGTCCGAGGGAAGGGAAGCGACCCCGTCCGGGGGCTGGGGCGAGCCTGCCCTGGGCGGCTGCGGTGATGCTAGCTTTTTGTTGAGGGACTTCATAATTCCAGAAAGGATTCTTTTTTCAGTCTCATTTTTAGATTTTCATTTGGCTAAACCAGACCTTTTCATTTCTCTAAGTATTGGAATTTCAGCTAAATCCAGCAGGAAAACACTCTAGCTTTTCAGGAAATCTGGGAGAAAAAGGGAACAATCTTCTTCGCCGTGCAGGTATTCTCCGCACAGCTGTGTGGTGCCGAGAGGAATTCCGGCGGCAGCTGGAGGCACCAGGGTCGTGTGATGGTGATGGTGATGGTGTTGCTGCGACGTCAGCGTGGCAGTGGCCGCAGGAGCCGGCAGTGCTCTTCAGCGGTGCTGGCAGCTGCCGGTGACTTGCTGTCCCTGATGCCAGATCAAATGATGAGCACACGGTTTGAGGGTGAAGGAAGGAGAATGCGTCGTCTGTGGACAGATGAGGGACAGCAGGCCCCTGAGTGTCCAGCACGCCCACACTCCTGAATGAGGGTGCTTTGGGGTTGCCAAGGCGGCTGCGAGAAGGGGGGCCGCTGGTCTGCAAAAACAGCAAAGGAGCCACGCGTCTCTGGCGCCAAGTGCTGAGGCCTGCACATTCCTTCTGTCTCCCCGCAGGTGGTGAGATCCGGCCTGGCCTGGCCAGGTTGTGAGATGAGGATCACAGTGACGTGTGCGCCAGACGTGGGCAGGTGGGAAGCCAGCCAGGCCCTGTGTGAGCCGCCTGCGCAGCCTCCCTTGGTCGTGTGATGGCTTGGGGGCTGCTCCAGACCTGGAGTTCCCTGCTCAGACCCACATCCCCTCAATGAAACCCTTGAGATAAACCTGTCCCCTGGGTGCACTGGAGAAGCCAACGCTTCAGGAAGCCAGGATTAGGGTCTTGCAGGACACTGTGCAGTCTCCGTGAGTCAGCCCCAGCTGCCTGATGGGATCTAGCACCTGCACTCTAGCCTGGGGGGCTCCTGGCATCACCTCAGAGGGCATCTCTGTGCACGTCCACTGTGCACCGTGCAGTCCTGTAACTGTTCATTTCCTCATGTTCCCCGTCATGGACAGACATTCTGTGTAGTTCTCACCGCCACATGGCCAGTGGGAAGGCTGGAATTATTGTCCCTGTTTTAAAAATGAGAAAACCGAAATCCGAGGGCCCACGTGTTCCGGCTGTCCTCTGGGAGCAGGAGAGTTTTAGCAGTGCAGAAACTCTATCTTTTTGGTTTTGTAAAAAACATATAGCATTTTTTCAAAGTAGCATATTCTAAGCATGAGCGGGGGGCCCTGTGTGGTTGAAGACAGAGGGCGGGACACACCGTGATGGGGTCTGTGCAGTCCATGGTTTTGGGACTGTGCGTTCCTTGTCTGGTCCCACAAGTGTGCGTCCCTGGACTTAGCAGCAGCCCTTCCCAGCAGCCTCCGTTCGGCGCGGCCGGTCGCTCTCCGAACGCAGTGCTCCCACCTGTGAGAGGTCCCATCTGCCTCCTCAGGCCCAGCTGCAGCGCTCACTGCGATGATAAATGACGCCCCTGTCGTGGACGCGTGGGTCCCAGCTGGAATCTGACCACTGAGCCTGGGCCCAGGTCACTGGAGCCGGCCCTGCATCAACCGCATGTTAGCCTTCACACGGAGTTTGCTCCTTTCTGCTGACCAGAAGAGAGGATTCAAGTCTTGTTTGGATTTACTTCCTCCTTCAGGTCACATCTGTGTCTTCTCATGCCCGGGGCGGGGCCTGGGGGGAATTGCTCCCCTCCCCTCCCCCTGCACTGTCTTCCTGGTTGCTCTGCGACCTGCTCTGTGGTTATTTTTATTCATTAAAAACGGGAGGATGAGCCTCTGGGGAAACAGCTTCGGATGCTT
This sequence comes from Oryctolagus cuniculus, assembly GCF_051225735.1. Classification (NCBI taxonomy): domain Eukaryota; kingdom Metazoa; phylum Chordata; class Mammalia; order Lagomorpha; family Leporidae; genus Oryctolagus; species Oryctolagus cuniculus. Next base: position 1,223,911 of record NC_142871.1, on the reverse strand, counting down.
GGCTTCCCTCTCTCCCTCCTTCCCTCCCCCCTCCCTTCTTCCCGTCACCTAGCTGTAGTTCATAGCCCACATATGGAATGTGATAAGTGTTAAATGTGAAGAACAGTACACCTGGTGCTACCCGAGCTGGAGTGGGCCCGTCACCCAGTGCACCTGTTGGAGTGGAGGCAGACCGCATTCAGGGACAGCCGCAGCTCTAGAGGCAGCAGGGCAAGGTGGAGTCAACAGGCAGGAGCAGGGTGGGAAACAGCTACGAGCAGTCACCACCACGCTGGGGCATCCTGACCTCACAGGCTTCATGCCAGGGATGGCCAGGGTGGCCAGTGGTCATCTGGGGTGAGTGGTGGGGGATGACACCTGGTCAGCTGTTGAGGGGATCAGATGTGCCCAGTGGGGTTCCTGCTAAAAGGACTTAGCTGGACTCATTGCTAAAACTGAATTTTACGAGGGAGTGCGCGCATGGGCCTGGGAGAAGGCAGAGAAAACGGACTCAGATTTGGTTCAGCAAAGAATATTTGCCACTTTTCCTCCCAGTTACAACACTGATCCCAAAAGCCAAGAGGAAGCTGCTGGAGGACTGGAAGCTGCTGTGGCAGTCGTGTTGAGGAGGGGCGTAGCGGTTAAAAGACACTCTGCTGGGTGGAATTCCTGTCTGGTTTCCCTCCCTGATCTCCCAGCTGTGATCTGAAGGCAGCCACGTCAAGGGGTTGCACAGGCAGCGAAAGGGGTCCCTGCAAGACTAAGTGTGGCGCATTCCCAGTGGCCTTTTCCTTCTCCACCATTGTTCTTTCCTGGCCTGTGCCTGTGGTCACTCAAGGTCCAGGCTCATGGCAGCAGTGGCAGTGTGGAACCCACGCCTGGCCAGAGGAGTCCTGGGTGAGGAAGACCTGTGTTCTGCAGAGCAGGGGTCCTCCGCCTCTCTTTTTTCTCTACTGAACGTCAGTGGCCATGACACAGGAGCCCCAAACCCTGAGGGCAAGCCCACTGAGAGCTGGGAGGGCGCTCAGGGAGGAGACAGCCTGAGGAGGAATCCTCTGGTTCTGCGTGTGAGCCTACTCAGCCTCGCACACTTCCAAGCTTCTCATGTGCCGGGGAGACCCAAGGCCTGCAGCAGAGTACCAGACGTGAGCACCAGCAAGAGAAAATCACAGCGCCTTGACGGCCCCTTGAGGCCAGGCCAGGGACTTCCCAGCAACAGCGAGATGAGGTTGCAGTGAACCTGGAACACTGTGCGCATCCGGCGAGACAGTCTCAACCTAAGTCAGTCCTCTGCTAAAACAGTGACAGCAAAAACAAACCTTAACATCCATAGAATGTCATAAAATAATACAAAATGGCCAAGACACAGTCTGGAGTGACTCCATACACAGAGGACAAGACAGCCAGCAAATGCTGATCACAAAGACTTTAAAGCAACTATTACAAGCATGCTTGAAATCAAGGCGAGCACTCTTGAAGTAAATGTAGAGAAGCCCTCAGTAGAACATGAGAAACTATAAAAAAGAATCAAATAGGTGAAAAGAAAAGTTCACAGGTGGGCTCACTAGTGGGGTGCAAATGTGAGACAGAAAAGCTGAGCACTTGAAAATAGAGTGGTGGGACTCATCCAAGCTGCGTACAGAAAGAACACAGAACTGAGAGATGAACAGCACCCGGGAAGTCTGGGACTAGTATGAGAGACCTCGTTTCCTGTTACTGGAGTACTAGAATCAGAGGAAAAAGACTCCGATGCCTGGAGAAAACTTACTTGAAGAAGTAGTGACTAAAAACTTCCCAAATATGACTCAAGACACAAATTTACAGAATGCTAAAGTTCAGTGAACCACAGACTAAACTCAAAGCAGGCCAGACCCAGACACATCACAGTTAAAATGTTGAAAACTAAGCTTTAAGAAAAACATTTGAAAAGGTGAGAAAAATAAAGTTTTTCACTAGACTCAAATGAACAACACTGCTCTTATTTTTAAAAATCCATTTGTTAATGTTTCCTTATGCTTAAGACATTTAAATCAACAAATAAAGTGGAGGAAAGGGGATCTTGGCTCTGGAAAAGGATGTGCAAAACACGAAGGAAAATAAAAATTAGTGGGTAAATTATCTAAATATTTGCAACCTCCAACAAATATTTGGTTTGATTTTGAGGCAAATAAATGACTTGGTTGCTGCTTTTTTTATCCACTCTAGGTCATCATCTGTGGTGATGACCAAAAATGAAAACATTGTACAGTGAGTGATTAAGTGGGGGACGGCTGAGACATTGCCTCTGATACTTCGGAAGGCCAAGGAGTAAGAGGATCACAGCGTCAACTTCTTAATTGTCAATTTTATTTTACAACGGTGACATTTCTCATTTGAGAGTCCCCATTACATCCTAGTATGACAGTAAGACGTGCTATTTAACCTCCCTAGGAAACTGTAGTTCTTGGGGTTTGCATTCCCTCAGCTCTGTCTCCTTCTGTTTACCAGGTTGTCCTAGATACAGACTGTCACTTCTTCGAATGGTGGTGGTGACATTCCCAGTGACCTAGAGTGTGCTCCAACCCAGATGTGGAATCGGACCAATCCCCAGGTGCGTAGAAGGGGGTGACTAATTGTGTGAAGAGGAAGGTCTTCTCGACTGGAGGTGCTGCACTAGCACATATGCTTCATGTCTTTGTGAACCTCCAGTTCCTGATTCCTGAAACTTAGCAGAAGAGGAGAGCCCCCCAGGGATGAGGCTTGGGTAGAAGTTGGAAGGGAATTGAGAGAGCATTCGACTGCGACGAGGTGGGACGTGGAGCTGGGTTTCCTCCTCCGTTTTTCCTGGTTCTACTGAAAGTCTCGGAGTTGAGCTACAGCGTTAACGTCACTCAACAGGCATCTGCACTTGTCTTAGCCAAAAGGCTGAGAAGCGATACCGACAGGCATGTTTTCACTGGGGTCCTTTGTATAGCCTGGCGGCTGATGTGCTTCAGAATGAAGCAAGCTGTAGACAACGCTTAGCGTCTGAGGGAGAGGGAAAAGCCAGCTTACCCTCCGCATGGTGTAGGCAGAGGTGAGGAACGTGCTGCTGCTGTTACCAACATGAGCCCGCAGGCGTCCTAAGTGCAGCCACCTGAGCTGTGTATTCGCAACCATGGAGGTGGGGAGCGTTGGCCGTTTGCTATTTCCGTGACGTTTAACAATAAAACCCGGTACCTGGACACTCAAGCTTATCTAGGCGTCCCTGGTGTTTTTCCTCCTGCGGTGCTGTCTGATACGGAGTAGGGCTCTAGCTGGTGGTGGGAGGTCCCTGTTCTGCAGTGGGGTCCCTGGTTGCATCCCTCACTCCCGACTCCAGCTTCCTGCCAGTGCAGGTCACCAGAAGCAGCAGCAGTGGCTGGAGTACGTGGGCCCGGCCACCCGCACGGAGAGCGGGGTTGAGGCCTCAGGTCCTGGCTCCCTGCTCCCGCCGTGCCGTGGCCCTCGTCATCTGGACAGTGAACCAGTGCATGGGACTGTGTGTATTTCTGTCTCTTGCTTTTCAGATAAATAAGTCAATAATTTTAAAGTCCATGCTAACAAAAATCAGCGTAAAGGCAGTAATTGCCCTGTAAATGCTTAGGAACTAGCTAGCGAGAATTCGTGTTCCTTGTTTGGCCTGAGCCACGGCTTCTTCGCACTGCACCGGGACAGTGAGGAAACAGGTGAGCTCAGGGTTTGCTGCGAGAAGGAAACACATCATTTGGAAATGTTTGTGAGTCGGTTACATTATTTTTGGAAACTGTGACCACTCCGCAGGTCAGTTAATGAGGAGAGCTCTCGTTACTTATTTTTCTCCTATTCTGTGGCCCAGAACCAATATATGCACAACCTCCCACCTCCTCGTGACACCCATGCAAATACAAGAGTGACACGCTTGATTCATAGAGTGTTCTCGTTTTGTGTAAATACATTTCAAATGTTTGAGTCTTGTTTATCATCTGTACCAAGTTCTAAAATTCTGAAAGTCATCCGAGCCTTGTGCTCATGGTCTAGACTGAACACACTTTTTGTATACATTAATCTCTTCCTAAAATTTTTCTTTATTTACTTGAGAGACAAGAGGGAGCCCCTCCCACTGGGTCATGTCCCAGTTGCTCAACTGGAGCTGGAGCTGAGCCGGGGCCAGAGTGAGCCGGGAATCCCAAACTGATCTCTCCAGGGGCGGCGGGAACTCCTCCCTGCCGCCTCCGGGAGTCTGCGCCGGCAGGAAGCCGGAGTCAGCAGCCACCAGCCAAACCCAGGTGCTCTGCGGGGGGTGGGCCATCCCGTGGGCTAGGCTGCACGTCTTCTCCTAGAACATTAACATCTTAAACTTGACAATCCTGGAAAGACACTTGGCGGCATAACTCATCTAATAGTTTGACACACGTGGATCATAACTGCTGTAACAGCTTTCTGGTAAAGAAGTCGGCTTATTTACATATATGTTGATGTGGACTTGCGCATGAGTCTGCATGTGTTTACATATATGTTGATGTGGACTTGAGCGTGAGTCTGCATGTGTTCACATATATGTTGATGTGGACTTGCGTGTGAGTCTGCATGTGTTTACATATATGTTGATGTGGACTTGCGCATGAGTCTGCATGTGTTTACATATATGTTGATGTGGACTTGCGCATGAATCTGCATGTATTCACATATATGTTGATGTAGACTTGTGTATGAGTCTGCAGGTGTTCACTTTTCACAGTATTGACCTTTCAGCATCGTCTTAGGCTACCAAACCACCTTTCAAAGACAGTTATGGGTAAAATGAAAGAGACTATATAGGCTGCAAAATAATGCTGTTATTTATGAATTGGGAAAAATATAAGGTGTGTTAATACTTTGCCTTTTTTACTTTGCCTTTTTACATCTCTTCAAGCCACAACTGCCCCGTGGCTGTGTCTCCTTGGCTGTATTTTTTCTGGCCCCACCAGGAGAAACACTCACCAGAAGGGAGGCAGAGCCGCTCACCAAGCTGTTGGAGGAAGGTCCAGGCAGGGCTGGACACAGCCTGTGTGCTCCCGAGGGGATCCTGGCGAAGGTCGGGGCAGTAGGTGCATGCCGCCTGTCAGAGTTCACGCAGTAGTGGCAGCACCTCCTGCAACTCCGAACACTAAGCCTCTGGACTTTTCTCTGACCGGTGCCTGGGGCATGCGGAAGCAGCCATCGAGGGCAGGACACAACACTGCACAGTTAACCCGACTCGGATTCTGAGGCTGCTGAACGTGGTGGCAGATGGGACTGTCTTAGGAAGCTTCAATTTGTGGGAACTTGGCGTTTCCGTGTTCTCAAGCTCAGGGTGGGCAAGTGACAGAAAACTTGGAGGGATGGCAGAAAAGCAGTGCTCTCTGCTGTCCCCAGGGAGAAGGCGGGAAACAGAAGGGTGAGAAAGAGCCGGACCGGAGAGCCCTGTCTGCTACCGCAGCCGCATTCTAGACAGCGTTGAGCAGGGAGTAACAGAAACTTTTGGGGCTGGAGCAAGAACTCTGCACGTTGAAGGACTTGGCTTTGCCCAGGGAGGTGGCAGCGGGAGCCAGTCTTGGAGACAACGCCCGCTTTCCCCTGGCCATCCCAGGACCGGGTGGCAGTGCGCCTGGGAGCAGAGGTCCTGAGGGCCTTTGCTCCAGTCCAAGTGGCTGTGCTGCACAGAAGTCACCTGTACAAACCCAGCCCCAAAGTGCTGGGCGCAGGAGAGTCTAGGAGGTGACCAGGTGTATGGGAGGGGCCCTCCTGGCGCTATTGGTGCGGCATAGACCAGGCCCCAGAGAGCTCTCGCTCTCGGACACCGAGTGAGAAGTCAGCACCTGTGAACCACAGAGCCTCACCAGTGAGCCTGCCAGCGCCATGGTCCTGCGCTTCCAGCTTCCAGAGCTGAGACAGATGTCTGTTGTTTGTAAGCTGCTCAGTTTTTAGCATTTTGCTCCAGGAGCGCAAATGGTCTCAGACACCAGTTTTCAGTACACCCTCCCAAAGCGGGCCAGAGAGGGAGGGAGCTGGTGGCAGGGCTGCTGAGTAGAGGCGGCCTGCTGTGGCCATCTCTGTGGCCTGATGCCACCACAGCCACCTCGCGGGCGTAGCAAGAGGGAGGCTGATGACCAAGGCAGGCCCAGGGAGGAGCAGGCCCGTGTTTTCCCCTTGAGCATGACCAGAAGAAAGATGAGCCCCCCTGGAGCACAGTCCCCGCTGTGAGGAACGAAAATTCTAACAGGAAATGAGTAAGAACCCAAGGCCGTGCTGTTGTTACCTGGAAGTGAGTAGGCAGATCTCCTGCCCCCAGGGCCACGGTGACTCATGTGGAGGTCAAACATTTAGCAGGGAATGGCACTCTGTGCACAGAGCTGTGGCTGCAGCTCGTGGATGCGCTGGCTGTGTAGGCCTCTGCCACTGTTTATTTGTTTGATGTGGGGCTGGACACAAGAGGGGCTGGATGGTCTCAAACCTCCCTTGTTGAGAGAATCAGGAAGCCCTAATGGCTGCTCCCCATCATGTCCTCCTTGCGTGGATTCTTGGTCCACACGTGCTGGAGACAGCTTCATCTTCTGGCTGCTGTGGGCTTCCATGGTGGACTGTCCCGTGGTGGTGGTGGAAGGGGGCCCACAGTGTGCTGCAGGTGCAAGATTCCTTGTTTCAGGAATCTTCCGTGCGGAAGGTGTGGTTATGCACCTGGCGATGTTGATGACACTGGCTGGGGACACTTCCCTCTCCCTGTCTTCTAGGGCTTCCTCCAGCTACCTGCTTGGCTGTGTGCTGCATGTTTGTAATTTGGGTGGCAAGAGGGCTGGGGACTCCACTCCCCAGGCTTATGGCAAAGGAGGGAACCATAGCTGTGAGGCCAGAGGAGGTAATTTTCAACCAGATGTGGCCCAAGCATGCCAGGAGTTGGCAAGGGAGTAAATAAGCAGAAGCCCTGTGTGTCCTCTGGAGAGGTGTGGCCGCAGCCTGTTTAATCAGGATTTGGTGGCTGAGAAGGTCAAGGATATGAGCAGAGGACGCGGCGTAGGAAGCAGCTCAGTGGCCAATCGCAGGGCTAATCCAGACACAGCAAGTCCAGTTCCCATCATTTGACCTGAGGCTGAGTTCCTGACCCTTTCCACAGGGACCAAGCCAACAGTGCCAGGGTCGGGGCAATGCTAAGAAAATGCTGCATAATCTGGGCACGCATTCCTAACAAGTCCACCAGAATAAACTGCCCGTGTTTGCTGGTGGCTGGGGCCACCAGTGTGCCTTCATTTTGGATAACAGACCTGGGAATTACTGGGCTAGGCTATCAGAGGACAGACGGGCATCATGAACTGTGCTTTGAAAGTGCAGGAAAAGGCAGATACCAGTTTAGGAGACAATTAAACAACCCAGAATGCAAAGCCGTGCGTGGGTGGGTTTGCTCATAGAGTGTGACGTGGCCTCACTTTTCAGCCGAACCGTCGAGAGTCACTGCAGTGTTCTGTCACCCGTGTGGTCAGCTGCAGACAATGACGCTTCGTCTCCAGGACGACATCATTCTTCCTGTAATGCCTCAGCGTGGCGACGAGTGTGCAGACTCCAGAAATGAAACCACGAGTCGTGAGGAGTGATTTTCCTAACAAAACAAGCCTCCTACATTGTGCTGGAAAGCCTTGGGCTTGCTCCTTTTCTAATAGGTCACATCTTTGCCTGGTGCTTTTCCATTTCATTTTCTAAGTAGGTCGTTGCTTCAAGTTGAAATGCCCTGTCAATTTTAAGCTTCTGTTTTAACTGAGATAAAATCTACACACAGGCAAGTGCAAGGATCGTGATGGCTTAGCAAGGACGACAGACCTGCGCAGTCTGTCAGAAACAGGAAATCCCGCCTGCCTGAGTTCAGGTCAGTCTCATGCTCCATAGTCAGCCTGTGTTTGGGCTTCCACCCTCGTGCAGTCGAACTCATCTGTGTCTGTTCTTCCCTCAGGACAACCGGAGATTCTAGAAGTAGTTGCGTGAGTTGGCTCGTTCTTCTGTTACGGGGTTGTGTTCCGCTGTGTGAGGACACCACCGCTTGTTTCTCCCTTTCACTGATGTTTGAGTTGTTCTGAACTGTGGGTACTATGAAAAGGATTCTGCAGAAGTTATTTTATGCCTAACAAGTCTCATTTCACTTGGATAAAAACACAAGAAATTTATGTTTTCCGAAGGAGTTCAGCTACGCGACACTTCCATGGCAGTGTGTAATGAGACTTTCAGTTGCCCTACCACCCTATCAGCACTCGGTATGCTCAATTTTTAGTGTTTGCTGTCCTGCGATTAGTGAAATGCCGCCTCAGTGCAGTTTTAACTGGGACTTCTTCCAAGATTCGTGATGTTGAGCACTTTTTCTTTTTTTTCTTTTTTCTTTCTTTTTTTTTTTTTTTTTTTGACAGGCAGAGTGGACAGTGAGAGAGAGAGAGACAGAGAGAAAGGTCTTCCTTTGCCGTTGGTTCACCCTTCAATGGCCGCCGCAGCCAGCGCGCTGCGGCCGGCGCACCGCGCTGATTCGATGGCAGGAGCCAGGTGCTTCTCCTGGTCTCCCATGGGGTGCAGGGCCCAAGCACCTGGGCCATCCTCCACTGCACTCCCGGGCCACAGCAGAGAGCTGGCCTGGAAGAGGGGCAACCAGGACAGAATCCGGCGCCCCGACCGGGACTAGAACCCTGTGTGCTGGCGCCGCAAGGTGGAGGATTAGCCTAGTGAGCCGTGGCGCCGGCCTGATGTTGAGCACTTTTTCTAGTGTTTATTGGCATTTTGTATATCTGTGTGACACATCCCAGTATTTTTGTCTGTTTTAGCAGGTTTACTTGTATTTTGCCCATTTATTTGTGGAGGCTACTCCTATGCTTTGCATACGAATCGTTTGTCAGATACGTGGTTTGCAAATATCTTCTCCCTGTCTGTGGCTTGCGTTTTTATTTACTTGGCTATGTAATTTAATGAACAGAGGTTTTTCAGTTTTTCCCGTTAGGTGTAATGCTTTTCATATCCACTGTAAGAAATGTATTCCAGAAACTTTATAATTTTAGCTTTTCTGATGCATCTTTAATTCATGCCTTAGTATTATGAGGTAGTGGTTTAGGTTAAATGTTTTCCATATGTTTATCCAGATGAGCAAACACATTTGATGAAAAGCTTTTCCTCTCTGCTCTGCACTGCTCTAGTGGTCGTAGTCCCAACGCTGCAGCTGCATCGCAAGTCCTGCAGCCGCGCAGTGTGACTCTCCCAACAGTGTTCCGTCTGCAGTTTGCCTTCCTGTTTCATCTTTGGACTTTCCACATAAATCGGAGAACCAATTCATCAATCCCACTTACATATTATTGTATTTGATGGCGCTTGTGTTAAATCTATCTGTGGACGATTGAGATCTCAATATTGAGTTGTAAGGTCCATGGACATCATATGTTTGGTCATTTATTTTGTTCTTTTTCTAATTTCTCCCAGCAGCATTATTTTAAAATTCTGAATATTGAAGATTTTCATGTATTAAATTTATATATAAACACTTATTTTATACTTTCTCTGGGATTATAAATGGAAGTAATTCTATTTTATTTTTCCATGGCTTTCCTGCTAGCTTATAGAAACATAATTGTGTCTTGCCACCTCTTCAGTTGTTTTATCCTAATAGCTGATGGGAAGATTTCTTAGTATTTTCTACAAAAGCAGTTTTGTGTTCTTTAAATAAACATTTTTGTTCCTAATAATCTCTGTGCTTTTATCTGTCTTCATTGGCTTACCTCAATAGGGAGATTTTTTGGAACAGTTTTGAATAAAAATGATGAAAGAGACACCCTCGTCCCCACATCGTAGGGAAGCTCCCAGCGTGTTGTCATCAATTGCGATGGAGTCTGGGGTCTGCATGATGGGGTCTGCGGCTTTCTCTTGATTCTTCACACCAGACTAAAAATGCTGTCTGGAGTCTCAAGTTTGTATTTGCTGAGGGTTTTTTGAATCAAGTGTGCGTCAGCTCGGTAATTATATGTGGGTGACTGGGAAGGGCCACGAGACGCCCTCTTCAGGAGTGAATCCAGGACCCCCTGAGACCGCCCGCTTTGTGGTTTAGGGGTTTCAATTAACGTGTGCTGCGCTGTCCTCACGTGCTTCTCTCTGAACTGTTATTCATTACTGTTCATAACTACTGCTCATTACCGCCACTACTGGTGACGTTTGGATGTTAAAATTTGTTGAGTGTTTTTGGGCACATGAGCATATCATTTTTACTCCTTTAATTGGTCATTTTGGTATATTGCATTAATTAAATAATAAGTGTTAATAAAATCTTGTGTGCATAAAATGAACTCTATTTGGTCGTGATATCTTATTCATTTAAAGATTGTTAGAGTTAATTGAAAGATTGTGAAAATTTTTGACATTTATGGTGCTGAGTAAAATCTTGGTTGTAGTTCTTTTTAAGAAATAATATCGTCTAATTTTGATTTTAGCATAATGCCAAGCTCATTTATCAAGCAGGAAAAGCTGTCTACTCTGTTCCCTGAAACTGCCTTTGAAGTCTGGTGTGGACAGACCACGCAGCCAAGGCGGAGGAGCAGTGTCAGGACTTTCCCAGTGTCGGGACTTTCCTTCTCGCACAGAGCAGCCATCAACTCAGACAAAAAACACAAGAGTGATTTTCAAGACAGTGGACTCCGAAGATGCAAGATGGGGCTTGATGGGGACGGGGAGCTAATGAGAGGGCCCAGTGGTTGCCTCTCCTTCGAGGCCTGAGAGTTGTCCAGCTGGGGCACGGGGAGGAAGAGCCAGGCGGAACCTGGAGTCCCAGAGCAGAGACACAGGCTTGACAGTTTGGTGAGACCTGAAGTCCACAAGACCACGTGCTGGAGAGGGAAACACTGCACCTAGAGGGAAGCAAGCCTCTCTGAGAGGCCCCCAGTCTGCTGCAGAGCACCCACCGGGGCACAGCTGGGGCAGGCGTCCTGCAGAAAGATGAGGGATGCGGCCTGCACCCTCACACGCGCGACAGATGTGTCCACTCCCACCAGCCGCAATGGAAAACTCATAATCCATGGAACGTTGGTTAGAGCCGTCAGAGAGGACTTGCTTCAATCGCAGGGAATAATTATTCCTAGAAAAACACTGCTGTCGTCTCATTTAATGAATCGTAAAAGCAAGAACAGAAAGAGCCAACTACTTGCAGGAGAGTTCACTGCAACCCAGAGCAGGCCTCGAGACACTGGACACACAGCCTACATCTTTAACTCGGCTAGACAGCTCAACACTCCAGTTCAGAACTACAGGAAAGACGGTTTCACGAAATAGAGAATGTCAGAGAAGAGCTACACGATGTGAAGGACGTAGACGGAAATTCCGGCGTTGAGAACAGTGAAAGCGGAAACGGCGGCAGAGTGGAGCAGCCTGGAGGAGGAGCCCACGGTGCTGAGAAGTCAAATGAGGGGCTTCTCAGCCTGGAGGTCAGAAAGAAAAAGAATGGAGAAAAGAAGGGAAGCCTCCGAGTCCCATGAGACGGCACCCTGTATGTCAGCCGTGAGTTCAAGGGGAAGAGGGAATGGAATAGAAAGAAAAATCTTGGAGAAACAGTAGCTGAAAACCTTCAACTTGATGGAAACCATTAGTCTACACATCAGGAAGACAAATAAACTCCTTCAGAGAGAAGAATGATACAAAGTTAATAACCCAACATTCCACCTCAGAGAACCAGGACACCGAGCAAACCAAACTGAAATCAGGCGGTGCTACGGCAACAGTGAAGGTCGGAGCAGACACAGATGACCAAAACTGGCCGAGGAGGACAGACGAGCAGGTCCAAGAGAGGCAAACTGAGTTAGGAATCAAGAGACCTCCCACAAAGAAAAACCATGACTGAATTTCTCTAGCAGCGACACCTGCAACTTACATTGTAAGAATTGACTCAGTCCTTTATAAACCCTTCCCCAAGTCATACATCGGTCACCCCAGGAGACTAGTATTACCCAGATCCCGAAGGAGACAAGGTGTCACCAGAAAATAAAATTACAGACCAACAACTTTCTAAGTATGAAATCCTCCACAAAGTACTGGTAGGCTAAATCCAGAAATAAAAAAGCAGGAATTAAACACCATGGCCAAGTGTAATTTATTAAAAGAGTATAAAATGGTCTCAACATCTGAAAATTAATTATTATAACCATACCAGTAGACTAATGGGATGACATTCAGGAATATTTCCAACACATGCAGAGAAGTATCTGCAAAAGTGTCACACCTGTTCTTGATGAAAGCCTTTGGCAAACTAGGGCTGGAGAAAACCTCCTCAGCCAGATAAGAGACATTTAGGAAACCCATAGCTCACACTCTGGTGAAGGACTGGGTACTTTTTCCCAAGATTAGGAATAAGAAAGCAAAGCTCCCTCTTTAAACTTCCATATGACATTAAATTAGATATTGTAGGCAGGGAAGTTAAGTGGAAAAAAATTTAAGGACATTCAAATTGGAAAATTAGAAATAATGTCATGTTTGTATATGCCATGAGCTTGTATGTTTAGAAACCTAAGGAATGCACGTACGGTGTAAGAGGTAATAACTAAGTTAAGCAAGGATACAGGACGTGAGATGACATACAGTAACCATTTACTTTTATACACTAGAAAGGAAAAAAACAGTATGCAATTAAAACAATTTCATTTAAAATTGAATTAAAAAGAGTAAATGCTGGGGCCAACGCTGTGGCGTAGCGGGTGGGGCTGCCGTCCTCCCACGTGGGTGCTAGCTGGAGTCCTGGCTGCTCCTTTTCCTATCCAGCTCTGCTGTGGCCTGGGAAAGCAGTAGAAGATGGCCCGGATCCTTGGGCCCCTGCACCCACGTGGGAGACCCGGAAGAAGCTCCTGGCTTTGGATCAGCACAGCTCTGGCCATTGTGGTGTGAACCAGCGGATGGAAGACCTCTCTCTCTCTCTCTCTCTCTCTGCCTCTCCTTCTCTCTCTGTGTCACTCTGACTTTCAAGTAAATAAATAAATCTTAAAAAGAATAAATAAAATACTAAGTATAATCAAAGCAATGTAAAACTTGTACATTGTATCTTATAAAATATTTTTGGAAGAAATTAAGACTTAACAAATTGAAAGACATCTTGTATTTATGGGCTCAGTAACTTAATGTCAAGATGATTATAGTCCCCAAATTGTTCCATAAAGTCAATGAAACACCTATCACAATTCCAACTTCCTTTTATCTTTCTATAGAAATCAATAAGTTGATTCTGTTTTTGGATAATAAAGAGTCTGAGAATGGCCAAGCCGTCTTAAAGAATGAAGTGGGAGTGCTCACACTTTCCAGTTTCAAGACTTGACTGCAAAGCTACAATAATGAAGACATTATGGTACTAATTTAAGCACGAATCGGCGGAAGCGGGCCAGCAGTCCTGCAGTAAACCCTTGGTCTGTACCCATCTGGTTGCAACAGCAGTGCCAGGGCCATTAAACGGGGAAAACAGTCTTTTCAACAAACTGTCTCAGGACAACTGGAAACCCACATGTGGAAGACTGAGGTCGGACTCCTCCTTGCGACATGTTGGAGGCGAACTCAAAGTGATCCAAAACCTAAATGTGAAAGTTTAAGCTCTTAAATGTTTTTAGAAAAAGAAGGTTGGTAGTTTACCTTCCTGTCCCGGGATTAGGTGGTGGTATAGATGTGACACCTAAAGCATACGCAGTCAAAGAGAGAAAATAAATAAATTGGCCTACATCAAAGTGAAAAGCTTTTGTGCTGCAAGCAAAGCTGTAAGACAAGACAAGACACAGAATGAGGGAAAATGTTTGCAACTCAACTATCAGATGCATCTCGTACCCAAAATTCATCTTAAAAACTCATTCAACTCAACAATAAAAACACAAATAAAGGGCAAAGGCATGCATTTCTTTTTAAAAAGTTATTTTATTTATTTGAAAGGTAGAGAGCACATGTTACCATTTGCTATTTCACTCCTTAAATGGCACAGTGGCCAGTGCTGGGCCAGGCTACAGTCAGGAACCTGGGACTCCATTCCAGTCTCTCGTGCAGGTGACAGGGGCACAAGAACGTGGCCTATCTTCTGCTTTCCCAGAAGCATTAGCAGGAATCAGTGCCCCAGAATGGGATACTGGGGTCCCAGGTGACAGCCTAACCTGCTGTTGCATCACACTGGCCCAGGCAGATAGCTCTTTAAAGAAGGTATACAAATGTGGGCCCACACTGGGGTGTAGCAAGTAAAGCCACTGCCTGTGGGGCCAGCATCCCCTGTGGCTGCCGGTTCAATTCCTGGCTGCTCCACTTCTGATTCAGCTCCCTGGTAATAGCCTGGGAAAGCAGCAGAGGACGGCCCAAGTGCTTGGGCCCCTGCACCCACATGGGAGACCCAGATGAAGCTCCTGGCTCCTGGCTTCAGCCTGGCCCAGCTCTGGCCATTGTGACCATTTGGGGAGTGAACCAGCAGATGGAAGACCTCTCTCTCCCCTTCTCTCTCTCTAACTCTGCCTTTCAAATAAATACTTAAAAATATATAAAAATAACCAACAAGTATACAAAGATGCACAAGACTGTTGGAAATCAGGAAAGTGCAAATCAAACCACAGTGAGCTGCCCCCAGCCTCGCCAGGTGGGCTGTCATTTAGAAAGTAAGTGCTGGTGGGAATTGTGGTGGTGCAGCCTGCGTTTTAGATAGGCCTCAAAGAGCAGGGCACGGTTAGCGTGTGAGGTCGCGAGGCCGTGGGAGGTGTGTACTCACGGGACTAGAGGGCATTTTCACACAGACACTCCTGCTCCAGTGTCCACAGAACCATTATTCTAAACAGCCAGCGTTGGAAACCCTTAGGCTCATGAACCAGTGAACGGATACACGAATTATCCAGCAAGTGAATTAATGGTGTAGACACATGCCACACTGTGGATAAGCCTTGAAAGAATGATGTGCAGTGAAACCAGGCAGGCACCGCGTACCATAATCTGAGACATCCAAGACAGGCCACCAGGGGTTGAGAAAGTGCTGTGTGCAGGGCGAACGTGCTAACAGGGGCGTGGTCTCCAGGAGTGAGGGGACTGTTCTGGAATTGGGACTGGGGATCCTTGCTCAGCTCTGTGAATTTGTTAAAAACCACTGAATTATACACTTTTAAATGGTGAGTTTTGTGGGATATGAATTACATGTCATTTTAAAGATTAAGTATTGCCAGTGAGAGCTCAGAGAAGCAGCCCTTTAAAAGCTGAGAGTGATTAATCAGCCAGAAATCTGCCTCAAGCGACAGCTCCTCCCGCCGGAAGCAAAGCCGCGACCCTGCAGTGCCCCCGGCCAGCAGGTTGGTGGGAGAAGGGTGCCTGCTCTGAGAGAGAAGTTCCATCCTTGGGGCAGCGGAACTGTGTCTGTGTGACCCCAGAGGGAGGGCACCAGGGACAGAAACCACGGGGCAAGGCTGGAAGGTTTGTCTTTGATTTAAATGCCGCTAAGGGAGAATTCGTTAAAAAAAAAAGAGGGACTTTAACCACGTGGACATGCGGCGCAGGGCAGCAGCAAAGCGAAGTCAAGGGGAGGAGGAGTGGAGCCTGAGCGCCTTCCCTGCTCCTGCGGCCGGCATCGCCCACAGGGGGACCGAGTTAGACGCACTGCACGCTGAACCCCAAGGCAACCTTGGAGGCAGCAAAGGGATGCGATCAGGACGCAGATAAATGGCTGACAAAAGTGTACTTTTCCCAGAGTGGGGTATAAATACCAAAAGGAGAGCAGCAAGCACGTTGGACAAATAGAAAAATCTGTCAAGATAGTAGAGCCAGTCTCGGCCACAGCAGTGTGACTGAACCTAAGCGGTCTCAGCTTCTCAGCACAGGGGCGGGCACTGTTAAACTGGCCGAAGCAGCCCAGCGACGTGCTGTCTGCAAGGAGCACATTATGGATACAAAGGCGCAAAAAGGGAAAAAGAGAAAGGAAGGGGTGAGACAGGCTAACCCTAAAGAAAGCCTGGGATGGTCGTGTTAGCGCAGACAGACCCAGTTTCCGAAGAAGGAGTGGAGCCATGGGAACAGCAGTGCTGGTTTCTGCCCCACCCGCTCCACGTCTGATCCAGCTCCCTGGGGAAAGCGGTGGGAGATGGCCCGAGCATTTGGGCCCCTGCCACCCATGTGGGAGACCCAGAGGGAGCTCCTCGCTTTGGTCTGACCCAGCGCTGGCGGTTCTGTCCATTTGGGGAGTGAGCCAGCTGATGGAAGGTTTCTCTCTCTAACTCTGTCAAATAAATAAATCTTAAAAAGAAAATAAAGTAAAATGACGTTCGCCATCTTATCTTTAGATGTAAGTGCTCAGAGGTGCACCGAGCTGCTGGACAACGGGCTCTCTCCAGGCCACTGCAGAACGAGCCACGCAGGTCTGGGCAGGAGCGTTCGAGGAATGGGCCCATCTGAGGGGCCGTGGTCCTAGCAGGGACATGAGATGCACGGGGTCTGAATGGAGGAGAGATGGCCTTGGCCACTGCCCGGGGAGAGCTGCGGTCCCTGGGCCTGGGTTAATGGCTGGGGACTGCCCCCCCCCGAGGCCTGCATGAACGTCTGTCTAGGGACTGCCCCACCATGAAGGCAGGGAGCGGCATCTTAACCCTGCAGTCGTGGCCCTCAACGTGAGTGACTCCAGCTCCAATGGAAAGGAAACTTGCACGGCTGGCGCCGCGGCTCACTAGGCTAATCCTCCGCCTGCGGCGCCGGCACACCAGGTTCTAGTCCTGGTCGGGGCGCCGGATTCTGTCCCGGTTGCCCCTCTTCCAGGCCAGCTCTCTGCTGTGGCCTGGGAAGGCAGTGGAGGATGGACCAAGTGCTTGGGCCCTGCACCCCATGGGAGACCAGGAGAAGCACCTGGCTCCTGCCATCGGATCAGCGCAGTGCCAGCCACGGCAGCCAGTTGGGGGGTGGACCAACGGGAGGAAGACCTTTCTCTCTGTCTCTCTCTATCAGAAAGGCAGCTTGCACCTGTGCCGGGTTTGGAGCGAGCGCACTACAGCCACTGCTGAGCAGACCTCGACTGCGTGCGTGCGGAGGGCCCAGCGCTGCCCCCAGAGCCGCCCTGTTGCTCCGATGGTGAACACCAGAGCTCTCGTCCCCCTCCCGAACGTGTTTGCAAGGGGGGCTCACGATTCAGGGAGATGGGGGGGCTGAGACGGAGTCTCCCAGACGAAGGCCCGTCTCCTGGTCATCCAGATCCGGCACTGCTGCAGCCGCGAGAGCGCTGTATGGGAATCCTCCGAGGTGGAGGAGAGCCTGCCCCCTCCTCACCTCCCCGTCCCTGTGGCGCAGGGCCCTGCGCTGCCCTAAACTTACGTCTGTTCGGGGCGTCGGCAGCCTGGCCTGAGAAGAGACTGCCGTCGGGAGAGCAGGGCTCTGGGTTGGTTAGCCCAGGATGCACTTTCAGGGCACTTAAGGGGACTGTGGATAGAGCCTCCCCCGTCCTGGGGCACCGCGCCAGTCCGTGTGGATGTGGGGCCACGTCCGGGCCTGGCAGCCCGTCAAGAGATTGCACTGCCAGGTCAGTGGTCGGCAGCCTCATCCGGGAAACTCACTTGGAAAGGCCGCTGCCGGG
The DNA here is from genome assembly GCF_051225735.1 of Oryctolagus cuniculus. NCBI lineage: Eukaryota > Metazoa > Chordata > Mammalia > Lagomorpha > Leporidae > Oryctolagus > Oryctolagus cuniculus. Next base: position 1,206,393 of record NC_142871.1, on the reverse strand, counting down.
GAGATGTGTCATTCACTTGGAAGGGCACGGCGGGTGAGCAGTTCTCCAGGAAGTGCAGGAGGGCTCGCAGCAGGGCTGCAGGCAACCAAACCACGGCCCGCAAGCAATGGCTCATTTGCAAAAGGGAGAGCAAGTGGTGGCAGGAACCCAGGCCGCCTCTCCCCTCGGCGGCGCTGGGCTCTGGGCTCTGGGCTCTGGGCTCTGGGCTCCGAGCTCTGCTCCTTTTCCAGAACGGAACTGAAGATGCCGTGCTGAGCCCATACAGCGCTGGACTGGACGGCCAGCCGCCCGGGCTCCCGTGTAGCCAGGAGCCGCCCGGGCTCCCAGTGCAGCCAGGAGCAGCTCGGGCTGCGTTGGTCACGCACACGGTCTCCAGGAGGGAATGCTTTCCTTGCACACTGTCGCTGCCGCTTCTGCTCACTGGCGAAGCCAGCATGGAGGCAGAGACGGGGCCTCCTGCTGACCTCCTGGGGCTCCGTGTGGGTGCCTTCTTGGGGATGTTTTTGCCATCTCATCTCCCTTAATAACCAGCAAAATATTTCTCATGCTCGTCCGGTCTCTAAAAACTTTTGATATTTGGTGTGTTTACACTTTAAAACTATTTAATACTGTTTGGTATTTAGTTTGAATAAACTCTCCAAGGTGGAGGAGCCAGGATCAAACAAAACCCTCCAGTACCAGCGTTTTTACACGGGCTTGCTGCACCCTTTCCTAAAACGCGATGCACGAATTTCCAATATTAAGAGGAAGGCCCCCCTCCCCCCACTTTGGATTTGAATCTACTTAAGACCATGTGGTTTCTAAAAGGAAAATCAAACTCAGACCTTTTCTTTTCACTGCTGCTATTGGGGGAAGGGGCTAGGAAAACGGGCTGAAAGACTTCTGGGATGTCAGATAGTCCTCATGAAACAGCTCTGATGAGCCAAACGCAGACGCATTGGAAACATGTGGACTGCATTTTCTTAGCGCACACAGGGCTCTCTGCGAAGGGCAGCGGCCGGGCACAGCCTAACGGTGGAGCTGGAACAGCGAGTAGCATCCAGCCGGCCGAGCCCGTGTCAACCCAGCCCAGAGGCTGATCCCTCGGCAAGTCCTTGTGGAACACGTGGAAGTGACAGCTGAAGGAGCAAAGCGAGAGCACCCGTGCGAAGCATCCGCGAGAATCAGCGCCGCCGAGAGGGGCCGGCTGGGGCTGTGTGGTGTCGGCGCCTTCGCCGAGCTGCCCTGCTCTTTGATGGCAGAGTCCCGGTGAGACAGAGTTGCAATGTGCGTGACTGAGTGCATTTGGTAATGACGGGAACACCCAAATGTGCAGGTGTGCAGTTTTCCGTGGATTTGTGTCGCCGGCCGCCCGGGCGGCTGTGCAGGACAAGCAGCTCCCAGAACGCAGTGGAGCCAACATCCTGCCTGTACCGCTTACAAAGGTGCGTTAGATGCGTCAACCACATTTCCCTAATTACGATTGTTCTGGCGTGTGTGGCGAAAGCCCAGGCAGCCTGTGTGCTCTGCCCTCCACGATACTGTCCAGCCCTCAGCAGAAAGCAAGACGAGACCTCCGGAAACTGAGCAGGTTCTGCGCTAGGCTAAGGACCCCTCCTGTCTTCATGAAAGGGACACGGTTGTCGGCCGGCGGAGGGAACAGCCGGTTTATCCTGAGAACTGTGCACCCCAGACTTGAGGCGCAGTCAGGTCCACACTGTTCTTAAGAGGATTTGCGCTGTGTGGCCGTGTGGCCAGCTCTGCTTTTCCTCATGGCCGACAGCACTGTCTAGTGAACAGGAGGCTAACACGGCATCTGAGGACGGGTTGCTGGTACCGCTGGGCCACCTGGACAGCCGGTTCTAGCCAGACAGATGAAGCCCCTGTAGGGCTGTTAGCATCCAAGGCCACGAGTCTCCCGCAGCAAGGGAAGGAATCTGTGTCTACGCCGGGTTCCGGGACCACACGCCAGCACTACCGCCCGGAAGGCTGCAGGGAGGCAGGCAGGGTGGTGAGACTGCAGAGCGGCGTGCACACGGCCGAAGCCTGCTCTTGGCTTGGCTTTCCCAGGGACTCCTTTGCCGCACATCTGCCTGGCGGGACGCCTCCCTGTCCTCGGGAGTTCTGGTCTGAGGGGTTCCTCCTCCCTCACCCTGTCCTCGGGAGTTCTGGTCTGAGGGGTTCCTCCTCCCTCACCCTGTCCTCGGGAGTTCTGGTCTGAGGGGTTCCTCCTCCCTGGGGGAAGTCACAGCACCTTCAGCACGGGTGGTGCCGGACGTCGAGCGCACTTCTCATGAGCATGACCGCCTGTCTTCTGCGGGCCTTAGCTCCTGAACGGCTGGATGGTCTGGAATGTTCTGGATGCCTGGCGATCTGGCTACATGCAGGGGCATATTTTTCTCCGTGAGACAGTCCTAGAGACCCCTCACGATTCCTGACTCCCTGGATTACCTGGTTTTCGTTTCCAGGGTCCCCGGGACTCGAGTCCTCACCGGCTGTTTCCCAGGTGCATTCGCAGGGAGCCCGGTTAGAAGCGAACCGGCGCTCTGGCATGGGTGTGGTGTCCCAAGCAGCACCTTGGCGTCCTGTGCCGTGCTGTGCCGTAGCACCCGCCACTAGCAAAGTGTTGTAACAGGCGTGTTGAGGTACAGTTCACACACCAGACACTTGTCACACAGGCGATCCGATTCAGGGGTTTGTAGGATGACACCAGAACTGTGTAAGCACCACCACAGTAGAGCCTAGAACATCTCATCCCCACAGCCAGCTGGTGTCTGCCTCCCTGCCCCTGCGTCTGCCCAGCCATAAGCGGCCACCACACCTGGGCAGTGGCCCTGGCTGCAGCCGCAGGGCCCTGTGGAGCGGAGGGGCCGGCACAGAGCCGCTCCCCATCCTAGGGGCGGTCATTCCTGCCCCTTGTGTCGTGGACACCGCGGGTTTATCACACCACCCGAACGGCTCCAAGACGCTGGAGGGGCAGTGTTAGAGAGAATGTGGTTTTCCCACATGAAATGGCCCTGCCAGACAAAAGGGAGAGCTAAGGCCTCCTCCCAGGATGGTGGCTGACGTGGGCGACGCAGAGCTGGGCTGGGGCTCCAGGCTGGCGATGTCCTCCCCTGCACGGCCTTCCCCGCCACTTCCCTGGCATGGGCACCTGGCCCCAGCCCGGGCCCCGCCTGGATGGATGCTTCCCCCAGGCCCCACTCCTTGCCCGGGTGGACCTGACCTTGAGGTGAGGGCAGGGATCAGGTTCCCACAAACCGTGTGCCCACTGTCAGGGCCTGGTGGACACAAATGCCCACGCAGCTGGCATAAGGGACAGGCAGGCCCTCGAAGGCCAGACAAAAGGCAGAGCCTTGTGGAGGGCCCCCGTGCTCAGGTGCTGCTCCTCATGGCCCTACCTGCACACGCACACAGGGGCACAGCCTGAGGTCTCAGCCAGGGACTATGAGTGTCCGGGACTTCTCCCCATGCGCGTGATGCTGGGCACAGGCCAGGGGACACGGGCAGCAGCTGGTGCAGGAGTCCGTGGACGACGCTCCCTGGGCCCTGAGACAGGAGCTCATCAGACAGCACAGACACGGCCATGTGGGAAGGGAGGAACAGGGCCGGTGGGGACTGGGGGCCCCTGACAGACCCCGACAGCCCTCCGCTCCTGCCCCGGTGGTGAAGTGCCGGGTGTGTTCCCCGTGGTCTCTGCCACGTACTCACAGTCACACCCGACTCCCAGAGGAGACTCGTCCAGGCCCACAGAGCCGCACTGGCGGGCCCAGCTTCAGGACTGGGGCCCCGGGAGCACGCACCATGGCAGACTGAACAGGAGGATTTGGTGGGATGGCGTCACCAGCGTCTCCCTCCTGGGAGCCCACACACGGCCCCGGTGGGGCTGCTCGTCAGTGGGGGCCACGCCTCTCGCTCAGAGCGGTGCCTGATGCCCCCTCGTGACCAAAGCCAGAAGGACCTTCTCTTCCGTGGAGACAGAGCCTGGTGAGAACCAGCGAGCATGCGTCACCTTAGCGCCCCTCAGTCACCTCATAAGCCCTAAAGATTCTCCCTGTCCACAATCCAGCCTCAGTGAGTCATGGCGGAGCAGCCAATGTGCCGTGGAAGCCACTGCTGCGGATGCGCTCATCCGGTCTGCCACGTGGGCGTCCGTACCCACAGTGCCTCTGTCCCCAGCGTGTCCCGGCAGGTTGCAGCAGGCAGCTCACAGCCCTCACAAGGCAAGCTGGGTGCTCTGTAGCCGGTTATGGTCCCCACCGCGCACGGGGGTTTGCAAATACACAGCTCCGGAAAGGCGAGGTTGTCAGGAGCTGGCGGAGAACCTGCGAGGTGCTGAGTAAGGCCAGCCACGGTCCGTGGAGCACAGCTGTCACCCGGCTCTGTAGAGCTGCGGTGGGGAGCAGGCTTCTGCGCAGGCCTGGCCTCAGAGGGTCCCTCACCACGGCCGCGGGCCCCCAGCCAGGGCCCCAGCCCGTGGGCGCCCCCTGCCTGAGCACTCTGGGGGCTGCCATGCATGTCCTGGCCCTCACTCCCACGCCTCCCCTGTGGGCTGGGCCAATGCAGAGGGCTCCCTGTGGGCCAGGCCCGGGCCCTCGTGCCCCTGTGCCGTCTCTGATGTGAGTGTGGGCTGGACCTTTGTCCCCGTGAACAGACCATGGTGCAGACCCAGGGACAGGCGTGGGGCCTGCCACTCGCTCTGCCTCCTGGCTGACGCAGGCGTCAAGCCTCCCAACCAGGAGCAGTAAAAGATGAAACTCTCCCCAGGGACTCTGGGACATTTCCGTCAGGAACTGGTGATTCCGTGTTCCAAGCAGGACCCGTGCAGTGACCAGCCCACCCACGTGTGAGATACGGACGGGACGGGAAGAATGCAAAACTCACAGGGACTGGAGTTGGAAGCGCTGCTGGGGGAGCCACCGATGAATTTTGAATTCTGTACTTTTTAATAGACTTTTTTTTTTATTTGAAAGGCACAGTTACGGAGAGAGGAGCAGAGGCAGACCTTGGGTCCACCGTTCATTCCTGGAGTAGCAGAGGAGCAGTGGCCGCAGTGGGGGAGCCCTGACTCCGCGGGTGGGCTCCGAGCCCAGCCCTAACCGGTCAGCCGTGTTCCAGACACTTCTATCCGGGATGTCCGAGGAGCCACTTGGCACCAGGCAGGTGGGACCCGAATCTGGGCGCCTCTGACTCCAAGCCCTCTGCGCACTGTCCACTCCCACTCCTGCCCTTCCCCCTGGCCGAGTGCCACCCAGAATCCCCTGGGAGACTCCGTACGGAGCACCACTGCCTCCACTTGCCTCGAGGTGCTGTTAGGCAGAGGCAGCTGGCTGTGGGGGGAAAGCCTGTTAGTCTCGCGTTTTGGAGCCTCAAGACGGGGACCACTGGTTAGGCGTCCGTTGCGGGCAGCCTGTGGCGGTCACGCAGCGAGCAGGAAGCAGAGAGGCATTGATCCCAACTCCCAGACTTCCTGGGAGCACCGCCCTTGGGGGTGTGCCTCCTGCTGGGCTCACCTCCACCCCGCCAGCAGTGTCACAGCACCTGCTTTCACGGGGTCACTCAGCGAGACTTCCCCGTCGGCCCTCTGGATGCGGGCCCTGGGCTCCATATTTGCATGAGGGATGTGAAGTGTGGGGAGAGCAGAGAGGAGCTCCCCACCCAGTAGGGGGCGCCCAGCCCGCCCCACGGCCCCAGGTGGGGGTCTGCTCAGAGAGGACTGTGGCTGGCACTCCCAGGCCAGCCGGGGGCTGCGGGAGGGACTCCCCCCGAGCCCCTCAACAGACGCCTGCCATCTGTGGGGCTCAGCCCCCGGTCTTCGCCCGCTGGCTGGAGAACTGGCCGACTCATGAGTGGAGGTAAGTAGAATCGGGAACCACGAATCACAGGCATTTGCTAAGATTTTTATGATGAAACCAGCAGCGGCTATGGCGGTCGTCTCCGTCAAACAAGCCCAGTCTGCGCTGGGAGAGGGCACCCTCGACAGAGTCCCAGCTGCCCAGGCGTCCGGGCCCAGGCCAGAGCCCGCCGTCGACAGAGTCCCAGCTGCCCAGGCGTCCGGGCCCAGGCCAGAGCCCGCCGTCGACAGAGTCCCAGCTGCCCAGGCGTCCGGGCCCAGGCCAGAGCCCGCCGTCGACAGAGTCCCAGCTGCCCAGGCGTCCGGGCCCAGGCCAGAGCCCGCCGTCGACAGAGTCCCAGCTGCCCAGGCGTCCGGGCCCAGGCCAGAGCCCGCCGTCGGCAGCGTGTCCAGAGTGAAGCCGAAGAATCGCAGTCTGTGTGGATGTGCTGTAACCTTAGTTTATGAGCCTTTCCCAGAAAACTGAATGTGGCGAGCGAGTGAGACAAACACTCTGAGATCACCCGGGGGAGGACGGCTCATCGCGCAGAGCGGAACCCCCGCGGCCGGGCTGAGCCGAGGATTCAGGTAACAGGCACCGGAGCCGCCAAGGCAAAGTCTGAGCGAAGCAGCGGGCAGCCCAGCGGGGCCCCCACTGCCAGGCCCGGCGCGGGACACCAGCCCGGAGCCACAGAGAGTGCGGCTGCTCGCCCATGGCCTCCGACGCAGGCTCCCGGGCAGGACGGGTGCCGTCCCGCTCTCTGGGACGCAGGCCTGGGTGGACGCTGCGTGCCCACGGGGCCGCCCCTGCGGCTCCCCGGGGGCAGCGCTGGACGGCAGCGGCCTGGGCTGCGCGGCTGTTTTCCGTCCGTGCTCTTGGACGGAGCCGGGGCGTTTGGAAGCCATCTCTGAGCCCCCGCTGTGTCGCGCAGGGCAGGATAAACACAGCGCTCACAGCCCATTAGGGTGATTAATCATTTCGCCCGGGCTGGTTTCTGGAAGGGCTGGCGAGCTCCGCCGCGGGAGGAATTTCCAGACTGCGGCGAGGCAGCGTCTTGTTCGGCGGGGGAACAAGGGCCGCTTCTTTCGCCGAGATGCGCCCCTGGCTGCGCCCCGAGAGGTGATTGAAGTGTTTTTCTAGAACACAAGGCAGGCATTTTTCAGCGCAGCTGCTCTCTCCGAGAACACACCGGACGCTTTGTGGAACACGTCTTGATACTTATAGAGATTTGAAAAGAAAATATTTGGGCTGTGGTTGAGGAATCAAACAGTCTTAAGTATGTCAATAATGACAGGCTGGACCTCTTCCTACAAAAATCTCTCCCGAGAAACCCAGGCCGCCGCCCGCGGCAGAGGCGGCAGAGGTGGGGTGCACTGGTGGCCAGGGCCTGCGCCGAGCCCAGGTGGGCACGGGGGGCAGAAGCAGGGACTCAGCCGCGTGGGGCTGCCCCAGTGCCGGAAGCAGCGCCCTGCCAGGTCTGACCCTGGGATCCGAGAGGGGCAGCGCGTGTGCCCCCGGAGAGGGGGCAAGGTCTGCCTGACTGCGGCTCGCAGCTCCGGGGTGGTGGGTGGAGGAACGCTGCCTCTCAGGCTCTCTGGTGACCTGGACGGAAGACGCGGCTGCCTGCAGATGGCCAGCCGTGCTGGGGGTGAGCTCCACTGCGACCCCCAGGCCTGGGGGCAGGCGGGCGTTGGCCCGGCAAACCTCAGGCCTCTTTGGGTGAATGGCACACAGTGACCTGGATGCGTCTGCACGGAGCCCTGGACAGGAGGGCTCAGGTCACAAGGGGCACCCGGGCTGCGGGCACCTGGTGGAGTCCAGGCACCCGCTCCCAGGAGGCCCCGGTGCTCAGTGGGGCGGGCGCGGAGGCCGTGGGTCCTGGCTGCAGCTGACCTGGGAGACAGCTCAGTGTGACGCTGACCCAGGGCGCTGTCTCCCACCTGCGCCCTCAGTGTGGTGGCGACCTGGGGCCCTGCCATCCCTGCACAGGTGCTGCCTTGCTTCCCCTCGGCCAGGAGAGGGTGGGGAGCGTGGAGTCCCTGCCTCCGGGCTGGGACCCAGGAGAATCCAGCCAGGCCCAAGGGACACAGCCCCTCCAAGGGCCTCGTGTCACCTCTCATAAATCAACATTTATTTTTAATTTTTCTCCGTTTGGCACATTCTCGGGGAACCTGTGCCAAGTCAGTGTGGACAACTGGTCTGATGTCTCTTCTGAAGTTAAACTGTCCACATGTTGAGCAACTTCTTCTTCATCCTGATTTAATAACAGTTACTTCAAGAAATGGCCGTGAGTGCTCCAAGGTTAGAGCAGAGAACACAGCTCTTCACACAGGAGAAGAAAGCATGGCCTGGCCCACCTGCATGCCCTCACCTGTGCACACGGCACTGCCCTCACCCTGTGCACACGGCCCTGACCCCACCTGCACGGCCCTCACCTGTGCACACGGCCTGCCCCACCTGCACAGCCTTCACCCTGTGCACACGGCACTGCCCCACCTGCACGGCCCTCGCCCTGTGCACACGGCACTGCCCCACCTGCACAGCCCTCACCCTGTGCACACGGCACTGCCCTCACCCTGTGCACACGGCCTGCCCCACCTGCACAGCCTTCACCCTGTGCACACGGCACTGCCCCACCTGCACGGCCCTCACCCTGTGCACACGGCACTGCCCTCACCCTGTGCACACGGCCTGCCCCACCTGCACAGCCCTCACCCTGTGCACACGGCCCTGCCCCACCTGCATAGCCCTCACCCTGTGCACATGGCACTGCCCTCACCCTGTGCACACGGCCCTGACCCCACCTGCACGGCCCTCGTCCTGTGCACATGGCACTGCCCCACCTGCACGGCCCTCACCCTGTGCACACGGCACTGCCCTCACCCTGTGCACACGGCCCTGACCCCACCTGCACGGCCCTCACCCTCTGCACACGGCACTGCCCCCACCTGCACGGCCCTCACCCTCTGCACACGGCACTGCCCCACCTGCACGGCCCTCACCTGTGCACATGGCCCTCACCTGTGCACACAGCCCTCGCCCTGTGCACACGGCACTGACCCCACCTGCACGCCCTCACCCTGTGTACACGGCCCTGCCCTACCTGCACGGCCCTCACCCTCTGCACACGGCACTGACCCCACCAACATGGCTCTAACCTATGTGCACACGGCACTGCCCCACCTGCACGGCCCTCACCCTGTGCACACGGCACTGACCCCACCAACATGGCTCTAACCTATGTGCACACGGCACTGCCCCCACCTGCACGGCCCTCACCCTGTGCACACGGCACTGACCCCACCTGCACGGCCCTCACCCTGTGCACACGGCACTGCCCCACCTGCACGGCCCTCACGTGGCCAGCACGGCCCTCACTGTGTCTGCAGCTTGCGTCCAGGGTGAGTGTGGGTAAAGCTTGTGAGGACGTGGGTAGCATTGTGAGGCCACGGCCGAGGCACGAAGCCCAGAGGAGGAGGGAGGCCGGCCAGGCAAGGCTTACAGAGCAGAATGCAGCCCATTCAGCCAGGAGACGGAGCGGCCGGGAGGTGGGAACGGGCTGGACCGTGACAAATTGAGCTAATCACACAAGCAGCGCACCTCGCCGATTCTGCGATGCCTCGTCTGCGAGTGTTTTGGAATATATAATCGACCAAATGACCCAATTTTCCACTTCAGCTTCATTTGTAGATAATGTTTAAGATAGGTTTTCAGTTTGGATACCAATTCTCCTTGCAGAAGAGGGGAAAAGTGAACCATTTCTCCCACACGGTGCCAGCTCCTGGTGACACTGATCCGTGCGTTGCACCAAGGGGACAGCCGGCATCTCCTGCCGACGGAGCTCAAAATGGAGCAGCACTGCTTCTCCCCCCGCCAGCGGCCAGAGGGTGCTGCCGGGACTCCCACGGCAGTCGTGTGCCACACGGCAACATCGTGCCGATCGCCCTGCACGCGCGTGACACTGCTGGACAGGGCGTCCACGTGCGCTGCGGCGTGAGTACACCGTGCTGGAACCACAGCAGTGCACGCTCTGCCAGGGCCTGCCCGTCGGCCGTGGCTGCCCGGCCGCAGCCAGCTGTCCACACAAGGGACGGCTCTGTGGCCAGTGCTGGACGTGACTTGGGATGCTTTCCTCCTCCTCTGTGCCCAGCTCCTGGGAGCCTGGCTGAAGTATGAATATTCAGGCTCAGACGCCTCCTTCGTACCTGCGAATTCCATGTGCTTAACCCCGGCCTCGCTGTGAACCCCTCCCGGGCACCTCGTGCGGCCGCGCTTCTGGGCGTGGGGGTCTCCCTGCGGCGCTGCCTCGCTGGCGGCTCTGTGCTGTGAGGGCAGCAGCTCGCTAGGGTCTTCCCAGCAGCCCTGGGCGTAACAGATGCCTCGAGGCTTGGTGTGCTGCACACGGGAAGCCCCGGTCATTGCAGCCAATCCGTGGGAAAGCCGGGTTCGGCCAAGGGTCCTGACACCCCCAGGGGCACAGTCAGCTGAGACCGAGAGCCTCCCTGTGTCCTGGCTGAGGACTGTCCTCCCGGGGGAGCCCCACGTGCAGGAGAACTGAGTGGCTGTGATGCCAGAACGTTCGTGGTTTCCCAGAACAGCACAATCGCCCCGGAGAGGGAGAGAAAGGCATTGGCTGGTGCACTGCTGTGTGGCCGGCTTGTAACACGTCCTGTGGAGTCAGGGTGCACGCGGGCCGTGGGGAACGCCTCCTGGACTCCGAGCACAAGGCAGGTTCCGCTCGGGTCTGCTCGTGCTCAAAGTATCGCCTCTTCCCAGAGAACTGCACGGCTCCCTCAAGGGTCCTTCTCCCCCGGGCAGAGCCTCGGAGAGTGGAGCTGTAGTGAGCAGAGCTGGGAAGCCGGCCCCCACGCTGGGCCCCCAGGCCAGTTCCAGGTCAGGAGGGTGGGACCTGCAGGGACTCAGAGGTCGCAGGTCTCCCCTCCCCGGGTTGCCGACCCCCCCAGAGCCAGGAGCCAGGAATTCCATCCAAGTCTCCCACGTGGGTGCAGGAGCCCACGCACTTGGGACATCTGCTGCCTTCCCAGGCTCACGAGCAGGGAGCTGGATCGGCAGTGGGACAGCTGGGACTTGAACCGGCGCTTTGATCCGAGTGCCGGCGTCGCAAGGAGGCGCCTAACCTGCTGTGCCACACCCCAGCTCGGCAATGCTCTTTGAAGAGTGTGGTGTTGTGAACTAGGTGGTGTGTGTTTATGTAAACACGTGGCGCCAAGCACGTGACGCTGCTGATTCGAATTCCCACGGTCTCAGCTGCAGGAGCAGGGTGGGTAAGGTCTGGACATGGGCGCAGTATGTGGTCTTAGGTTAGGGGTGTGTGTGGCAAGTACTGACAGCATGGTCGGGGTGGGGCTGTATGACAGGGCACAGCCCCCTGATGGGGGACCTGAGGGTGGGCGGTGCAGCCCCAAGGAGGGGACCTGTGGGTGGGGCCGTGTGACAGGGCACAGCCCCCTGACGGGGGGACCTGTGGATGGGGCCGTGTGGCAGGGCACAGCCCCTGACGGGGGGACCTGTGGGTGGGCGGCACAGCCCCAACGGGGGGGACCTGTGGGTGGGAGGAGCAGCCCCTGACGGGGGACCTGTGGGTGGGCGGCACAGCCCCTCCCATCAAGCGTAAGCCCAGCCAGGGAAGGGGCAGGCGCGGTGAGGGGGGGAGGCAGCAGCCCCACGAGGTGCCTGCAGTGAGCGGAAGGCTGGGCATCGTCCGTGTCCACCACTGACTCCAGCGTGGACTGCCCACGCGTGCATCTCGCGCTTCTCGAGTTCTCCCATCCCAAATGCAGCGTTTGCCCTGCCTTGCCTGTGACACAGGAACTCTGACGGGACGGTGCCGGCCGCTGCTGACCGGCGCTGCTGTCCAGAGGCTTCCCGGGCCTGCTCCGCGCTCCCCGGCTGCTGCCCAGTGTCCAGGCTCCCGCGGGCCCGGATCCTGCATCTCCTGGCCGTGCTGGGCTGACCTTCACCGGTGCTGCCACCCACACGGGGACGACCTGGGGAGAAAGCGCCCCTGCGGCTGGCTCCGGCCCTGCCACGGTGACCGTGTGGGTCAGACGGCTTTCTGCGCAGTGGAATTGTCTGTCCACGGTAGAGAGCACGTGGTCTCGAAGCTCCCCGGGAGTGGGGATGAGCGCGGAGACTGCGCGTCCAATGGCTTTCTGGATGCGATGTGCGGCCGGAGGCTGTGGCCGCAGCTCCCGCCAGCCTGGCCGCAGGGGACACCCGGTGCTCTGCCACGTGCTCTTTGTTGCTGTTTGTGGCTACAAGAGCTCGGCAGATGGCACAAAACACTTGGCGCTTTGCTATGAAGTAAGCTCTGTGTCAGCCCTTTTCCCCATCCCCAGCTGGGTGTGCGCTCCGAGCTCAGCAGCTGGAGCCGAGCCGGGACGCTGGTGGTGTGTGGCAGGTGAATTTTCAGATCACCATGGCCTTGTCACTCTGCAGCCCCGTCTGTTGAGCCGAGGCGCATGTGAGCACCTACAGTGTGGTCCAGCAACCTCAGCCCTCCATCCTCGTTCAGCAGACGCAGGGCCCACACACGGACTGGTACATCAACGTCCACGCCAGCTTCATTCGTAAGACCTGAGACGTGAGAGAACCCGGGCATCAACAGACAGTGGGTGAACAAGCCGCGGTGCATCTGTGGGGGGCAGGAATCCGAGAAGGAGCGAATGCACAGAATGCGGAGAGCAGCCTGGACGAGCTCCTACGTCAGAACCAGGACCAGAACGAGCGGGGTGTAAAGCAACCCAAAGCGGGACCCGACCTTGATCTGCACGAGACCTGGGGAAGGCCGGTTCCAGTCTGCGGTGGTGGAGGGCAGCTTGGTGGTCTGGGACCAGGGCTGTGCGGCGGGGCGTGACTGACGGGCCGCGGACGCACACCTCTGTCAAAGCACAGCGGACTGTCAGAACAAAGGCACACTCTGCCACCTCGCCACTGCAGGTCTGGAAACCAGACGCGAGGGCGGCGGGGCCAGCGGGGCCCGGCCGTGGGGCTGAGGATCTGAGTGGGTGGCCGCTGCGAGATCCCTGCCACCCTTCAGTCACCGCAGGGCTGCAGCTCCGGCTCTTTCCTCCCTCTCCCCTCCGATTTTGGGTCTGTTTCAGCCCAGCTAGCCACAACCTTGCGTGAGACGTCCCTTGCTCATACGGGACACGAGGGACTGTGCACCAGTCCCGCGCCACGTGGGTGCCTGGCCTTGTCCCTCCGGCCCGCGCCCACATGCTTTCCTGGTCCACGCCCTCTTGCTGGGGACAGAGCCTAGGAATGCCATGAGATGTTTCAAACTACAGGATAACCAGATGGGCCTGTGCAGTCCCTTCCTAAGACCCAAACTGAGGGGAAGCCACTTTTGAAAAACCTTGTTTCAGACACTGTAACTGACAGTGGGAGCTTTAACTGAGTTAAAGACGATCTGTCAGGATGAATTGTGCAGCCGTGAATCAGCCTTCTTTCCGATGTCTGGACGCACATTTTATTTGCAGAATATTTTCAAGTTTCTTAAGAGACAAACATTATGTCTTGATATAATTCTTCTATTGCCAAACTCGGAGCGAACGCTTCTTTCTCCTATGTGTCTGTCTCTCTGAGAAGGGGTAATGCACAGTCTTTCTTTTCAACAGTCTTTTTTATAATGTTTGCTGTGAATTAACAGTAATGCAGTAAGTCCAGGCAAACTGTGCCTCAGTCCCAAGATTTTAACATGTGTATTCTGTTTTCTGTTATCACGTTTAACACTGAATTTAGGGGGCCGGCATGGTGGCACTGTGGGTAAAGCCACTGCCTGCGAGGCCAGCATCCCATATGGGTGCTGGTTTGAGTCCCTGTCGTCCACTTCCAGTGCAGCTTCTTGCTGACATGCCTGGGAAAGCAGCAGAGGATGGTCCGGATGCTTGGGCCCCTGCGTCCACTTGGGAGACGCGGAAGCTTCTGGCTCCTGGCGTTGGCCCGGCCCCGCCCCAACCACTGTGGCCATTTGGGGGAGTGAACCAGCAGGTGACAGACCTCTCTGTCTTACCCTCTCTCTCTCTGTGTAACTCTGCTTTTCAAATAAATAAATACATTTTTTAAATAATGAAAAAAATGAGAAGAGAACCCTGGCCTCCTTCGGAAGTCTGCTCTGTTTCGGAGCGTCGTCTATGCGTATCTGGCCACAAGCCTGAGCCAAGTGCATTGAGCACACACATGGCTGCCGTCTCACCCGCTGTCCCTGGTGAAGGCCAGGAGGCAGGATGTGCCCGTTATTTCAGAGAGTGATGGCACCCGCCTCGGGCGCTGGCACAGGGACTCCTCACGCAGACAGCTGAGGAGAGCCGTGCGTTCAGGTCACGGTGAGCTTCCAAGCGCCGCTGCAGGCTCACGTCTGTGGCACTCCCACCAGGTTTCAAGTGTTATGTTCACATAAACTTGCAGATGGAGTCCTCGAGAACACAACGCTTCCCCCCCCAGACCCCTCGGGCACTTAACGTGCTCTCCTGCCAGCACAAAATGCCTCGCGGGTCCCATTACACCCTGGGAATCTAAGGCACTGGAGTCACGTGACCCCTGGCTGGAGAGGACCTTGCCCTTCCTTGGGCCGTGGTGTCACACATAAGGCATTGGAGTCACGTGACCCCTGGCTGGAGAGGACTTCACCCGTACTTGGGCCGTGGTGTCACACATAAGGCATTGGAGTCCCGTGACCCCTGGCTGGAGAGGACCTTGCCCGTACTTGGGCCGTGGTGTCACACATTCATTTCTCATTGGCTTTTGCTTGTCAGAGTCTGCCCTTGCATCACCCTGCTCTCTGTAGGGTGGGGCGACCTCTCGAAGCTTCGCCCCCACACTGCTGCCCGGCTGCTGCCTGCCTCTGGAGCGCAGCACGTGCTAACTCTGCCCAGGGGCCTCCAACCACGAGTCTCGCATGGACCCGCCGTGGACCATGCCCTGAGAGATGGGGTCTTTGCAAAGATGCAGAGCTGTCACTCATCATTTACAGTTGTGCCTGCCTGAAAGCATAGAATTTTCTGGAAAGAAACGAGAGGGGTGCCAGGGTTTCTCCCACTCATTCCTTCCCCAGCTCCATGGTGGGTTTTGTGAGACTAGCATTTGCTTTAATGTTGGACATGAAATGCTGAATTTATTTTTAAGAAATTTATTTTGGGGGCCGGCGCTGTGGTTCACTTGGTTAATCCTCCACCTGCGGTGCTGGCATCCCATATGGGCACCAGGTTCTACTCCTGGTTGCTCCTCTTCCAGTCCATCTCTCTCCTGTGGCCCAGGAGTACAGTGGAGGATGGCCCAGATGCTTGGGCCCCTGCACCTGCATGGGAGACCAGGAGAAAGCACCTGGCTCCTGGCTTCGGATCAGCACAGCGCGCCGGCTGTAGCGGCCATTTAGGGGGCGAACCAATGGAAGGAAGACCTTTTTCTCTGTCTCTCTCTCACTGTCTAACTCTGCCTGTCAAATAAAAAAAAAGAAATAAAAAGAAATTTATTTTGTTTATTTGGAAGGTAGAATTGCAGAGAGAGGGAGAGGGGGAGAGACGGAGAGATAGAGAGAGAGGGACAGAGAGCGGAATCTTCCACTCTCTGGTTCACTCTGGTTCACACTGCAATGGCTGGGGCTGGGCCAGGCTGAAGCCAGGGGCCAGGAGCTTCTGGGTCTCCCACATGGGTAGGGGATGTGAGCCATCTTCTGCTGCTTTCCCAGGATCATCAGCAGGGAGCTGCATAGGAAGCGGAGCTGCCAGGACTCAGACTGGTGCCCATACGGATGCCGGCACTGCAGGTGGCAGCTTAATCTGCTATGCCACAACACCGGCCCCGAAATACTGAATCTTCTATTGGCTTACGTTACAGTTTGTGTGGCTTATTCTTATTTTTATTAATTTAGCTTATTTGCCCATAGATAATCAAACGACTGAAGTATTCTAAATTGTTCTTCCTCCATTTTTAATTAAATAACTAGAATGCAAGCAAAGGATACGGTAATGTGATAGGCAGGTCGCTACCTTCTATAAAGTTTTCTAACTCCACGTGCTCATTTATTTCACAAGTCTGAATTTTATTGTGTGTGTTTAAGTTGTATACAGCTTTGATCCTCACCGTTTATCTAGTAGGACCCGACCATCTATTCTGTGTTGAACATCTCCCTGCTGTGTTCTGGAGTCTCCTCCCCACAGACCTTCGCTGCCACTGTAACTTCCCTCTGAATCTTCCGTTTTAATAGAATGTAAAAATACACATTAACCAGGGGCAAGATTGTATAGTGATTTACCCTTAAAAAGGTGAAATCTATAAGCAATGGAAAATAGGTTGGGAGTATATCATATTTATAGCTGTATTTCAAATTACACAAAGAAATGATTGCATCTGAGAGAAAATATGTGTGTGTTAAGAAAGAAATATTTAGTTTCTTAAGCTACATGGTAAATTAGATACTTGATTGATTTTACCACTAAAAACGTCTGAAGTTACTGGAATTCATAAGTGCACACACCCATGCATGTATGTGAATCATCAATGATCATGACAAATCAAAATGGGAGCTTTTAAAAGACCCTACAGAGACAGAAAGAATGCGCCAGATAAAAGACCTGAACTGGGGCCAGCGCTGTGGTGTAGCGGGTAAAGCCACCGCTTGCAGTGCCGGCAAACCTTATGGGCACCGGTTTGAGTCCCAGCTGCTCCACTTCCGATCCAGCTCTCTGGTATGGCCTGGGAAAGCAGTAGAAGATGGCCCAAGTCCTTGGGCCCCTGCACCCATGTGGGAGACCTGGAAGAAGATCCTGGCTCCTGGCTTTGGTTTGGCACAGTTCCGGCCGTTGCAGCCAATTGGAGAGTGAACCAGTGAATGGAAGACCTCTCTCTCTCTCTCTGTCTCTCTGTCTCTCTCTCTCTCTGCCTCTCCTCTCTCTGTGTAACTCCGCCTTTCAAATAAATAAATACATCTTTAGGAAAAAAGAACTGAGCGCAACAGTGTGATGTGTAAGTGAATTTGAAAAGAAATCACTCTGCAGTCTTGGAAATGAAGAATCCAATATGTCACGTAAAAATGCAGTGTGAAATCTTACATGACTCCGTGAGGCAGAAGGAAGAACATCCAAGCTAGAAGGCGATCTTTGGAAATATCTCGGTCAGACAAAGAGGAGGACGAGGAGGAAATGAGAAAAGCTGGGAACAGTGGTGGAGACCTCTGAGATACCATCGAACAATCTGACACATGGGTCTCCGGCGTTCCTGGAGGCGCTCACAGAGAGAACGGACCAGAACTCTTCAGTGACAGGAAACTGCCCTAGTTTGGGACGTCCAGGAAGGGAGCCTGGAGAGCCCTGACAGACGGGACAAGAGAGGGTCTCTAGTCAAACTGCACAGGGAAGCAGAGAAAGGACTCCGCGCTGTGCAGGAGAGCAATGCCAGATCACTTTCAGGGGCTCCAACAGACTCAGCGGACTTCTCATCAGACACCCCACAGACTGGGAGAGAACGGAGAGGCACAGTTCAAGTCTTCAGAGAAAACCAGAAACTGCCAGCCCCGAACACTGTGCCCTGCAAAGCTCTCACTTATGAATGAAGGTGAAGCAAACATCTTCCATAACAAACAGAAATCGAAGGAACTTGTCACCCTCATCAAGCCTTACAGAAGATGCTCAAGCATGCGCTGCACACGGAAACAGCCGTCACAGTGAAAGAAGGGAGGGCGGGACCTCCTGGTAGAAGCAGAGCCAATCCACAGCAGGCACACCTACGGGAAGACGGCAGGGCCCAGTCACCACCGTCCGTAGTCACGCTGGATGTGAATGGCCTGTGTTTTCCAGGTAAGTCACAGACTGGCTGCATGGATCAAAACACAAGACTGCCACAAGGAGACACACCTCACCAACAAAGACGCACACAGACCAAAAGGAAAGGAGGGGAAATGATCATCCACACTAATGGAAACCGAAACAGAGCAGTATTGGTTTATAATTTATAATTATAAATTCAATCATATTTTAGTTTAATTATAATTTAATTATAATTTATCAGTGTCAATTACAGGGTGCCTGCCTATTTGTCGCTCCCCCTCTTCGTGGAGGAACGACACTAAGCCCTGCCTAGGCTTCATATCCGAGTCACGGCACCATTATGTCGCTCCCCGTCTTCGTGGAGGAACGACACAGGACCCTGCGCTGTTCTTTCGTCTGCTCGGCCCTCCCGGGTTTGCTGCTGGTTCTTCCCGGGTTGGCTGCTGGTCCTTCCACCTCCGTGGAAGGGCGGTTCCCCCTGCCACATTCCCCACTTCCGCGGGGGAGCGGCACACCGCCGGCCGGCTCTCTCGGGGGCTGCACAGGTGTTCCCCTTAGATGTTCCCCTTAGATGTTCCTCTTAGATGTTCCTGGTGCATGCCGTCTCTCTCCTCCTTTATAGTCCTCCTCCGCCAACCCTAACTCGGCTGCCCACACGCCGAGCACGCTGCTCTCCTCCAATCAGGAGCAGGTCCTGCAGCTTGTCAAGTTGGTGAGAGGCAGCTGGGTAGAAGCTGTTGCCTCCTCTCCCAGCGCCATATTGTGGGAGAGCAGATGCATAGAATAAGTCTTAATTCCAGTAACTCAGTCCAGTCCGGGTTGCTCCCCACACTATTGAAAACAAATGTTAATGGATCTAAATGGAAATACAGACTACAGTTATACTGGGGGACTTCAACACCCACTTTCATCAATGGACAGATCAACTAGACAGAAAATCAACAAAGAAACAACAGAGCTAACCTCTACTGTGGGCCAAACGGGCCTAACTGATCCCACAGAACCCTTCACCCCAGATTCAGAACACACATTCTCTTCATCAGGGCACAGGCCTTTCTCTCAGACAGACCACATGCTTGACCATGAAGCAAGTCTCAGGGCTGCGCTGGGGTGCAGTGGGCGGAAGCTCCAGCCTGCAGCACTGGCAGCCCACACGACACTAGCTCGAGTCCCACTGCTCCACTTCTGATCCAGCTCCCTGCTAATGCACCTGGGAAAGCAGCAGAGGACGGTCCAAGTGCCTGGGCCCCTGCACCCACGCGGGAGACCCAGAAGAAGCTCCTGGTTCCTGGCTTCAGCCTGGTCCAGCCCTGGTCATTGCAGCCATCTGGGGAGTAAACCAGTGGTTGGAAGACCTCTCTCTCTCCCTCCCTCTCTCTAGTTTTCTCTGTAAATCTGCCTTTCAAATAAATAAAACAAATATTTTAAAAAGAAAGACTTAATAAATTTAAAAAATGAAATCGTGCCATGTATCTTTTCTGACAATAATAGAATTAAGCTGGAAACCAGCAACTTCAAAAACTCCAGGGGCTGGCACTGTGGCGTAGCGAGTAAAGCCGCCACCTGCAGTGCCAGCATCCCATATGGGCGCCAGTTCGAGTCCCAGCTGCTCCTCTTCCGATCCAGCTCTCTGCTATGGCCTGGGAAAGCAGTAGAAGATGGCCCAACTCCTTGGGCCCCTGCACCCAGGTGGGAGACATCGAAGAAGCTCCTGGCTCCTGGCTTCAGATCGGCGCAGCTCCAGCCATTGCAACCATCTGGGGAGTGAGCCAGTGAATGGAAGACTCTCTCTCTCTCTCTCCTTCTGCCTCTGCCTCTCTGTAACTCTGCCTTTCAAATAAATAAATAAATCTTTAAAAAAATGAAACTTCAGAAAGTATGAAACAGAGAGATAGGACAACATGTTCCTGTATGAACTGTGGGTCATAAAAGAAATCAAAAGGAAAATAAAAAAAAATCTTGGAAATGAAAGAAGATGACAATACAACAGGTCAAATCTTATGGGATACAGCAAAAGCAGTGTTAAGAGGGAAGTTTACAGCAACTGGTGCCTACGTCAAGAAATAGGAGAGGCATCAAAAATAATGTAACAGCACATCTCAAGGACTCAGAGAAACAAGAACAAACCAAACCCCAAATTAGAAGGAAAGAAATAATTAAAATTAGAGAGAAGAAATAAAATTGAAATAAAAAAGATATAAAGAATGAATGAAATGAAGAGCTTTTTTGACAAAAATAAACAAACTGAGAAGTCATTAACCCAACTAACCAAAAAAAAGGGGAGAAAGATCCAAATTAATAAAATCAGAGATGAAAAATGAGATAATACAATGAATAACTTAGAAATAAAAAGAGTCACCAGGAATCACTGGTTATATGCCTACAAACTGGAAAGTCTAGAAGAAATGGATAGATTCCACATAAAATCCACTACAATTGAGTCATAAAGACATAGAAAACCTAAGCATACCAATAACCAAGATGGAGACCAAATCAATAATGAAGACCCTCGCAACAAAGAAAAGCCCAAGACCGGCTGGCTTCACTGCTAGATTCTAAAAAACTTTTAAAGGAGAACTAATTCCAATTTTTCTCAAGCTATTCAAAGCAATAAGGGAGGAATCCTCCCAAACTCCTTCTAAGGGACCAGCATTACCGGAATTCCAAAACCAGAAAAAGATACAACAGAGAAAGAGAACTATAGACCAATATCCCTGATGAACATTGATACAAAAACACACAACAAAATACTAGCTAATTAAATCCAGCAACACATCAGAGTAATCATTCATCCAGACCCAGTATGCAGCATACCAGGTCCGTTTCACCATAAAAAATCAGTAAATGTGATACATCACATGAACTATCTAAAGAATAGAAACCAATGATTATCTCAACAGATGCAGAGAAAGTATTTGATAAAATACAACATCCTTTCAGGATAAAAAACAAAAACGTGGGTGAACTGGGTATAGAAGGAACCTTCCTCAGCATAATCAAGGCCACAGAGAAACCACAGCCAGCATCACACTGCATGGAGAACAGCTGGAAGCAGCTCCACTAAGATCTGGAATCCGGTAAGTGTGCCCGTTCTCACCATTGCAGTTCAGCACAGCTCTGGAGTTTTAGCCAAAGCCATTAGGCAAGAAAATAAATAAAAGGGACACAAATCGGAAAAGAGGAAGTCAAATTATCCTCGTTTGCAGATGACATGGTCCTAGAGACTCCACTGAGAGACTAATGAAACACAAAAGAGAGTTGGGCAAAGTTGCAGGATATAAAATCCACACATGAAAATCCATAGCCTTTGTCTACACAGACAATGCCGTGGCTGCGAAAGAACTTGTAATATCAGCACCAATCACAATAGCTACAAAAAAATTAAATACCTTGGAAGGAATTTCAACAAGGATGTGAAAGATCTCTACAATGAAAATTTCAAAACATTAAAGAAAGAGACAAAGACACAAAAAAATGGAAAAATCTTCCACGTTTGTGGATTGAAGGAATTAATACCATCAAAACTGTCCATACCACTCAAAGCAATTTACAGATTCATTGTGGTCTCAATCAGAAAACCAAGGACATTCTTCTCAGATCTAGGAAAAAATGATGCTACAATTCACATGGAAACACACGAGATGCTGAATAGCTAAAAACAATCTTTTTTTTTTTTTTTTTGACAGGCAGAGTTAGAAGTCAGAGAGAGAGACAAAGAGAAAGGTCTTCCTTCCATTGGTTCACCCCCAAAATGGCCGCTACAGCCGGTGTGCTGCGCTGATCCAAAGGCAGGAGCCAGGTGCTTCCTCCTGGTCTCCTATGTGGGTGCAGGGCCCAAGGACCTGGGCCATCCTCTACTGCCTTCCCGGGCCACAGCAGAGAGCTGGACTGGAAGAGGAGCAACCGGGACAGAATCCGGCACCCTGAGCAGGACTAGAACCTGGGGTGCTGGCGCCGCAGGTGGAGGATTAGCCTAGTGAGCCACAGCACTGGCTAGAAACAATCTTAAAAAACAAAATCAAAACTGGAGGCATCACAATACCAGATCTCAAGACACACTACAGGGCAGATATAATCAAAACGGTCTGGTACTGGCACAAAAATAGACATGTAGACCAACGGAACAGAATAAAAACCTCAGGAATGAATCCACTCATCTACATCCAACTAATCCCTGACAAAGGAGCTAAAATCAATCCCCAGAGAAAGGACAGTGTCTTCAACAACAACGCTGAGAAAATTCTATCTCCGTGTGCAGATGTATGAAACAAGACCCCCACCTTACAC
Source organism: Oryctolagus cuniculus (assembly GCF_051225735.1). Classification (NCBI taxonomy): domain Eukaryota; kingdom Metazoa; phylum Chordata; class Mammalia; order Lagomorpha; family Leporidae; genus Oryctolagus; species Oryctolagus cuniculus. Next base: position 1,184,507 of record NC_142871.1, on the reverse strand, counting down.
CTTGTACCAAGGTCAACTCGAAATCCAGATCTCAAAAATCTAAATCTATGACCTGATACCATCAAATCACTAGAGGACAACATTGGGGAAACTCTGCAAGACACTGCTATAGGCAAAGAGTTCTTGGAAAAGACTCCAGGAGCACAGGCAGGCAGAGCCAGGATGGACAAACGGGAGACATCAAGCTACGAAGCTCCTGCACTGTGAAGGAAACAGCCAGCAAGGTGAGAGTCAGCTGACAGCATGGGAGAAATTATTTGCAAAATTTGCAACTGATAAAGGTTTAATATCCAGAATATATAAAGAGTTCAAGAAACTCAACAACACTAAACAAACAACCCAGTTAAGAAATGGGCAAAGGACATCAGCAAGCATTTTTCAAGAGAGGGCATCCAAATGGCCAACGTACTTGCAAAAATGCTCAGGGTCACTAGCCGTCAGGGAAATGCAAATCAAAACCACGAAGGGGTTTCACCTCACCCCAGTTAGAATGGCTTTCCTACAGAAACCAACAAACAATAAACATCGGCGAGGATGTGGGGGAAAAGATGCCCTAATCCGCTGTTGGTGGGAATGTAAACTGGTAAAGCTATTGTGGAAGCCGGTGTGGCAATTCTTCAGAAATCTGAATATAGACCTACCATATGGCCCAGCCATCCCACTCCCGGGAATATGAAAATTAATAGGAAAGAGTGATCTGCACCCCCATGTTTACTGCAGCTCAATCGAAACAGCTAAGATATGGAAGCAACCCAGATGTCCGTTAGCTGATGACTGGATAAAGAAAATGTGGTGTAGACTGTGGAGCAGTACTCATCCGTAAGAAAAACGAAATCCTGTCATTTGGAACAAAATGGACTCAACTGGAAATCATTATGCTTAGTGAAGTAAGCCAGTCCCCAAAAGACAAATATCATGTGTTTTCCCTGATTTATGGTAATTAATACACAGAGCTCACAAAGGTAATGTATATGAATGAAACTGACGTTTTGAGATTTGATTACTGTTTACAGTCCTTGTCCATACTGTGAGGAACAGTGGTTTTTCTACTTATTACCTCTTGAATTATTTATTTAGTGGAGGGTTAAACTTGTGATTATAAAATAAACTGAAAGTATGCCATTGTAAATATTAAAAGAAAAAATAAGAACAGGAGGAGGAGGGAGGTGGAGCGTGGGTGTGTGGGAGAGTAGTGTGGGAGGTATCACCACGCTCTTTAATCTGTGTACATGAAACACATGAAATTTGTTCACCTTACTAAAGAAAAAAGTCTTAAAAATCAGTGAATTTGGTCAAACAACATGAAGTTTCAGCGGGCTGAGAACAAGTATATACCCGATTCAGCATTTCAGGTGAGAGAGGGATACAGTGAGTGGGTGAGGGATTTCAGTCTTGCGTCTTTCCTAGTTGTACTGTATAACCTTAAACATTGGTGCGTTAGGGGCCAGCACTGTGGTGTAGAGGGTTAAGCCACCACCTGATGTGGGAGCCAGCCCAAGTCCCATCCGCTCCACTTCCAGTCCAGCTCCCAACTAATGGCCTTGAAAACGCAGCAGAAGATGGTACAAGTGCTTGGGCCCCTGCTCCCATGTGGGAGACCAGGAAGAAGCTCCTGGCTCCTGGCTTTGGCGGCCCAGCCCAGGCCACCGTGGCCGTTTAGGGGAGTGAACCAAAATATGGAAGACTTCTCTCTGTCTCTCCTTCTCTCTATATATAACTCTGACTTTCAAATAAATAAAATAAATCTTTTCTAAAATTGTTGTATTAGATATTGTGGCTTCTGATTTGGGTGTCTGCTGGATTGAGGGTTACACAGGGATCTGGAAAAGCGTTTGATATTTTCAATGCTGCTTTGTCGCTAAGCCCATCTCCCTTCTCTGAAGGGAAACCCACGTGGCTTGGCATTTGGTCAGCAAAATAGGCCCCAGACGTGCCTGTGAGGCTGTCATCACAGATTGGCAGGTGCCTCCATGGGTGGATGGGGAAGTCCCTCCCACAGTGCTGGCAGGTATCATTCAATTGGCTGGGGGCCTGGACAGGACAAAAAAAGAAGAGGAGGGGGTGAATTCTCACTGTCTCATCAGGAGTCAGGACTCGCCTTTTCCCCTGCCTTTGGTCGTCAGCACTCCAGGCTCTCTGGCCACACCAGTGACCTCCCAGGCCTCCGAGCCACCAGGCTCAGACTGAGAGTGAAACCATCGGCATCCATCGATCTGTGGCTCTCAGACATGAATTGTGCCAGGGCACCGACTTCCCTGAGTCTCTAGTGTGCCGACAGTCTATTGTGAGATGCGTCTGCCTCCATGACCGGGTGAGCCAATGATTCCGATAGATCCCTTCTCTTCTCCCCCTCTTCCCTATCAGTTCTGTTTCTGTGAATAACTCTGATTACAGCATTAAAAGTAATACTGAATCACTGAAATAATACATAGCATCATTTACTTCTAAACCACGGTGGGGGGAAGTAAATTTTAAAATGTGGAGGAAGGCAAAGAAAGAGAAAGAATAACATATACAAAAGGAGAAACAAGTTGAAAACACAAAAAATAAGAGAACCAATCCAAATATATTGGTAAATACAATAAATATTAACGTAATAAATTATTCATTTAGAGGACAAAGGTTGTAACACTGGATGTTCGAAAAATCTGTATGAGATAGACCTAAAATATAAGGTGCCTCGACAAATTTTCATGATAAATTGGCTGAGAGAGAAACACCAGGAGGAAGTGTACAGACAGAGCTCGCATGAGCCGCCCCTGTAACAGGACGAGGAGCGTGAGACTCGGCGAAGGGAGAGGGCGCAGCAGAGTCCCAAGCCCGTCCCCCTGCCCTCCTGGTCCTGGGCCGTCCTCCTGCCCTCCTGGTCCTGGGCTGTCCCCCTGCCCTCCTGGTCCTGGGCTGTCTCCCCTGCCCTCCTGGTCCTGGGCCGTCCCCCTGCCCTCCTGGTCCTGGGCCGTCCCCCTGCCCTCCTGGTCCTGGGCCGTCCCCCTGCCCTCCTGGTCCTGGGCCGTCCCCCTGGTCCTGGGCCGTCCCCCTGCCCTCCTGGTCCTGGGCTGTCTCCCCTGCCCTCCTGGTCCTGGGCCGTCCCCCTGCCCTCCTGGTCCTGGGCCGTCCCCCTGCCCTCCTGGTCCTGGGCCGTCCCCCTGCCCTCCTGGTCCTGGGCTGTCTCCCTGCCCTCCTGGTCCTGGGCCGTCCCCCTGCCCTCCTGGTCCTGGGCCGTCCCCCTGCCCTCCTGGTCCTGGGCCGTCCCCCTGCCCTCCTGGTCCTGGGCTGTCTCCCCTGCCCTCCTGGTCCTGGGCCGTCCCCCTGCCCTCCTGGTCCTGGGCTGTCTCCCTGCCCTCCTGGTCCTGGGCCGTCCCCCTGGTCCTGGGCCGTCCCCCTGCCCTCCTGGTCCTGGGCCGTCCCCCTGCCCTCCTGGTCCTGGGCTGTCTCCCCTGCCCTCCTGGTCCTGGGCTGTCTCCCTGCCCTCCTGGTCCTGGGCTGTCCCCCTGGTCCTGGGCCGTCCCCCTGCCCTCCTGGTCCTGGGCCGTCCCCCTGCCCTCCTGGTCCTGGGCCGTCCCCCTGCCCTCCTGGTCCTGGGCTGTCTCCCCCGCCCTCTGGTGCTGGGCTGTCTCCCCCGCCCTCTGGTCCTGGGCCGTCCCCCTGCCCTCCTGGTCCTGGGCCGTCCCCCTGCCCTCCTGGTCCTGGGCTGTCCCCCTGCCCTCCTGGTCCTGGGCTGTCTCCCCTGCCCTCCTGGTCCTGGGCTGTCCCCCTGCCCTCCTGGTCCTGGGCTGTCTCCCTGCCCTCCTGGTCCTGGGCCGTCTCCCCTGCCCTCCTGGTCCTGGGCCGTCTCCCCTGCCCTCCTGGTCCTGGGCCGTCCCCCTGCCCTCCTGGTCCTGGGCTGTCCCCCTGCCCTCCTGGTCCTGGGCTGTCTCCCTGCCCTCCTGGTCCTGGGCTGTCTCCCCTGCCCTCCTGGTCCTGGGCTGTCTCCCTGCATCACCCCAAGTTGAGGGAGGAAGCTGGACTTGCTCTGCTGCACCCCAGTGTCCAGATGTGGACTTCTCCCTGGAAAATGGACAACCTTCGGCAGGCAGATCTCTGCTAGAGGAGCTCTCCCGCGACAGGCTTGGCGAAGTCTCACTCCCCCAGGTTGGGTGGGGAGCGCGCCTCAGTCCTCCAGCCGAAGTGGGGTAGCACAGGGCACCGCCATCTAGTGACGTGGGAGAGAAGTAAGATAACGGACATCCAGATGAACACAACAGGCATTCACAGTAAAATTCACCAAAACGCACACAACAAAACGTGAGCTCAAACGTCCAAGGCTTAAAAACATGAAGGGAAACAAACAAGAAAGGCCAAATACTGATGAGCATTGCATCAGAGCTACGCTGAAGAAGTCAAATAGAAGAACTACAAACCAGGAAGCAATAAGACACGCACCACTGCAGTGGATGTAAGAGCCAAATGCCATTCTCTGTAAAAGTGAATAAAATTACTCTTACAAAGTCAGTGAAATGGATGGAGGAAAATACAGACAAGACACAGACAAGCCAAGGTTTTAGGAAGAAACGATACTGTACTTGGTGCTGTTATAGTGGCATCGTAAGAGACTGGTATTAAGAGGAACTTCATCGCATCAAATTCAAAAAGAGATGAACATGGTAAGCAGCAAATGTGACTTGTGGAAACTTTCAGAAACAAAAACTTAGTTCTGTGTGAATATATTCTAACCAGTGGGCTAATGGTCTTTCAACAACGAGAATGCCACTTAAATAAATGCACCAGGGGCCAGCACTGTCACAGAGCTGGTGAGGCATCTCCAGCACCCCATATGGAAACCGGTGCCCGTCCCGGCTGCTCCACGTCCCATCCAGCCCCTGCTGTGGCCAGGGAAGCAGCGAAGATGGGCCAAGTGCTCGGGCCCCTGCACCCACGCGGGAGACCGGATGAAGCTACTACTCGCATTTCCAATAAATAAATAAATAGATCTTTGAAAAATTAAATATGCTATTAAATTAAAGGAAATATTCCAAGAAGAACTAATTTAATCTTAAACCCATCGTGATGTGGAGGAAAGAGAAACTATCTTCCTCAGCTAAGTGAGCGAACAATGACACAGAAAACTCACGAATGCCTTGAGAATGAAAGTCCACCTTGCTCGTCAATTGAGACGCCCAAATCCAAGGCATCTAATATACCAGCAAAAAAATGTACTTTATAAAATCAATTATATCATCATCACACATAACTTTCACCAGGATTGCAAGAAGATGGGAAAATAAATACCGTCCACCATGGAAACAGGATAAAGGAGAAAACGCATGGGAGCCTCTCAGTTAATGCTGTTGCTGCTACATCTTCAAGATCACATATTTCAGTAAAGGTAAATATTCTATGAGGGGCTGGTGCTGTGGCATGGCAGGGAGAGCTGTGGCTGCAGTGCCAGCATCCCATGTGGGCGCTGGTCTGTGCCCCGGAAGCTCTACTTCCATCCAGCTCCCTGGTGATGGCTTGGGAAACAGTGGGAGATGCCCTGTACCCATGTGACCTAAGAAAAGTCAGGTTAGGCCGCCGCCCGTGCACCGGCACCCCCTATGAACCCCAGCTGCAGTCCCCGCTGCCCCAGTCACAACGTAGCGCCTGCCGACGCACCTGGGGAGAAAAGATGGCTTGAGGGATGGCGCCCTGCACCCATGGGGGAGACCAGATGGAGTTCCTGCCTGGCTCCTGACTCCAGCCAGCCCAACCCCGGCTGCTGTGGCCGTTTGGGGAATAAAACAGCAGATGATCCCACCCCCCAACTCTGCTTCTGAGTAAATAAAATAAATATTTTTAAAAAGAGGAAAGTCAACTCATGGAAGACAAGACAATAGACTTGGGGACTCACGGGAGTGACTCGAGACCAGACTTCGGCAATGTCTTCAGCCACGCCTGCTCCACGCACAACCGTGACAGCACAGCCACAAGGCTCCCTACCAGAAGACAGTCTGGAATCCATATGTAAACCTCAAGACAGAGAACAGTTTATTAAATGGAACACAAGGAAGGAGCGATATACCCAAATATGATGAAATGAATAATGCGCACTAGGAGATACCATGAGGACCGTGACAATAAAGCACAGAATGGAATAAAACTGGCCGTACACGTAACCGACACGGGCTGGAATTCATACCAATTCTTCCTGCAAAACGCAAAAGACAATCATCTACAAAGTGAGCACAAAATCTCAATACGACTGCAGAGGAGATGCGAACGGAGGATCTGACAGATGTAAAACGCGTGCGATTTACAGTCGTGGAGATTACAACACCACGGCGAGACTGCTTCACACTCAGGACTAGGCGAACCTGGCCATGCCGGGGTGAGAACGCTGGCTCCGGCTGGCGGGAGAGTGGTTAGCGCACCAGCCCTGGAACCCAGGTGCGCTCGGGGTCGCCGCAGCAGGTGCAGGGGAGCTGGGGGGGGGGGGCACAGCCACGGCAGAAGCAGGCTGAGCAGATACCGCGGGTCCTCAGGACAACAGCGACCCAGTGACAGCAGACAGACAGACAGACGCTGGGGCTCTGATGCTTCTCGGGGTGCTGGGACACTGTGCGCTGGCCCTGCCTCTGGCCAGGCAGCCTTGGGGCTCTCCCTCCCTGGAGTCAGCCCCACAGACAGCAGCAGGCCACACCACTCATCATGGTGAAGTTTCACAGCTCCTCTCGGTTTGAGAGATTTTCTGATGTCTGGGAAGAAACAGATAAAAAGTGGCCAGCGTGGGGACGCCATGGAGACGGCCTGCAGCGGCCGTGCTGCACAGAGCAGGTGTCTGGGAGCTCACGTCCACTCTGGAGGGTCAACTCTAAAGGCCAGTCTCACCTCCCGCCTCCCCATCTACTCCCCACCAGCTGGCTGGGAGCCCGGCAGCCCCCCGGCCAGACCCCAGACACCCCAGAGTTGCACTGGCCACGTGGGGAATGGCCCACGGGGAGGGACCCACTGCACCCGGAAGGGAGGAAGCCTTGGTCCCAGGCCTGACCTGTGATTCTGAGCAGCCCCGTCGCACGTGCCTCCCGGCCCCGTGGGGGCTGCCTCACGTGGCTTCACGGTTCTCATGGTTGCAGACCGGCTGTGGCTGTGGGCGCCGGCCGCCGCGGTGCCAGGGCTGCCCCCGAGCTCCCGCCTGGCCCTGCGCCGGCGCGGCTGCCCGGGGCTCCACAGAGCAGGCTTGGGGGCAGCTCCAGGGCCGCACAGCGCTGAGAGGCCCTGCAGGGCCGCTTGCTGCTCCTGTTTCCCGCCAGGTGACGCTGGCTTTGTTTTGATGTTGGCCTATTTGCTCTTCTGCAAACGTCTGTGGGTAGAAACCATCACTTGTCAACACCTCCTCACCAGCCACAGCGAGACAGCAGAGCAGCCGCCTCCCGCCCTGCTCCGTCCTCCTCCTCGTGCTCTACCGCACGCACGGGTTCCCACTGATTCCCTGAGGCTTCTGGGGGCGTCACGGCCGGGCAGAAGCAGTGCTGGCAGAGGGAGCAGCCGTCACTCGGGAGAGAACGCCGAGGCCGGCCGGGGTCACGGGGGACAGAGCACGTGTGGGGGCTGGGCCGGCATCTCGCTCTCCTGCTGTGCGGGTGCTGGGCTGGGGTCTTCAGGGACACAGCGGGGAAGCCCCACCATCGATCCCAGAGGAAAATGCAGGCTGCTCCTTGCACACAGGGGGGGCAGGGCAGGAGCAGCTCCCTAATGTCGGCCGGTGGTCGGGGGGTCACCCCAGGAGCCGAAGGAGACCGACTGTGCCTCCTCCTCCTCCAGGCTGAGGGTGTGGTTTGCAACTCAGAGCTCCTGTGGGGGTGAGGACGACGCCTGCGGCCCTGTGCCTGGGGCTCCAGCGCCGACCTTACCCTGCAGGGGGCAGAGGGAGGTGCTCTTCTTCCCGGGTCCAGGGCCCTTTGGTGCTCTGCCCTTTGACCTCAGGGGATTGATGTGAAGCCCAAGTCTTCCAGAGGAGCTCAGGGCCCTTGAGCGGGGGCCTGGGAGATGGCGCCATGGCACCCGGAGACCGCGAGCGTGCAGTCGGCAGCGTTCCGAGGCCGGCGTGGTCAGGGAGGCGTCACTGCTGAGCGAGAGAATGAGAGTAACAGCCCCGGGAGGCCGGAGGAACAACCCCCACGGGGAGGGAGGCGGGCTCGGCGCGGAGCGCACAGGTCACCCGCTCCCCCGTGCCCCGGCCGCTCGCGGCTCCGTGGCTGTGCAGCGGGTCTGCTCTGCATTCCCACTTGGCTTGCATGAGCTCGTCATAAAGGCAGCCCTTTGATGTCCAGTCCCGGCTAGAAAACCCCCACACACGCCTTCCCAGGTGGGCGAGGGGATGGTTTGGGTTAGCACTGAACGAACGTCGGCGGTTCTCTGGAAATGTCACTGGAGCCAGGTGTCTGGTTTAAATTTGAAGCGCGGAATATATTAACTGCGCTTTATTGAGCTGTCATGCCTGGACCTGCATCCTTACGTATCTGGAAAGCGCTGGACGGTTTTCTCAGAAGTCTGCTGGGTCCCGGGGCCTCGTGGGGGCAGCTGGAGACGACCTGGCCTCCACTCCCCCTCCTGCTTACTCCTGAGGCCGGGCCACGCCGAGCAAATGGGCGTGGGCTCTCCCAGGCCGCTGAAACTGGCCACCGCTCCATCTGTCCCGCTCAGGGTGCAGAAAGCACGCAGAAGGCTCGTCTTCTCGTGGGACAGCAGGGGGCGCTGTCACCTCCCCAGGGGGGAACACGCTGGGGCCTCCAGCTGCACCTCACACCTGTCCCTGACAGGACCCCGACTGCTTTGCAGGCTTTTTTGTTTTTTAATATTGGAAGCATCTACTCCTTTCCTTACTGTTTTACAAGGCAGAGATGGGGAGAGACACAGACATTTCCCATCGCTGGTTCACTTCCCAGCGCTGGACCCGGCTGCGGTCCCAGTCTGGGGACTCGGCTGGGTCCCCCACCAGTGTGGCAGGGTCGCAAGCATTTGGGCCGTCACCGCTGCCTCCCGGGTGGGCCTCAGCAGGAACTGGGTCACAGCCGCGTGGGTTGTGGGTGTCCCCCGTGCCTCCTGCTCGTGCGCCCCACACTCGTCCCCGGGTTTAAAGAGCAAACGCGTGTGCTGGAACGCGCGGTGGCCAGAACCAGACGGCACCGCTGTGATGGCAACCTGGCCTTTCAAGCTGACACTGAGAGAAACGTGAGATACAGCAGGTGCAAAAGCGGCGCAGATGCAGACCGTGAGCAGCCCAGTCGCCCACTTGGTGTAACCGGATCAGCGCCAAGGACCCCTCTCTGTGGTCGCCACGAGCCTTGCACACTCACGCCGGGTGCCGCACGCTCTGAACCACACACACTCAGGAACCGCCGTCTCTGAGCGCCGGGTTCCGTAGCCATAGCCACGACGGGGCCAGCTCCCCCAGCACAGAGCAGCGGTAACGACGGCGGGGCAGGGCAGAGTCACAGGGCACAGGGCACAGCCGGCCGCCTGGCGCTGTCACGGACAGAACTTCACGGGGTCCTGATTACGAGACCTGCACAAGGGGCCTAGACACCAGGACAGGGCACTCCAGGGGGAGAGTGGTGCACACTGTGTGTGTGCGTGCCCGATCCTCTCCCCCTGGAGGCGCAGAGCACACACAGCCCCCTTTATGCAAATGCTTTGTCAGGAGGCATTCAGAGAGCTGAGCGGCAGCCCGGAGCCGGGACCCTTGATGCACTGCACATGGACGCTGGGACGATGCCCACTGTGGCAGTGGCCCGAGGGAGGCGAGCGCCGCCGCACGGACGCCCCTGCCCCAGCCCGGCTGCCGGGAGCTGCACGCAGGTCTGGCTTGGCCCGGGGAGCCCCGGCAGCGGCTGCCCACCCGCAATGTTCCCACGGGGGCATGGGGTGGACACTCACAGGACTGAGGCACGAGGGGTCTGAGCATCGCCGTCCATACTGGAGCCACAGACCAGTCAGTGAGGCAGGAACTCGGGCAGAAACAAAGCCGCTCAGGTCTACACCGCACTGCGTACAGGGTGCTTTTCTAAAGGTGAGCTTAGCATTTAAGAGCGCACAGTGGAGCTGGGCCTGCCCCATGCAGCTCAGGGGTCCACGGCCCCTCCACGGCTCAGGGCGGCTCAGGGCGGCTCAGGGCAGGCTCAGGGCGGCTCAGGCAGCTCAGGGAAGCCAGGGTGGGCTCAGGGCGGCTCAGGGCGGCTCAGGGCAGGCTCAGGGCAGGCTTGGGGCTCAGGGTGGGCTCAGGGAAGCCAGGGTGGGCTCAGGGCGGGCTCAAGGAAGCCAGGGTGGGCTCAGGGTGGGCTCAGGGCGGCTCAGAGCTGTGTCCCCATATTTCGCCGCCCTGCTCAGTCTGCCCATCGCCGCTCATGGGAAGCCAGAGACAGCACTTGAATGAAGGAGCTTGTTGGTGCTCCAGTAAAACTTTATTTCAAAAGGAAACTAAACAGACAGCCTATAAATCAGCTTTGCCCCGATCTTCTTGGGCTAAATAAAATAAATGGCTTTTCCCTGACCCGACTTCAGTGTCAAAACCCTGCTTACTCTCAAAACGCTGAGCAGCAAGTTTGACGTGGGTTTTTCTTAAAGCATATTCCTGCATTTAAAGAAATACCAAGGAAATCAATCCAAGAAACGCACACAGAACGTGATGAGTGGGAGAGAAACAGTCCCAGAGTCCCTGGGCGACGGCCAGGGGCGCCGAAGCTCGCGGGAGCCGCGGGCGTGGGGCGCAGGCGGGCAGGACACCAGAGCAGCCGGCCACTCCTGAACTGCACAGAAAGCTCCACTCCAAGCGCCAGGAGGCTCCCAAACCACAAGTAGGAAAACACCCACAAGTGCCCAGACACGCACACGCACACGCACACGCACACGCACACGCACGCAGCCTGCACACAGCTGCACACACCCCCACAGATACAGGCACACACGCACACAGCCCACTGCCCTGGCTATGATCCAAAGTCTGACTCCACCAAGCACTGGCAAAGAAACCGCATCAGAGGGCGCCGGAGTCATCCCTTGGGAAGAGCCGGGCACCTTCGCACACAGAGCCGTCTGCTTCCCGGGGAACCGGGGCACAGCACCGCCCGTGCGTGGCAACACCGGCCTTTTCCTTGGAACCCGACTGATTCCATGAAAGTGCAGAGGTCAGCAGCTGGGGGCTGTGACCACATCTCGCGCTCCCCGTGGAGGAGCCGAGGCCAGCGGCCGCCTGAGGGCACCTCGGGCAGCCACAGGACAGTGCAGCGGGGGCAGAGGTCACGAGCAAGGAGCAGAGGAAGAAGCTGAGTTCCGAAAGCCACGCAGGATCCGAAAATGCACAAAAGGGAGGGACGAGGAGCAGGGGGAAGAGGCAGAGCGGAGAGCGAGTTGGTGCCTCTCCTGAGCCGTGTGGGCGACCACACCAGCTGGGGCAGAGTCCTTCCTCTGGGCCCCGAACATGAAATTCGAGAAGATTCAGGCTGCCCTCGAGGCTTGCCTGGGGACGGAGGGAGGAGGCCACGGACAGCCCGGGGCGGACCTACGACCCTTCGCTTCAAACACGGCGCCTCATTGGATGGTGACCACGCCACAGAAACACACACGAAGTTTAAAGGGAGCTCTGAACTTGTTCACGTCAAGTGTGTTTAGTTTACTGTATATTAGTTATAGCTCAGGGAGACACACGCTAACAGCAGAGAGAAAGACAGAAGGCAGTTGGCCGCCTAGGGCTTGCCCTGTGCGTGTAAAATTTTATCGCGTTTACTCCTGCGCTCTCCTTAGCCTCATACACCCAGTGCACGCGGATGGGGTTGGCTGGAAATCCATCACGAGACCGACGGCCAGCACCGGGCGAAGGTCAGCATCCGTCCTGTGGGCATCAGCACGGCAGGGGAGCAAGGGAGCACAGGAGGCCCAGCCGGCCCGCCGTGGGGACGCGCGGTGTGCGACGGGGCCCCACGGCCAAGAGGCGGGAGGCTGGTGCCACGCACAGGGCGGCCGCGGCAGGGCCCAAGAGGACCCCACGGTCACTCAGTGAGACTGCCAGGGCCCGAGAGGACCCCACGGTCACTCGGCGAGACTGCCAGGGCCCGAGAGGACCCCACGGTCAGTGGGTGAGAGCGCCAGGGCCCGAGAGGACCCACGGTCACTCAGTGAGACCATCAGGGCCCGAGAGGATCCCACGGTCACTCGGCGAGACTGCCAGGGCCCGAGAGGACCCACGGTCACTCAGTGAGACCACCAGGGCCCGAGAGGACCCCACGGTCACTCGACTAGACTGCCAGGGCCCGAGGGGACCCCACGGTCACTCTGCGAGGTTTCCAGGGCCCAAGAGGACCCCACGGTCACTGGGCGAGAGCGCCAGGGCCCGAGAGGATCCCACAGTCACTCAGTAGAGCGCCAGGGCCCGAGAGGACCCCACGGTCACTGGGCGAGAGCGCCAGGGCCCGAGAGGACCCCACGGTCACTGGGCGAAAGCGCCAGGGCCCGAGAGGACCCCACGGTCACTCAGTGAGACCACCAGGGCCCGAGGGGACCCCACGGTCACTCAGTGAGACCACCAGGGCCCGAGAGGACCCCACGGTCACTGGGCGAGAGCGCCAGGGCCCAAGAGGACCCCACGGTCACTGGGCGAGACTGCCAGGGCCCGAGAGGACCCCACGGTCACTGGGCGAGAGCGCCAGGGCCCGAGAGGACCCCACGGTCACTGGGCAAGACTGCCAGGGCCCGAGAGGACCCCACGGTCACTGGGCGAGAGCGCCAGGGCCCGAGAGGACCCCACGGTCACTCGGCGAGACTGCCAGGGCCCGAGAGGACCCCACGGTCACTGGGCGAGAGCGCCAGGGCCCGAGAGGACCCCACGGTCACTCAGTGAGACCACCAGGGCCCGAGGGGACCCCACGGTCACTCAGTGAGACCACCAGGGCCCGAGGGGACCCCACGGTCACTCAGTGAGACCACCAGGGCCCGTGAGGACCCCACGGTCACTGGGCGAGAGCGCCAGGGCCCGAGGGGACCCCACGGTCACTCAGTGAGACCACCAGGGCCCGAGGGGACCCCACGGTCACTCAGTGAGACCACCAGGGCCCGAGGGGACCCCACGGTCACTGGGCGAGAGCGCCAGGGCCCAAGAGGACCCCATGGTCACTGGGCGAAACTGCCAGGGTCCAAGAGGACCCCATGGTCACTGGGCGAGAGCGCCAGGGCCCGAGGGGACCCCACGGTCACTCAGTGAGACCACCAGGGCCCGAGGGGACCCCACGGTCACTCAGTGAGACCACCAGGGCCCGTGAGGACCCCACGGTCACTGGGCGAGAGCGCCAGGGCCCGAGAGGAGCCCACGGTCACTGGGCAAGAGCGCCAGTGCCCGAGGGGACCCCACGGTCACTCAATGAGACCACCAGGGCCCGAGAGGACCCCACAGTCACTCAGTGAGACCACCAGGGCCCGAGAGGACCCCACGGTCACTCAGTGAGACCACCAGGGCCCTAGAGGACCCCACAGTCACTGGGCTCGCACAGCGGTGACCCTGCACGTTCAGAGACAGGAGTCAGAGGTTGCCTTTGGTGGACAAAGAGTTAAGGCGGCGGCCGCCCACACCGCCCAGGGTGCTGTCTGTGCTCCCCCCTCTGCTGGGAGCCGGGCTGTGCACTCTCACAGGTCACCTGCGGAACATCTGGCACTCATTTGGGGAACTGGGTCATTAAAGGAGCCGTAATTCATCTGACTGCTCTTGGCACTGCCGCGGGAGGTGGGGCTGTCCACACTGCAGGCCGACCTGTGGGTGGGTGATTCCGTGGTGCGGACAGCAAGGAGGTGGCACGCGCTGGGCCCAGCCCGGCCTGCTCATTCGCGAGAATCTGCAAGTGCACTCTCCCGTGCACCGCACGCAGCCCCCGGAGTCGGGACAGAGGCCCGCGCGCCGGGCTGACCACACGGCCCCCTCAAGCGCCGAGAGCCGCCCTGTGGACCTCCTCGCGCGCTGAGCCCGCCAGAGGCCCCCGGCATGGGTGTTAGACGGGGACCGCACCACGCGCCCGCGGGCCTTTCCCTGTTTCTGCCCGGGGCGGGAAGGCTGCGTTACCCGCAGGGCAGCAGGGGGCTGAGGCCCAGACGTGGCCTCACCTGCTTGCAGGGAGGCGCCCTTTTCCCACTTCTCTGATGATCAGGATGAAAACGAAGCCCGAGGGGACCCCGGATGGGGATGCCCAGCGCGGGGGAGGCGGCTCCCGGAGCGCAGCGATGAGGGCCCCCAGCACCAGGAGCGCCGCCCTCGCACTGTCGGAACAGCGGGGTGCGGGCAGTCCCCGGGCATCCGTGCGGGGGACCGGCCTGCCCCACACGGGGGGCGCGGGGCAAGGAGCGGGGCCTGCAGAGAACGGGAGCCAGAGCACCACCCCCGCGCGCTCCCGGTGCCCGCGACCCACAGCTGGCGGCACCCGGTCACCGGGCGCTCCTCAAGGCACCCCGGCTGCCTCGGAGCTGCGGGACGTCACGCGTTCTGGCCGGATGGGGTGATCTGCGACACTTCCACGTGTGGGCCCTACCTCTTTGTGACACTTCCACATGTGGGCCCGCCTCTCTGCGACACTTCCACGTGTGGGCCCGTCTCTTTGCAACACTTCCACGTGTGGGCCCGCCTCTCTGCGACACTTCCACACGTGGGCCCGTCTCTCTGCGACACTTCCACGCGTGGGCCCGCCTCTCTGCGACACTTCCACGCGTGGGCCTGTCTCTCTGCGACACTTCCACGTGTGGGCCCGTCTCTTTGCGACACTTCCACGCGTGGGCCCGTCTCTCTGCGACACTTCCACGCGTGGGCCCGCCTCTCTGCGACACTTCCACGCGTGGGCCCGTCTCTCTGCGACACTTCCACGTGTGGGTCCATCTCTTTGTGACACTTCCACGTGTGGACCCGTCTCTTTGTGACACTTCCACGTGTGGGCCCGTCTCTTTGCAACACTTCCACGTGTGGGCCCGGCTCTTTGCGACACTTCCACGTGTGGGCCCGTCTCTTTGCGACACTTCCACGTGTGGGCCCGGCTCTTTGCGACACTTCCACGTGTGGGCCCGTCTCTTTGCAACACTTCCACGTGTGGGCCCGTCTCTTTGCTACACTTCCACGTGTGGGTCCGTCTCTTTGTGACACTTCCACGTGTGGGCCCGTCTCTTTGCGACACTTCCACGTGTGGGTCCATCTCTTTGTGACACTTCCACGTGTGGGTCCGTCTCTTTGTGACACTTCCACGTGTGGGTCCGTCTCTTTGCAACACTTCCACGTGTGGGTCCGTCTCTTTGTGACACTTCCACGTGTGGGCCCGTCTCTTTGCGACACTTCCACGTGTGGGTCCATCTCTTTGTGACACTTCCACGTGTGGGCCCGTCTCTTTGCGACACTTCCACGTGTGGGTCCGTCTCTTTGTGACACTTCCACGTGTGGGCCCGTCTCTTTGCGACACTTCCACGTGTGGGTCCATCTCTTTGTGACATTTCCACGTGTGGGTCCATCTCTTTGTGACACTTCCACGTGTGGACCCGTCTCTTTGTGACACTTCCACGTGTGGGCCCGTCTCTTTGCAACACTTCCACGTGTGGGTCCGTCTCTTTGTGACACTTCCACCTTTGGCCCCGCCTCTTTGCGACACTTCCACATGTGGGCCCTACCTCTTTGCGACACTTCCATGTTTGGCCCTGCCTCTCTGCGACACTTCCACGTGTGGGCCCGGCTCTTTGCGGCACACCCACGTCTCAGCAGCGCGTCCTGTGTCTCGCTCGGGGTGAGCCGGGCTCCACCTGCGGGGAAGGAGATCCGCCCATGTCCGCCCGGAGTGCCTTCCCCGGCTCTGGGCCGGATAGGGCGCCTTGTTTGGGGACAGCCCCAGCCAGGGGCACCCTGGACTCGGTGCGGTTAGCTGACACCAGGGGCACGGGGGCGGATGGCAGCCGTGGGCCGTGACCCCCACGACAGAGGCCGGGGCGCCGCGTTCCCCGATGTTGAAATCCGGAGAGAGCCAGAACCCAAAGTCTACCGCCCTGGACGTCATCGCCTGCAGGGTTAAAATCCCACATGTGAGATGCTGGAACCCAGACTCCCCACGTCCTCAATTCTCATTAAGAAAAAAAAGTTACCAGAAAAAGGCACAGGGGGCCCGGTTCTGGGGAGGAGAGGGACAGGCCAGCCGAGGGGCCATGGCGGGAGAGTCCTGAGCTGTGGTCAGAAGGTGCCCCGCGCTGCCCGCGCTGCTGGCCTGCCCTGGGCGCAGGCGGAGGGGCACAGCTACACGCAGCACCGGGACGCGAGCGCCCGTGCCGGCGGCCGTCCAGCCTCGGGAGAGGAAGGGCCTGACCGGTCCGTGCCCTGCGGGAGCTCAGCCAGCCAAGCTGTGACAGCTCCCGGCTGAGCGCCCGTGCCGGCCCCGCTCATTCCTGAAACTGCGATTCGTGTCGGATCGTCGTCTTGGTGTTTCCTGGCGCCTCTTCTCCAGCTCAGGAGATGTGACGTGTATGCCGTTTCCTGTAGGAGATGTGATGTGTGTGCCGTTTCCTGTAGGAGATGCACTATGTGTGCCGTTTCCTGTAGGAGATGTGCTGTGTATTTTCCTGTAGATGTGCTGTGTGTGCCATTTCCTGTAGGAGATGAGCTGTGTATGCCGTTTCCTGTAGGAGATGCGACGTGTATGCATTTCCTGTAGGAGATGCACTATGTGTGCCGTTTCCTGTAGGAGATGTGATGTGTATGCCATTTCCTGTAGGAGATGTGACGTGTATGCCATTTCCTGTAGGAGATGCGACGTGTATGCCGTTTCCTGTAGGATGTGATGTGTATGCTGTTTCCTGTAGGAGATGTGACGTGTATGCCGTTTCCTGTAGGAGATGTGACGTGTATGCCGTTTCCTGTAGGAGATGTGCTGTGTGTGCCGTTTCCTGTAGGAGATGTGCTGTGTGCCGTTTCCTGTAGGAGATGCGATGTGTGTGCCGTTTCCTGTAGGAGATGAGATGTGTGTGCCGTTTCCTGTAGGAGATGAGATGTGTGCCGTTTCCTGTAGGAGATGTGATGTGTGTGCCGTTTCCTGTAGGAGATGTGATGTGTGTGCCGTTTCCTGTAGGAGATGAGATGTGTGTGCCGTTTCCTGTAGGAGATGTGATGTGTGTGCCGTTTCCTGTAGGAGATGTGACGTGTGTGCCGTTTCCTGTAGGAGATGTGCTGTGTGTGCCGTTTCCTGTAGGAGATGTGATGTGTGTGCCGTTTCCTGTAGGAGATGAGATGTGTGTGCCATTTCCTGTAGGAGATGTGCTGTGTGTGCCGTTTCCTGTAGGAGATGTGCTGTGTGTGCCATTTCCTGTAGGAGATGTGACGTGTGTGCCGTTTCCTGTAGGAGATGAGATGTGTGTGCCGTTTCCTGTAGGGGATGAGATGTGTGTGCCGTTTCCTGTAGGAGATGTGATGTGTGCCGTTTCCTGTAGGAGATGAGACGTGTGTGCCGTTTCCTGTAGGAGATGCGATGTGTGTGCCCTTTCCTGTAGGAGATGTGATGTGTGCCGTTTCCTGTAGGAGATGAGATGTGTGTGCCGTTTCCTGTAGGAGATGAGATGTGTGTGCCATTTCCTGTAGGAGATGTGATGTGTGCCGTTTCCTGTAGGAGATGTGACGTGTGTGCCGTTTCCTGTAGGAGATGTGCTGTGTGTGCCATTTCCTGTAGGAGATGTGCTGTGTGTGCCGTTTCCTGTAGGAGATGAGATGTGTATGCCGTTTCCTGTAGGAGATGTGATGTGTGCCGTTTCCTGTAGGAGATGTGACGTGTGTGCCGTTTCCTGTAGGAGATGCGATGTGTGTGCCGTTTCCTGTAGGAGATGTGACGTGTATGCCATTTCCTGTAGGAGATGCGATGTGTGTGCCGTTTCCTGTAGGAGATGTGCTGTGTATGTCGTTTCCTGTAGGAGATGTGCTGTGTGTGCCGTTTCCTGTAGGAGATGTGCTGTGTGTGCCGTTTCCTGTAGGAGATGAGATGTGTATGCCGTTTCCTGTAGGAGATGAGATGT
This sequence comes from Oryctolagus cuniculus, assembly GCF_051225735.1. Classification (NCBI taxonomy): domain Eukaryota; kingdom Metazoa; phylum Chordata; class Mammalia; order Lagomorpha; family Leporidae; genus Oryctolagus; species Oryctolagus cuniculus. The sequence goes on along the minus strand of NC_142871.1, from coordinate 1,166,492 downwards.
GTGTGCTGTTTCCTGTAGGAGATGTGATGTGTGTGCCGTTTCCTGTGGGAAATGTGATGTGTGTGCCGTTTCCTGTAGGAGATGAGATGTGTATGCCGTTTCCTGTAGGAGATGTGATGTGTATGTCGTTTCCTGTAGGAGATGTGCTGTGTGTGCCGTTTCCTGTAGGAGATGAGATGTGTATGCCGTTTCCTGTAGGAGATGAGATGTGTGTGCCGTTTCCTGTAGGAGATGTGATGTGTGTGCCGTTTCCTGTAGGAGATGAGATGTGTGTGCCGTTTCCTGTAGGAGATGTGCTGTGTGTGCCGTTTCCTGTAGGAGATGTGCTGTGTGTGCCGTTTCCTGTAGGAGATGAGATGTGTGTGCCGTTTCCTGTAGGAGATGTGCTGTGTATGTCGTTTCCTGTAGGAGATGTGCTGTGTGTGCCGTTTCCTGTAGGAGATGAGATGTGTGTGCCGTTTCCTGTAGGAGATGCGATGTGTATGCCGTTTCCTGTAGATGTGCTGTGTGTGCCGTTTCCTGTAGGAGATGAGATGTGTGTGCCGTTTCCTGTAGGAAATGTGCTATTTTTGCCGTTTCCTGTAGGAGATGTGCTATTTTTGCCGTTTCCAATCCTGGATTCCTGAGTTTTTGGACTCCTGGAGCTCTGATCCATGTTGGCGGGAAGGGACTGCAGCTGCACGGGCACAGCGCTGGCTTTGTGAGCTTGGGTGGAAACGCTGGGCGTCGAGGGATGCACAGGTGTCCTCTTCACACATCTGGGCTGTGCGAGAGATCTCTCCAGACCGCGGTCCGTGGCCCCTGCTGGCTTTGCCCGGTCTCCTCAGGACGCGGATTCTCCAACGCCGTGCTCCCGGGACCACACTGACAGTGGAGTGCCCTCGGCCACCAGCTTTGCCGACGCCAACTTAGACCTCTGGCTTTTTGACCTGTGTTGACCTGTGTCTTTGTAAATGTGGCTGCTCTGCCACAGGTGCTGTGCCCGCGCTGCTGCCATCCCCACAGCTGTGTGGTTATGCCTGCAGGCAGTGGTCATGTCCGCTTCCCGTCTGTTCTCTAAGTGGCCTCTCACGTGTTCTGGTGCCTTTCCATATGTTTCTCAAGTCAACTCACTTTTTTTTATTTTTATTTTTTATTTTTTGACAGGCAGAGTGGACAGTGAGAGAGAGAGACAGAGAGAAAGGTCTTCCTTTGCCGTTGGTTCACCCTCAAATGGCCACTACAGCCGGCGCACCGTGCTGATCCGAAGGCAGGAGCCAGGTGCTTCTCCTGGTCTCCCATGCGGGTGCAGGGCCCAAGCACTTGGGCCATCCTCCACTGCACTCCCTGGCCACAGCAGAGAGCTGGCCTGGAAGAGGGGCAACCGGGACAGAATCCGGTGCCCCGACCGGGACTAGAACCCGGTGTGCCGGTGCCACAAGGTGGAGGATTAGCCTAGTGAGCCGCAGCGCCGGCAAATCAACTCACTTTTAACAAGGTAAATATGACTTCTGTCTATATTTCTACGTTTTGTTCTAGAGTGGATCTGTGGGGTTTTGCTCATCTGGGGCTGTAAAGTTCAAGGACTGGATCGGCCAGGACCCGGTGCTGGGTGCTACGGTGTCCAGGATTGTTTGGAGAGTTCTGACCCACTTGGAGCTGCCTGCGCTCGCCCCAGTGTGGCATCGCCAGGGTCTGAAGAGGGCAATGCCAGGGTTTCAACGTCGGATGTGATTTAGGGGTGGGGAAGAGAGAAGCTTCCAGAAGCACGCTCAGGCACAAGTCAGTGAGAGACCAGCAGGAAAGGCCGCGCTAGGAACGCCTACCTCGTGGTGTCCACTCACAGGAGCCCCGCGCCGAGAGCTCTGTGAGGTGAAGATGCACATCAGGGTGCCCCTGGACACGTGCAAAGGCCGACAGCCACGCTGCACCTGAGGGCTCTGTGAAGGGATGGACTGGTGTCAGGATGGCCCCAGGACACGTGTGACGTCCAGCAGCCACGCTGCCCTGAGGGCTCTGTGAGGGGACGGACTGGCGTCAGGGTGGCCCCAGGACACGTGCGATGTCCAGCAGCCACGCTGCCCTGAGGGCTCTGTGAGGGGACAGACTGGTGTCAGGGTGGCCCCAGGACATGGCCAGATCTGTGGTGAACAGGTGAAGCTGCCTGCTGTGAGGCCAGCATCCCACATGGGCGCCGGTTCCTGTCCTGGCTGCTCCACTTCTGACCCAGCTCCCTGCTGTGGCCTGGGAAAGCAGCAGAAGGTGGCCCAGGGCTTGGGCCCTGCACCTACACGAGAGACCAGGAGAAGCTCCTGGCTCCTGGCTTCCGCCTGGCCCAGTGCTGGCCATTGAGGCTGTCGGTAGTGAACCAGCGGATGCTCCTGTCTCTGTCTCTCCCCTCCCCTGCCCTCCCTCCCTCTTTTGTAGCTCTGCCTTTCAAGTAAATAAATCGATCTCTTTTAAAAAAAAACTTTTTTAATAAAAAGAATGACCCCAAAACACGCTGCACCAGTGGGCCTGTTACTCCACGTAGGCCGGGGCTGATGGATTCTGAAATCGTGTTGCCTGGAAAAGAATTGCCGGGAATATAAAGGCTAGTTTTGGTCATTAACATTTTCTTAGCCAGTTTAGAAGAAAACAGAATCAAATAGATACTTAGGGGCATTTCTGTGCCAGGAAAATAGAATTTGCTTTCATATATTTTGCAAAACAAACAAAATTCCTTTACAGTCCAAACCCACAATTTTATAATCATTCAATGACCTAACATCAAAAGAAAAATTGGAAACATAAGCATAAAACCAAAACCCAAAACACCCTTTCTGTTTGTCTGTTTTTAGGGCCGGGGTTGATTGTGGGTCCCGGGATCGGGAGCGCCTCCATTAATCTCAGCTGTGGGTTCTGCCGTCCCCGCGGTCAGTTTGTTTAGCTTATTAAAAATTGAAAGAGCACGAGTATGGACGGTTCCTTAGGGAAAGGACGTCCAGCCCTGAGGTAGATAAACTATCGCAACAGAAAAGCTTCCAGGAAGTAGAAATGCACTGTGGGAAAATGCGGTTGATGAGCAGACGTGGCACAGATGGGACGACGCACGCTGGGGACGGTGCAGCCGCGTCCAGAGCAGCAGAGGAGCCTGGGAGGCCGCTCCGCTCCTCACCGAGCCCCGGTGGGCAGCCGGCAAGCTTCCTGCGTGTGGGCGTGCGTCAGAATGCGTTGGCTTCTCTGAATTTTGAGCAAGTAATTTAAATACAAAATACACTGTATCCCATTGTTGAAAGGACAGACTCCAGTGAAACATGTACATTGCTGTATGTGTTCAGACTTTTCAAGGCCTCCATTTTAAAAGTAAGTAAATGAACCAAGGAATGCATTACTGCAGCAGAAAAATTTAGTGAGTTGATGCAGGGAGCTGTGTTTATTAAAATTTACCTTTTAGAAATTAAGATGAGGGGAGTCAGTGCTGTGGTGTAACGGGTAGAGCCGCCACCTGCCGTGCCGGCATCCCATATGGGCGCTGGTTCAAGTACTAGCTGCTCCTCTTCCGATCCAGCTCTCTGCTGTGGCCTGGGAAAGCAGTGGAAGATGGCCCAGGTCCTTGGGCTCCTGCACCCACAGGGGTGACCTGGAGGAAGCTCCTGGCTCCTGGCTTTGGATTGGTGCAGCTCTGGTCGGTGTGGCCAATTGAGGAGTGAACCAGCGGATGAAAGAACTCTCTCTCTCTCTCTCTGCCTCTGCTTTTCTCTCTGTGTAGCTTTGACTTTCAAATAAGTAAATAAATCTTTAAATAAATAGAGATGAAGATGAGATATTTTAATAGTTTATGAACAACATGATGACAAACTCGCTACGTGCCGACTGCACCGTGTGATGGAGAAGAAGCGCCGTCCTCAGCCCAGGCCGCCTTCGAGGCGGGGGTGGCACTGCCTCGCATCCCTGCAGATGGCGCCGCGTCCTGGTCCCCTGCCGATACCCGCGCCGATGGGACGTCTTGGTTGAGATGTAACCAGAACGTCCAGCGTCTCTTACAAATGCAGGCAGAAGAGAGATGATTTAAAATGCGGGAGTGAGTCCAGTGTGGCGCCTGTTGTCAGATGACTGCCCCGGCCCCGCAGGGGCAGTGTCCCCGGGGCCTGGGCGCCTTCTCCCCGTGAGCGCCCACTGCTCCATCGCGCCTGCACCAGGGCCTGCGGCCTCTGCTTCGCTTCCTAACGTCACTCACTGGTCACTCGTGTTTTTGTCAGCATTTTTTCTTGTTTATTTGAAAGGCAGAGTGACAGAGAGAGACAGAGACAGACAGAAGTCTTCCGTGTGCTGTTTCTCCCCACAGATGCCTGCCGCAGCCAGGCAGGGTAAGCCGAAGCCAGGAGCCAGGCGCTCCGTCCCAGTGTCCCCCGTGGGAGGCAGAGACGGTATCGGCGCCCGCATCTGTGGCCTCGGGGGCACATGAGCAGGGAGCTGGCTCCCAGAGCCCTTTCCCAGGGCAGCACAGGCGTCCACGGGACCCACCTGCTCTGCCTCGGTCGTCTGAGTCCCGCAGAGTTGCCGTGTGTTGGCACTTGGCATCACGCAGGGTCGGTGTGTATTTGCGCCTTGTCAGGAGCCCTTCAAGCCGGAGCAGCGCTCCAGCGCCGAGGCAGCGCGTCAGAGCCGGGGTTTTCTCGCGGGGCTCCGACTCGCTCACAGGCAGCGTCGGCTGTCAGCCTGGAGAACCCCGACCCCTTCCTCGTTCCTGAGCAAACGTCTGTCCTGGTCGCCGCTCGGGGCCTGGGTGTGGACCGTGCTCTGGGGTCACCCAGCGCCCCCGGAGAAGGCAGCACCGGCGTGCCTGGTAACACCAACACCCGCCCGGCGCAGGGCCTCACAACATGCCTGGTGCCCACTCCGCAGCTGGGGCCTGTGCCGCTGCCCGGGGACAAAGCAAACTTCAGGACACGCGCGTGCACGAGGTGGGATTGGGTGCGACGGGGGTCGCACCGGCTTAGCAAACACCGCGAGTCACGTGGGGCCGGCAGGGTAATGCAGAGCCTTGCCGAGCAGTCGGTGCCGCCCACCTCCCTCGCGGGCGCCTGCAGACCTCCCTCCACCAGGCAGGCGCCCTGGTTGTCCCGGGATCAGCCGGCAGGCGCACGGCAGCACCAGCGCCTTGGATACCCGAGCAGCACGTTTGTGAAGAAGGGATTTTCCTCTGCCGCGCTGGGGTGCTGGGCCGCCACTTCTGTCAGAGAGGAAGCACATGGACTCAGTCGGAGGTCATGTGAGCGTGGCTGTGCACCCAGGGCCTTCTAGAAAGCTCAGAGATGCACACCCACACATCACCTGCCCTCAGAGCAGTGCTGCTCCGTGGGCCGGGGGTGGGAAGTCAGGTGCTCCCCGTGAGGCTGCCGGGGCTCTCTGTGCAGGTCACAGCCTGGTGGCCACAGGACACTCACGGCCCTGGAGGCCAGGACTGAAGGTGCTGGGGTCCAGGTCCCTCATGGCTTTCTGGTGCCTCCTGACCCCCTGGGGTGCTCTCTGGCCGGAGCATCCAGCACCCATCCCGGCCTTTGCACTCACCACGCCTTTTCCTGGGCACCACAGCCAGGTCCACACTCCCCTCGGCGTGGACCCTGGCCATGTTGGAATGGGGCCCATGCTGGTGAGCCCACCCGTACCCGCCAGGACAGAGACATTTGGTTCCTTCTCGAAGCCAGGTGTTCAGCTGTGAGTGGAAAATGGCTAAGAACCAGCTGGCATAACCGCTCGCAGACGTGTGCAGTCACGGGTGGCTGGCCACCGTAACGCCCAGGTCACACACCACAAGGGGCGTGCACCTGGGGTGGCTGACTTAGCAAAACTCGAACAGAGGGAGGTCGAGGACGTAGGCAGGTCTGGGAAGATTGTAACCCCCCGTACCAGCAGTGAGGACCCGGGCTCGCGGTACCCGGCCCGGTGAGCCCGCCTGCCCGGCACCGCCCGCCAAGGCCCTTAGCAAAGGCTCCCTGCTGCTGCACGGCCCGAGTCCGAGGTCGTCCTCTGGGTGCACGGCGAGGGTATTTCCCACGCCCCCTCCTCATATCCAGATGAGGTCAGGTTCTGAGGGCCCGGGGTCGGGACGCCGGGGCAGAGGCTTCCGGGGCCACCGTTCAGCCGTCACAGGTCTTGCTGCTGCACAGGCGGCTTTGATCTCGAGGAGCCCGCGTGGCCCCCAGAGCGCAGTGGGGGGCTGTCACGCGCGCCTTCCTCATCTGCCTCTGGAGCCAAACACCTCGGGCTGTGCAGCCCCGGACGGCGGAACGCGGCCCTCCTGGTTCTGCAGGCTCCAGGTCCCCCCGGAGACCTCACCTGGCGGAGCTCGGGCACAGCGCCATGATGGCGGCTCCGCCCCCAGGCCCCCACCCCCGGTGCCCTGGAGGGCCCCCCAACACCCTCATCCTGAGGGGACACCCACACTCAGACCTACAGGACAAACACCCGTTACGTTCCAGGCATGCTATCAGCCATCACTTCCCTAGTCAATCTAAAGCTGGGCCTTCGGTGGGTGGGTGGACGGCCTGGGTAGCCAGCTGCCTGCCCAACGAGCCCCGTCTCTGGCCTGCCTCTGTGGTCAGCCTGTGGTCCACAGCGGGGAGCCAGGTGACAGCGGGCACAGGAGCGGGCGACAGCAAGCCGGCCTTGGTCTCGAGGGGGACACCTGGGAAAGGCCGGCATGTCAGCGGCCAGGCCTGGGCCACCACGGACGGGGTGAGCGATGAGAAACCGGCCTGGACCGGCACTGGGAGCACCCAAGAACCCGTGTCTCCATCCCGGACACCTCCCTCACCCTCACTACAGGAGCCTGGACACTGCCTCTCGAGGGAGCACTCGCTTTCCACTGTCCCCAGCCCCCACCCAGGACACGGCCCCGGCTGTGAGCGCGTCCACTGAGGCTGATCCGTCAGCACCCTGGACACACAGCCCGCCTCACCGCCCATCCTCCTGTGTGTCAGTGTTGGTGCAGTGGAGGGCCCCCCCTCGCCCCTGCTCACAGCCCTCACAGGGAGGGGAGGGGGCCCCACCTCGCCCCTGCTCACTGCCCTCACAGGGAGGGGAGGGGCCCCCCTCGCCCCTGCTCACTGCCCTCACAGGGAGAGGAGGGGCCCCCACCTCGCCCCTGCTCACTGCCCTCACAGGGAGGGGAGGGGTCCCCACCTCGCCCCTGCTCACTGCCCTCACAGGGAGGGGAGGGGCCCCACCTCGTCCCTGCTCACTGCCCCTGTGGGGAGGCCTCCACCCTGTCACCAGTTGCTGCCATTTGGCTCCTAGCCACCCCAACCCTAGGTCTGTCTCATTCTGTCCCGCCTCTTCCTTTGCCCCCAGTCAGCCCCCCCTCCCTGATCCTCCGCCCCTGAGATCACACCGGTGTTTCTTCACCCAGATGAGGGTCGTGCCCTGGCTCCCTAGGGCCGTGTGGGTCCAGCTGGGCCAGCCCTGCCCGACTTCGGCTGAACTTTGTTCTCTGTGACTAACTCAGAGCAGTGGCGACGGCTGCATTGGGGGGGGGGGGTGACGTGTGCAGTAAATCGGGCAGAGCTCTTGGGGAAGTCCAGTCCGGGGAAGCGTAGTCTGGCCAAGCTGTGGTCCCCCCAGGGCCCCTCCCCTGCCGTGAGCACCAGGCCAGGGAGCAGGGGCTGGGGTGCCCCTCCCTGCGCCCGTCCTGCACGCCGAGTGTCTCGGAGATGAAAACAGGGCACGAGCTCTGGGGAGCACCAGTGGTGACTTCGGGCCCCTTGGTGAGATGGTGGCCTGGCAATGGGCGGGCTCGTCTGTCCCCCGGGTGATGTCCACCACTTTTGATCCCCTGTGATTCTCCGAGACACCTCCGTGACCTTGGCCTTGGTGCCGTGACCTTCATCTAGGAGCGAACAAAGCAGCCTGAGCCGTTAACAGATTGGGGGCGGGGACGTCCATCCGCCCACCGGCCAGCAGCTGAGCCCTGGTGCAGTGACACTGAAGGACCCCTGCAGAGTACCTGATTCAAACACTCTGCCCCACGATGCCCAAGCTTCCGGGCGTCTTGGGCTGAACAAAGCAGATGCCCGGGGCCTATCTGGAATCGGGGCAGCCCGCCCCCACCCCAGCTGCTCCCCTGCAGTGGCAGGGCCCGGGACACCCAGCCGGCTGAGGCCTCTCCGGCATCCTGTGCACACAGTCCTATCTGCAGCCGGGTCCTCCCCGGGTCTCCCGCAGGGCACCCACGGAAGGAGCCGCAAACTTCGCGGCACTGGACGCATTTTCTGAAGCTCCTGTGCCTTCCCCAGTGCCGAGGCCCCTTGCAGGGCGGCTGGGTGGGCTGTGCACACGCACACCGCGGAGCCGGGGCTCAGTGCATGGCTCAGATGGCAGCGTCTCCCAGTGCCTTGTGAACAATGCAGGGTGTGCAGCCCGTTCTCCTTTGTGCAGCATTGAAAAATCAATCGTCGGAGTCAGGCTCACTTTAACGTGAACCAGCTGTCCGTCCAAACAGCCGGCTTCCATTTTTTATATTTCAATACGCCCTGAAATCATCGTAAATACTTCCACTCAAGCTTTTCTCCACATGCATAATATAATTAATGACCCTTGTCTCGCTTTGTTCCTTGGTGATCACAAATTGCATTACATTCAAATTTAACTTAGTGGAAAAGGATGTTAATTTTTGCAAATCCCATTTGTGCAGAATGGAAACACTTGTGTGATATTATTTCAAGATTTCACGATCACCGGCAAGGCGTTTTGTAGCTAAAGAGCGACGTGGCCGAGACACCCCCACAGCTCTCCACGTGGCCAAGACACCCCCACAGCTCTCCACATGGCCGAGACACCCCCACAGCTCTCCACGTGGCCGAGACACCCCCACAGCTCTCCATGTGGCTGAGACACCCCCACAGCTCTCCATGTGGCCAAGACACCCCCACAGCTTCTCCACGTGGCCGAGACACCCCCACAGCTCTCCACGTGGCCAAGACACCCCCACAGCTTCTCCATGCCAGGACTCAGGAGCCTGTGATGAGGAGGAGGGGGAGGAAACCTGGCCTCTCCCCTCCCTCCCCCTCCCCTGCCTTTCCCCCTCCCTCTCCCCTCCCCCCTCCTCCTCATCTCTTTCCCTCCCCCCTCTCCTCCTCCCCTCCCTCCTCCCCTCCCCCTCCTCCCCACCCCCTCCCTCCCACCTCCCGCTCCTCCTCCCCATCTCTCTTCCTCTCCCTCTCCCCTCCCCTCCCCCTCCCCCTCCTCCCCATCTCTCTCCCCTCCCCCTCCCCCTCCCCTCCCCCTCCCTCAGCACGGCAGCACACACATCTGTTGATTAGGATCTGTCAGGTTAGCAGCTCTGTCTTCCAGGTGGATAAGCCCCGGGCCAGGGCTGCTGGGGTCCCCTGCAGGGGGCGCAGTTTTTAAACTTCAGGAAGAACGCTGTGTGCCTACGTGAGTTCAGCGCGCACCGCCCGCTCTCCAGGGCCCCGGGTGCCTACACCCCGCATCTGTGACTCAGGGAGCATGGGGGCCCCTCCTGGAGGGCAGAGCCGGCTGCCAGGGTTTGGACCTCACCTTAGACCCCTCTCTGGGAGAATGCTGTGTTGACAATGACAGAAGTCACACACTTTGAGAACACGTCTGTGGCCCAGGAGCCTCCACTGGGCTTTCTCCAAAGACAGGGTGCCGTGTAGATGCAGTGGGGTCTCCAGTCTTCCTCAGGGGTTCCCTGAGGCCCCCGCAGTGCCGGGGTCTCCATGTAACTGCAGGTCTGTGGGCGCCGTCACAGCCCCCTCTAGACTGGCGATCAGACAAATGTGGTGTCCACGGCTGGGCCAAGCGGATGCCTGGAATCCCCATTCGCACGCCAGCGCCCAGCATGGACTTAGATGGGCGGGTCTCCACGAGGGGTGGCCCGCGTCAGGCCATTACACAGGGCACACGGCCTGGGGCGGCGCGGGTGGCAGGGCTGGCCGAGGGGGCATCACCTTGTGGGTGCCAGCAAGAACGTCTGGAATTTCTCCCTGAATCCTCACCACCACACTCACAGGGACCTGGGCTTCGACACCGATGCATCACCGACTGAGCTGGGCGGCTGCGGTCCCGGTGCCCAGGGCTGCAGCACCCAGAGGCCGGCACAGGGCGGCTGTGTGTGGCAGGGGTGGGACTGCTCCAGGGTCTGTAACAGGGTGTTCTCCCCACTCCCTGCTGAGGTGGCCGCTCGCTCTCGCAGACAGGAAGCAGAGGCGTCCTGCTCCGGGTGGCCGGGCCCCGTGATCCCCCCGGGAGGGCAGGTCCTCTACCACCACGGTTGCCCGACACCACGGCCCCTGCCCCTCATGGACGCTGTGCCCCTTCCCCCCCAGCCCCTGGATGAGTGAGGAGGACAGAACGCACAGGCGGCAAGGACAGCGTGGGCCTTTGGTGCCAGCCTGGGAGAAGGCGGACGCATCCGCTGGCTTTGGAAGGCCCCTGGCTCCTCTCCTGGTGGACACTGCCCTGCCCAAAGAGCACCATGCTTCTCCCTGCTGGCTCCCTCAGTGCGAACAGGGAGCAGAGTGGCCCCAGCTGCCCGGCCTGCGTGGGGATGCTGGAAGCCACCGGCCAGGGGCCCCAGGCCAGAGCCGCCGTGACGGCTGTGCAGTGAGGCAAGCCAGCTCGGGGTCCTCGTGGAGCCTCAGCGACAGCCCGGTGATGGAGCAGTGGTCACAGGTCAGCCTGCCCTGGGCACGCCCTCACCTCCAGCACAGACGACCGGCACTGGCCAGGAGAGGGGCTGACCCTTGGGGAGCGGCCGACATCGCCGTGATGTCATGATTTCAGAGCTGGGCCTGGGACCTCCGCCCCCCACCCCCAGCTGCAGCTCGTGGAGTTGACGGGCAGCATCTTCTGGCCACGCTCAGAAATGGAGACGGCTGGACAGTGAGCAGCAGCTCTGTGCACGCGAGAAAAAGGCGGCGGCGTGGGCTTGGCCCCTGGCGTTGGATCGTCCAGGGCCACTTGCTTGGGGCAGGGCCCCAGGCTCCCCCCAGCTCAGTCCTCATGGGCAGGGTCCCAGGCTCCTCCCCCTCAGTCCTCATGGGCAGGGTCCCAGGATCCCCCCCCCCCTCAGTCCTCATGGGCGGGGCCCCAGGCTCCTCCCCCCCAGCTCAGTCCTCATGGGCGGGGTCCCAGGCTCCTCCCCCTCAGTCCTCATGGGCAGGGTCCCAGGCTCCTCCCCCTCAGTCCTCATGGGTGGGGTCCCAGGCTCCTCCCCCTCAGTCCTCATGGGCGGGGTCCCAGGCTCCTCCCACTCAGTCCTCATGGGCAGGGTCCCAGGATCCCCTCGCTCAGTCCTCATGGGCGGGGTCCCAGGCTCCTCCCACTCAGTCCTCATGGGCGGGATCCCAGGCTCCCCCCACTCAGTCCTCATGCAGCCTCAACACAGCCACCAGGCTGGGGTCCGGCTGCTCTGCACCTGGGACATGGAGAGCACAAGAAGGTGATCAAGTTTTTTCAATGAACAAAGCCAGAAGGAGGATGGTCACATGCAGCTATGTGTGCAACACGGACACAGGGTATCACAGCGTGTGGACACAGGGCACACGCACTGGTACACACACAAACATGGGGACACATGGGCAGGTATACACAGTGTGGACATGGGACACACGCACTGCACACAGTGTGAACACAGGACACACGCACAGGTGCACACAGTGTGAGTATGGCACACACACACACACAAACATGGGGACACACTCAGGTGCACCCAGTGTGAACATGGGACACACACAGGTGCACACAGTGAACCCAGGACACATGCACAGTGTGTAAAACTTTGTCTTTCAAATAAATGAAATAAATCTTAAGAAACAAAACCCTGCATTGGTGAGTAGTGTGCAGGGGACAAATCCGCGGGCTCGCGCCTGCCGAGGACTGACGAGGGGTCTTGACCTGCTGAAGGCCAGGGTGAAGCGAGCAGTGTTTGTTCGCGACACTTGAAACAGTGGTCAAACCTGATCTGTGCCTTTCTCATTTCCACAAGGTAGGTATGACAGAGAAAGGGAAATATGTAAACACAGATACACACGTGACACACGTGCACACACACATGTTAACACCGTTCATGAGAAGTGGAATTAAAAGAAGCCGATTTGCGTGCAAAGCTCTCTGGAGTTGGCGCCTCCGCCGGCCCCCCTGCAGCTGCGCAGGGGGGACCCGACCGAAAGTGCGGCTCTTAGCTCCATTTCCCGACCCCTGTCGGGCCTCGCCGGGCCTGTGCCGGTGTGGCTGCTCCGTGCCGGGCAGGGTGCCCAGGGCTCCGGAGGGGGCGCCTGGAGCTCCACTCCACTGCACGAGTGTGGACTCAGCCACCGTGAGCGACGAATGTGACTTGGAAAATGGGTTCATCCAGGTCAGCGTCTTCATTTGTGTTAGCCTCAACTTTTTCAAACTGAATTTTTATTGTCTTTTGTCAAACTGTTGAAAATGGAAATTAAATGCAAGTATTCATTAGAGACAGAGCGATCTCCCACCCACTGTTTCACCCCCCAAATGCCCACAGCAGCCAGGGCTGGGCCAGGCGCTCCATCCAGGTCTCCCCAGTGGGAGGCAGGGACCCAAGCGTGCTCTCTCTCTCTCTCTCTCTCTCTCTCTCTCAAATTTTATTTATTTATTTGAAAGTCAGAGTTACAGAGAGGCAGAGGTAGAGAGTAAGGGGGAGAGAGAGAGAGAGAGAGAGAGAGTCTTCCATCCACTGGTTCACTCCATAAATGGCCGCAATGACCTACCAGAGGTGAGCTGGGGTCCAGGAGCCTTTTCCAGGTCTCCCACGCAGGTGCAGGGCCCAAGCACCGGGGCCATCTTCCACTGCTTTCCCAGGCCATAACAGAGAGCTGGATCGGAAGTGGAGCAGCCGGGACTCGAAGTGGCGCCCATATGGGATGCCGGCACTGCAGGTGGCAGCTTTGCCCACTGTGTCACAGCACCCGCCCTGGGGACCCGAGCGCTTGCCCCATCACCTGCTGCCTCCCAGGTGAGCATCTGCAGGAAGCTGGAACTGGGCGTGGGGCAGGAGCACAGGCGCCCCAAGCACCGCCGTAGCCACTGGGCCGCCAGCGTCCCTGCAAGTCCTCGTGTGTGCTTGGCTGCCTGGCACAGCCGCTCTGGGCCGCCCACGGCGCGCCTCCTGGGGTGCTTGCAGGCCAGGAGCTTTGCGTGCCGCCTGTGCGTCCCTGGGCCTGCAGAGGAGGTCGCTCCGGAGCAGCTCTGGCTCCCACGCCCCTGCAGAAGGGGACGGCTGGGGTCCCGGGGCAGGTGGCAGGCCTCTGACCTCCTCGTGCCTCAGTTTCCCCAGTGAAGCTGGAGGGCACTCTGGACGGTTGATGGTTCCTGAGGGAGGTTAGAGCTGTGACGAGCATCAGGGAGACACAGCCCCTGGGTCCACGCCGACGCCCTCTGGGCCCGAGACTTCCAGGTTTCCACTGCACAAAGTCCTGAGCTGGTGAGAAATCAGAGCCCACTCCTGGCGAGTCCGGGCACCCCAGAGTGAGCTCCGGGGAACATGCGCAGTGGGCGGCGCCCTCAGAGGGTCCTCTTCAAGGACAGGGAACACGGTCGCCCACGGAGGCCACAGGAGGATCGGGGTCCACTTGGGGGGGCACGGAGTGGGGACAGGAGCCGCCGGGCGCTGTGGGAGGAGCATCACCACTGTGCAGTTCTCAGAGGCCCGGCCTGCTGGGTGGCGGCCGGAGTGGCCACGTGCGCTGCTGCTGGCCAGGCGTGGGAGGCCAGGGCAGGCGTGGCAGGACAGGCCAGGGCAGGAGCACGCGAGGGCAGGCGTGAAGACCCCCGTGCGTGGGGAGGGAGGGAGAGGAAGGCAAGCGGCCGTCCGGGGGCTCGGCCGGGTTCTCACGGTGTCCACACACTCGGCAGCGCAAGCTAGAGAACACAGGAGGGGACGTGTGTCTCGGCAGACACCCAGAGGGGCGTCTCTGGGCAGCAGCTTTTACCTCCGTCCTCTCTCCGGTACAAGTTAGCCGCCAGCAGGAAAGGTCTGGAGCCGGCGCTGGGGCGTAGCGGGTAAAGCCGCCACCTGCAGCACCTGGGTCCCCTGTGGGCACCGGTTCGAGTCCCAGCTGCTCCACTTCCCACCCAGCTCCCTGCTGATACACCTGGGAAAGCAGTGGAGGACGACCCAAGAGCTTGGGCCCTGCACCCACGTGGGAGACTGGGAGGAAGCTCCTGGCTCATGGCTTCCGATGGGCCCAGCCCGGCCGTGGTGTGCACCAACTGCAAACAGAACCTCTGAAAGGAGATGTGGGGTTCCAGGAGGTTGCCACGGGCCCTCAGGCTGCTGTAAGGTGCTTGCTGTGTTCTGTGGAAGGCATCGATCTGGTAAGCTCTCATGGTTAAGATTCTGCCAAGGGCCAAGACCACCCATGAGCTGGACGGTCAGCCCAGGAGGGGCGGGGTCAGCTGGGAGCCGGCGTGGTGAGCCTGGTGAGCAGTCCCACCAACTGCAGGGCCGTGCACTGGGCCAGGAGGCCGCTCACAGAGAGTGCGGCCAGAGTCGCGACTCCGAGCTCCAGTGCCCGCGTATGAAGTAAGATGCACATGGCCTGGGGCCCGGCTTCCCTTGCAGGGCGGATTTTGTCCCCGGTGCACTGTGGGAAGGCGGTCAGGGCTCACTAAGCCACAGCTTGCTGGGATCCGTGGATGCGGGCGTGGACTATGGAGGGGAGGGAGGGGATGGTTCGAGCTGGTTCTCTGCTCTTTGTAAATGCCGGGACTGCTGGGTGCTGTCTGGAACGGCGTCTCGCGGACAGTTTCAGGGCTTCCCAAGGTGAGGCCTGACCCCGGCTGTGTGCAGAGCGTGGCATAGCCCGGGTAGAGTTCACAGGAAGTGAGGTCGGCAGACAAGAGGAGGAGAGACAGATGGGCTGCCGGTGCTCCCTCGGCGCGATGCTGGCCTGGAGCTTCCGCATGTCTGGGCAGCCGAGCCTCGCTGGGACGCTTTGCCTGGCCATGCCGGACACGTGGTAACACGCAGCCCCAGCACGGGCATGCTCGGTAGTCATTCGGCAACAAGCTGACAAGTTCTCGCCTCTCCGTGAGAGACGCATCTTCCTTTTTTTATTTTTATTTTTTTAAGATTTATTTATTTACTTGAAAGTCAGAGTTATACACAAACAGAAAGAGAGAGAGAGACGGTGGCGGGGGAGGGGGGGGTCTTCCATCTGCTGCTTCACTCCCCAATTGGCTGCAATGGCCGGAGCTGTGCTGATCCAGCCAGGAGCCAGGAGCCTCTTCCGGGTCTCCCACGCAGGTGCAGGGGCCCAAGGACCTGGGCCATCTTCTACTGCTCTCCCAGGCCACAGCAGAGAGCTGATCAGAAGTGGAGCAGCCGGGACACAAACCAGCACCCATATGGGACGCCAGCACTGCAGGTGGCGGCTTTATCCGCAACGCCACAGCGCCGGCCCGACACATCTTCCTTAAAACGTGCAACTTAACTTTCTGCAGTGCAGTGACCCCCACACAGGGGAGACTGCTGTCGGCGGGCACTGGTGCAAAATGCAATGAAGATTCCAAAAATGTTCCAGAAATCCCTAGGCTGATCAGAGCAGTCTAAATATAGTAAATTATAGTGCTAAGGTTTACAAATGTCAGTTTCAATATTTATGAGTATGAACTTCAATTTCTGATAACTAGAAATTTCAGGAGAGGTTCCAAGTGGCTGCCTGGTGTTGGTCTCTGTCCATCACTAATGGTTGGGCTAAACCGCGGCACTGGAACAAGTTTTTTCGGTAACTTGCATATTCAGGAGTTGGATATATTTAGACATGATGTAAACTTTTGGAACATTAGCAAAAGAAAGACACTAAATCCAATACTGAAATTAAATTTAAGCAAATGCTTTATTCCACATCTGTTTCATATCCAGTATGAGAGTCAGACTGGGTAGCAGTGAGCCAAATCTGAGCTGGGGCCCGGACCCGTCACTTACGCCTGGTCTCCTGTGACCCTGTGGACCCCAGGAGCCACCTGGGTGGACTCTGCCTCTCCCCGCCCAGAGACCGCAATTGGAGGTCCAGAGCCGAGTGCCCACGGCAGCGAGCTCACGCGTGTTTGTGGGCGTCCGAGGATGCCCTGGCGTGGGGGGCGTTCACTTCCCGCGCTCCAGGCCGCCTCTCTGTGCTGCGGGCTCGTGGCAGAGGCGTGACCTCTGCCTCACCTGTGGAGCTGCGGTCACGCTCTCATCCTCCCCCGGCGCCCTCTGTGTGCAGGTCCCGCATCGGCCAGTCGGACCCGACGCGCTTCTGCGTGGGAGGCTGTGTGGCCGTGGCCCCCGCCTCTTTCCCCTGCAGTAGCTCCTCCGGGGCAGAGCTGCTGTTTGGCCGGGCGTTGTGGGGACGTGAGGAGTGGGCGAAGAGCTGGGTGTGACGTCCAGCGCTCAAAGATGCGGCCCCTGTCAGAAGTGCTATTTCCACGTTAGCCCCGAGGACGACGTGGGTGTTCCTGGGGTGGCCGTGCCGGAGTCCCAGGGCTGGGCCTGCAGCTGCTGTGGGCGCGGCCCTGCCATGGACCCTGCTCCGCGGCTCTCCGTGTCCCCTTGCACCTGTGCTGGGGCTACGGCACCTCGAATCCCTGCCTTGACCTGCAGGCTCCTTCCTTCTGCTTGGGCTCACCCTGGCCTTTCCAGATGTTTCTATCCAAGCTCCCGTCCCCCGTGAGAACAGAGCCCACCCTCATGTGCCTCTTGTGTCCCTGTGCACCGGGCAGCGTGGGGGCCTGTGCCGGCCGGCTGGCGGGGAGGTCCCGGGCACGAACCTCGCGGTGAGTCGGCTCCCAGACCTCCTGGAGCTGCTTCTGGAATCCACAACGCAGGGTTTTCTCAGCGCGACCTTGGGCCAGTTCTGCCTGCAGCGTGGTGGCCGGGCCCGCGTGGTCCTGCCTGCGGCTCCCGGAGGAGTTCGGCGAGCGACTGCAGACGGCATGGGCTGAGTCTCGGGAGCTCTGGTGGCTGCAGACTTGCACAACTCCAGGGAACATTCCATGGTGTGTGTGTGTGCACATACGTGCATGGATGTGTGCATGTGTGTGCATACCTGTGTGTGCATGTGTGTGTGCCTGTGTGTGCATGTGTAGATACCTCTTTGTGTGTTGTGTGTGCATGTGTGTGTGCACCTGTGTGTGTATGTTTAAGATGTATTTATGTGAAAGAGTTACAGACACACACACACACACACACACACACAGAGACAGAAAGATCTATCCATTGGTTCCCTCCCCAAATGGCTGCAACGGCCAGGGCTGGGCCAAGCCAAAGCCAGGAGCCAGGAGCTTCTTCTGGGTCTCCCACGTGGGTGCAGGGGCCCAAGCACTTGGGCCATCTTCCACCGCTTTCCCAGGTACACCAGCAAGGAGCTGATCAGAAGTGGAGCAGCCGGGACTTGAACCGGCACCCGTGTGGGATGCTGGTGTGGCAGGTGGTGGCTTCACCCACTACGCAACAACGCTGGCCCCAGTGGCGACTCCTTAAACAGCCTGTGTCTGAGACCAGGGGATCTTGGGAGTGCAAGGCAGGGGTCGAGCTCACAGGATTCGTGAGAATCCCCCGGACCAAACCGTGTGCACAGCACCCGTCACGAACAGAAGCTTTGCGTCTGTAGGATCCCACCCCGTCCCACGGCTCTTGTGTCCTGTCGTGGCACAGGACGCAGAACGTGGCCCACACAAGTGGCGCCATGCAGGCAGACGGAGGGAAAGGCCGTGGGGGGTCGTGCGGGCCCTGTGGGGAGGGGCGGGAGCGTGTGGGCGTGTGGGCAGGAGCATGCTGGCCACGCACGGCGTCCCCACCCTCTGCCTTAGAGGTGAACGGGCTCAGTGCTGCCGCCTTAGTTCCTGTCACCAAACTTGAGAAACCTCGCAGAAGCTCAGAGCTGTGCGGCAGCTGACGGAAGCAGCCGGGCTCCAGTCAAGTGCACGTGCCCTGTGCACGTGGCGCCTTCCGGAGAAGTCCAGCGTCCCCGGGCATGACTCTGCGCCTCGGAATCCTGGTGTTGCTGTGGCATGGTGCCCGGGCACGGGCAGGGATTCCAGTGCAGCACACGCCACTTCTGTGCTCTGGTACCCGCCCTTAATCCTGACCAGGTCACCAGCTCCGAGAAGAGGGCCATAGTGACCAGGTGACACAGCCCCGGGAATGCTGCCACACAGCTCTGCCCCGGGTTCCGAGTCACAGAGCACCGGGCACGGGGCTGGGCGGGGGTCGGCCCTGCTTCTCCACGCCCTCCACGTCCAGAACGGCTCTCGTGGGATCAGTGGGGTGGGCAGAGTGGGGTGGGCTTGCCCTCGGGGAGCTGGTGTCTCCTTGCTGCGTGCGCCTCGTGGTGTGTGAGGGCTGGTGTTGGCACTGGACAGACACTTTGGGGGGCTCACACAGCTCACGGACACCTGCTCCTGACCCCCGCAGTGGAGCAGGAGGAGCCGAGTCCCCGCCCTGCCTCCTGCTTGGTCACAGGGTTGGGCCAGGCGTCGTGGGCACACTGCCTGCGCCTCTGCACCGGACAGTGCTGTGGCCATGCTCTCTGCTCCAGGTCACGGCAGACACGCTCAGAGCTGGTTCCATGCCAAGTGCCGGTGGCATCGTTCTTCCAGGCCCAGGGGATGCTGGGAAGCCGGCCAGGCTTTGAAAAGCAAGCGACCGTCACTGTAGCTGATTGCAACCAGGCCCCCGCCTGCCTACCACCTCCGTGTCTGCCGGCATCGGAGCGGTCGTGAACGCTGTGCCGTGCAGTTCAGAGAGAGGTGACTTGGTGGTGGGTTTGGTCTTGGTGCAGCGGGGTCTGCCCATGCAGCCCACTCCCTTCTGTGGAAACCACGCCCCTGATCTCCCAGCCTAGCCTGGCTTCCAGAACCTTCACCCTCTCTCTGCCCCTGCCACCTGCCCTGTGACACCGAGGGGCAGGGCCAGAGATTGGTTCAGAGGGACGCTCCCTCTGGGACCCAGGGGGCTGGCCACAGGGAGGGGCCGAGGTGGAAGGGGCTGGGCCCAGAGTGGCACCACCCACAGGGTGCAGCCACGCCAGCCACAGGCGATGGAAGCGGAGGTCTCTGCTGGAGACAGCAGGTGTCAGGGGCGCGGTCAGTGCTCCAAGTCCAGTGTGTTCGTAGGAGAGCGGGCACGCATGCACACCTATGCACGTGTGTGCTCACATCAGTGATACAGATGGCCACTCTGTGTGTGTGTGCGTATAAAACGCAGCGAGGCAAGGCAGAGCTGGTCAGCGCCCAGCCCAGCGCCTCGCAGTCGGGCAGGATTCCGAGCAGCCAGCTCTCCCCTGCCGGCAGGCCCGAGTCCATGGGCTCAGACAGCAGAAGGGGAGTCCACCCGGCTCTCTGCTCTCTCCACATAAAGCAGTTCTGAACAGAGGCCGAGCCTGGGGCACGAGAATGTGGTTAAAGAAAACGCAGAAGAATCGGGGGAAACCGGGTGAACGTTGGGCGTGTGCACAATAGGGGTTTTGATCTGTTTAACATGATTTAATTATGTAGTTGAAAGTCAGAGTTACGGAGAGAGGGAGGGAGAGAGACAGAGCAAGGTCTTCCATCCGCTGGTTCATTCCCCAGATGGAGACAACCGCCGGGCCGGGCCGGGCCGAGGCCAGGAGCTTCCTCCCGTCGCTCGTCTCGTGTGGGTGCAGGGCCACGCGCCCGGGCCGTCTCCTGAAGCTTTTCGGAGCTGATTGCAGATGGAGCAGCTGGAACTCGAACCGGCGCTCACATGGGATGGCGTGTGGCAGGCGGTGGCGTTAGCCGCCGTGCCGCTCCGCTGGCCCTGTTGGCATCACTTCTATGTGCTGTTAATGTTTGGAGTCGGCATTTAAAATGTCATTTAAAATGCCTAAAACACTGAGGCTTCCTCTCCTGGCCCAGGCGGTGCTGCTTTGGTTGCCAACTTCCCGTTTGTGCTTTGGGGTCAGCAAAGCTGAAGTGACCGGCGAGGCAGTCCCGGGGGAGATCTGCGGGCCAGCGACGCGTGGATGCGCCTGTGAGCAGACCCGGCCGTCCCTCTGGGGTGTTCCCGCGAGGCGCACGGGCCACGGCAGACATGCGCTTGTCTCTTCCACAACGGGACAGCGCCCCCTGCTGTGGCTGCAGCTGCACAGCCTCGCGTCTCCCGTGGCAGGCCGGGCGCAGGTGGGCTCCTGGTTGGCTTTCTCTGCCAGGTCACAGTTCTTTGGCCCCTCGCCCTCTGCTCTCTGGGGACCTGTCTGAGCCCCAGAGGGTTTGGTGTGCCGTCGACAGGTGGGTCGCCCGGGACAGGGCTGTGCAGCCGAGGGACTGGGAACCATAACTCAGGCTTGGAAGAGAGGCCAGGTGCTGCGGGGCCCTGCCGGCTGCTCTCCCACCCCGGGCTCTGTGCAAAGCCCATCGCAGACCTGGGGCTGCAGACCCTGCTGGCCACGGACCCCCCTCTTCCTCACGGGTCCCAGGCTGTCAGGTGCTCGTCCAGGCGGGGGCTGGGGCGGGGGCAGGGGCGGGCCTGCCCTGGGAACTCGGAGTCCTGCTCCTGTTTTCTTCACCTGTGGGGATTCTGAAACAGAACTGGATTTTTATTTTATTTTATTTTATTTTGCATCTGCATCCTTCATTTTGTTTTCAAAGTCAAGTTCTAAGCTCCTGCGCCCTGGGTTCCGCGTGACCGTGGGGAGTGCGCTCATGTGGACGCCTGAGAAGCTGCCCCGCAGCCATCACGGCCGAGGCCCGGCTCTGCCTCTGCTCCCCCGAGGCAGGTGCATCTCTGGTCCTGTGGAGGCGCGAGGCGGCTGCGCAGGCGCCCGTGCTGCCGCTGCCTGCTGCTCCCGGGGCAAATATTTATCCTGCAGGACGAGCGTGTGTGCGCTATTTCTGGATTCCCCGCTCCAGACATGCACTCTTGAGTCATCCGTGGCAAAGGCCAAGGCCATGCTGGGACACGGCGGTGACCCCACCCCTCACTCCTGCCCCAGGTGACTGCGTGACCCCTCCACCTCGGCACACCCCGGGAACAAAGACCCCCTGAGCTCCGCGGCGCCCGCTCTGGGCCGGCAGCCGCGGGTCTGCGGCGTGCCTGTCCGTGGACACTGCCGCATTCATTCCCTCCTTGCCAGATTTATCGTCTAAGGAGCTGTGGACAGCAAAGCACTCTTGTGCGCACGGTTATTTACGGCTGCTCAGGACCTGACCCCAGATGCCGCTTCCAGTAACGACGTGGTGCCCAAGCGGGCCTCCCCAGACGGTGGCCGCCGGAGCCTGTGGTCACACACCGAGAGCACAGGCCGGCGGCTCCGGCCCTGCCCGGCGGGGCTCACGTGCTGGGGTGCCCACAGTGCACACACACAGACACACACACACCCACGCAGCTGGCGCGGCTTCCTCACTGGCGTCACCACACTGCTCCACCCGGGTGCCCAGGCCGCCAGCGCCCACACAGCCGCACCTGTGCGGATCCAGTGCCCGGGGCAGGTGCGTCTGTCAGCCCTGGGCTGGCTTCTGCTCTCTGCACCTCTCCTTTCTTCCTTTCTTTCTGCATTTCAATAAAAAGATCGCAAAGTCTTGTCACACTCCCGGCTCTCCACAAGGAAGCGGCAGTAACGAAACTGGCCTTCAGACGCGTCTGCATCCCCGTGAGCGATTTTATTTTGTTGATAAAAGACAGTCTCCTCAGCACAGGCGGGTCCCCGTGTGCGGCCAAGCGGGCGACTTCGTGGTGGAAGTTTGCAGAGCTGGCTCACGCCGGGGAAGTGACTCCCGTCCAGACTCAGCTCTGACATGGCCGAGATGCGGCTGCAGCCCTCAGCGAGGGTGGGAGCAGGAGAGGCGGTCGGCAGCAGCCCGCCCGGGAGGGAACAAGCAGCCATCTGCGCCCTGCTCACAGATGCCTCGCAAAATATTTTTTTTGAAGATTTTTATGAGTTTGTTTGAAAATCAGTTACAGAGAGAGGGAGACAGAGAGAGAGGTCTCCATCCGCTGGTTCACTCCCCAGATGGCCGCAATGGCTGGAGCTGCGCCGATCCAAAGCCGGGAGCCAGGAGCTTCTTCCAGGTCTCCCACCTGGGTGCAGGGGCCCAAGGACTTGGGCCATCTTCTGCTTGATGGGAATCGCTAAGACCCTCTCCACCTGGGTCTCAGCCTCTGCTCACAGGGCCAGGGAGTTTTCGTTTAGCTTCTTCCAGCAGGGCTGGTGCTGTGTTCACGCCACACTTCATGTCGCAGCCTGGGCTCCCTGTTCTGTGGCTCGACAGCTGCCCGTGGGCTGGCTCTTGGTCAGCACCCACAGGGGCTTCTGCCCTCAGGGTCCAGGGCCTCCGGTTTTCCCCAAATGCCCGTGGCCTTGGGCAGGGGGCAGAAATGCTTCTGCACACAACTCGCTCGCCTCAGGGCCTGAGCCCCACCCGCCGCCCAGTGTGACCCCTCCCCCAGAAGGTGCCAGAGCCCGCCCCAGCTGGAGCAGCTGGGTCAGGGGGGCCGGGCCCGGGGCCTCGGCTTCTCCGCCTGTGCTCTCACCGTGGCACCCAGGGGTGCTCCTTGATTTGTTTTCTGTGCGACCTTGACCCTCAAACCACACTAGGGGGCGGTTTTGATGGTGGCACTGCGCTGCCGCAGGTGGGGTGCCGGGGTGTCCAACCCTGACCTCGCTGTGAATACTGCAGTATTCAGAAAGCAAAAGCTAAGCTCCAAGGGCACCCGGCCGTGCGGAGTGAGCGCTGACCGTCGTGGCTCCCCCACCCCCGCCCCGGCCTGCGGTCACCGTGGCCCGCCTGACCCACGGGGGCTTTGCCGCCCCAGGAACTTCCCTGCTTGTACCCCGCAATCCCCGGGCCTCCTGCTTCGTATCAGACACAAAGGGGGACCCTCTGAGAAGACTCGGGAGTGTTTCTGTACCTGGACTTTCTACTTTGCAGGACTCTGCATCTCTCCATACCCCAGAAACCGGCTCCGTGAAGGCGGAGTCGGGTGTGTTGAGTGCGCCACGATGTGTGCAGTCGCCCTATGCAGGCGGAATGATTCACGTCGTATGCCGCAATACTGAGCAAGGTACGCATCGTGTGTATTCGCACAAATGCACAGTAGACATCTATATGAGCAGTCTGAATGTTTCTGTTTCCTGTGCACGTTCATGTGTTTTATGTATTTGCACACTTGTATCTTACGTGCATGACATCTGTGAAGACGCTGGAGAACTTGTGCAGGGCACACATCCCAAGCTCCTGGCCCGCAGGTCCCCGGCCGGCCAGCGGCAGCCCTGAGCCGTGGACTGGGCCTCGGCCCTCCGTGCACTGGGCCTTGCTGCCCGCTCTCTAACCTCCCTCGGCTGTGCCCTCCCTGCCCGTCCTGTGTGGCCGCTCTTCGAAGCCAGACCTGCCTTTCAGATGCCCACAGGGGCAGGGTGGGCAGAGTGGGCAGAGTGGACAGAGTGGGCACGGCGGGCAGGGCAGGCAGAGAGGGCAGAGAGGGCAGGGTGGGCAGGGCAGGCAGAGTGGACAGAGTGGGCAGGGCGGGCAGGGCAGGCTCCGTTCCTTCTTCCATGCCTGGCTCATCTCACCTGATGACGACCGCCAGCTGCACTCATGTTGAAGCAAGTGTCAGGATTTCATCCCATGCTTTTAATTTTATTTTTTATTTGAGGAGCAGAGACACAGCACCCATGCACTGGTCTGCTCCCCCGATGGCTGCCACAGCTGGGCTGCACAGGGGCTGACGCTGGAAGCCTGGACCCAGTCCGCTCTGCCCCCAGGGGGCAGGGACCCCGCTGCCTGGAAGCCTGGGGAGGGAGACGGAGCCAGGAGCTGGGGAGGGGAGCTGAACCCAGGACCTGACCCTTCTTCATGGCTGAGTGACACTCCGTCCTGTGCACACACCACGTTTTCTCTGTCTGTTCCTGAATCCAGGGACAGCTCGTGGTGTCCTGAGCCCCTCTCGTGGCTGCTGTGGTCAGAGCTGGCAGGAGCGCGGGGTGGGGCTATCCTGCCGGCACGTTGTCTCCTGTCACCCGTGGAATCCAGAAATCAGGGTGGACTCTGGGTTGACGGGACGGAGGACACACTCGGGTCGCTGGACAGCCTCTGGCAGGCGCCAGAGTTCCTTTGTGGGAGGGGCAGGGCAGCCTGCGGGCTGCGGTACTCACGCGGGGCAGCCATACTCAGCCGGGGCCGCGGCACTCACCTGGGGGCAGCCGTACTCTTGTGAGGGCGGCCATATTCACACAGGGTGGCCGTACACACACAGGGCAGCTGTACTCACACGGGGCAGCTATACTCACACGGGGGCGGCCGTACACACACGGGGCGGCTGTACTCACACAGGGCAGCTGTACTCACACAGGGCGGCCGTACACACACGGGGCGGCCATATTCACACAGGGTGGCCGTACTCACACAGGGCAGCCGTGCTCACACAGGGCAGCCGTACTCACACGGGGGCGGCCATATTCACACAGGGTGGCCGTACACACACAGGGCAGCTGTACTCACACGGGGCAGCTATACTCACACGGGGCGGCCATATTCACACAGGGCGGCCATGCTCACACGGGGGTGGCCGTACACACACGGGGCAGCTGTACTCACACGGGGCGGCCGTACTCACACAGGGCGGCCGTGCTCACGCGGGGGCCGGCCTTCCCCAGCGTCACAGGTCAGAGCTGTGGCAGGGCCGCCTGCACAGTGGCTGGCACTCGGATGGAGCAGCTTGGCCTCCGGCAGCCTGGCCACCGACCAGCTCTGTGCAGAGGGCAGCTGACGTGAGCCAGCCGCTGCTACCTGCTGGCCGAGTGCCCCCAGTGCCCATCAGCTGCAGGCGCCTGCCCCACCTGGTGGGAGTCAGGGGCCCACTGGGCTGCAAGGGCGTGGGCAGCCCTGAGGGGCAGTACACGGGGCCCCGCGGCTGGCGTCCCTCCTGGCTGACTCTGGGGGCGTCCATGGACACAGGAGGCAGAATCCACTGACGCTGGGCGGAATCAGCTTGGGGGGGGGGCCCTTTGTTCTAGGAAAGTGGAGGAGAGCCCACAGCAGCCGGCTGGACGCGGGCCCAGCCCTCGCTGCCCCACCCCAGGGCCGCTCTCCGCCCCGGGCTCGCGGCTTTGCCCCACATTTTGCTGACTGGAGGAAGCCGAGCGAGGTTTGGCTCGGGACGAGGACCAGTGGCAGCGTCGTCAGCAGCTCTTCTGCCCGGCCCGGGGGCCACGCCGCGGCCAGCTGGTTCCAGAACACTCGGTGCGCGGTGAGAACCCACAGCGCCGGCTGTGGAGTTAGCGTGAGACGCTCTCCTGGGGACAGCGGCCCAGGCACCCCCGACATGCACAGCCAACAGCAGTGCCGGGAGCCCCGAGGGCGCTTGGCAGCGGCGGTGCCTCAGGCCAGGGTGCGGCTGGCCCCAGTGGACCCCCGATCCCTGTCTGTATGAGAAGACAGAGGGGCGCCGGGCGCCCGTGCTCTGGTCTGGGTCTCTCGTGTGGCGGCCCCCACTTGCAGCACAGCCCCAGGGCTGTGGGCAAGTCCTCTGGGGAGTGAGTGGTGTCAGATCAGAAACCCCACCTGTCCCCGTTAAACCTGAGCCCCCCCAGGGGACCGCCCAGTCCACAGAGCTGACCAGAGTCTTGGGCTCTCCCTTCTTCATGGGCATCGTGGAAGCGACACTCGGGGGCTGCTTTCCTGGGGCGGGGGCTGGGCGGGGGGACCTGCAGTCCTTGGGAGTGAGGGGAAAGCGCCGTGGGCGGCCCCACGTGGCCGGCAGACGCTGATCCTGCCGCGCACACGTTCCCGAGTGGTCTGGGACCACTGGGTGAGGCTCAGTCAAAACAGAGGCCCGGGCCACGGTTCTGGGTCCTGCTCCTGGACCAGCCCCCCTACAGAGACACCGCGAGACCACAGATGCCAGCTTGGATCCTAACAACACGCAAAGCCACGGCTCCACCGTGGAACCTCACAGCGACAGGCACTACTGGAAACACGGAAACACGGCTTCCCCTCTTCCCCTCTGCATTCTACGCGCCTGAGGCCACACGCCGGCCGGTGCAGGTGCAGGTGCAGGCCTGGCCCAGGTTCAGCCGTGCGGTCTGGACGCAGCGGTCAGCCCCAGGCTTCCCCAGGCCGGGGAATCAGCAAGGGCAGGACAGCGGGCAGGGCCACCTGCTCTCTGCGTGGTGCTGGGCGTCAGGTGGCCTTGCAGATCTCATGGCCAGCGATGGGCCAGGCTGAAGTCAGAGCCTGGAGCCCATCCGAGTCTCTCCCACGGGCGGCAGGAAGCCGCTGGGAAGTGGAGGCGCAGCACTCGAGCGCTCCCGCAGGGGGCGCCAGTGTCCCAGGCCGCGTCCCGGTGTCCACACCCGCACAGACCCGACCCGCGGTGCTAACAGGAGCCTGGGTCTGAGCACGGCTCCCTCCCCCCGCCCAGGGCACTTCCGCCATCGCGGTCTCACGCTCTGGGTCGCGCGTGTGTCTTCTCATCTTCACGCAGCTCTGCCTCTCACTCACCTTTCACAATCGCGCGCGTCCCTAGCGAGGTTCAGTGCGTTGCCCCCAGGGACGGGGAGTGACAGCAGCTCAGTCACGTGGCGGGGTCTGCAGGGACCCCCTCTGCCCTGCGAACGGCGCTAGCCAATCAGAGCAGCTCTGAGTGGTCAGGTTGCGGGGTCACAAAGCGCTCTGCCCACAGGGCCGGCTGCCGGTCCTCGTCACGTTGCGCTGGTCACTGGGCGCCATCAGGAGACCCTGCAGGGGCCGGCATCACGGCGCTCACACAGCTGAGCCCCCCACGCCAAGGCCCCAGAGCCTCCTTCCGGGAGTGGAACTGACCCCGCCCCGCTGCACCTGACCCCATCCTGCTGCCTATGACCCTGCCCTTCTGCATCTGACCCCGCCCTGCTGCCTCTGACCCCGCCCTGCTGCCTCTGACCCCGCCCCACTGCACCTGACCCCGCCCTGCTGCACCTGCCTCAGCCCCTCTGCCTCTCACTGGGTTCTGCTGCACCTGACCCGCACCTGACCCCAGGCCGGGCTGTCGGGAGATGTTCTGGGACTGGACTCTCCACGTGGAACAGTCCTCTCCACGTGGCCCCCCCCCCCCATCGCAGCTGCCAGAGCCTCCACCCAGGCTGGAACCGCACCCCTGCTCCACGTGGGGACTCGGGCGGCCCTCCTGCGCCTGGCCGACTTCACTTACAAGGATCTACCCTTCCACTCATTCCATTTATGTTTTTAAAGATTTATTTATGTATTTGAAAGGCAGAGCTACAGAGAGGCAGAGGCAGAGAGAGAGAGACCCAAGGACTTGGGCCATCCTCCACTGCTTTCCCAGGCCACAGCAGAGCTGGATCGGAAGAGGAGCAGCCGGGACAGGAACTGGCACCCATATGGGATGCTGGCCCTGCAGGTGGAGGCTTTACCTCTACGCCACAGGGCCGGCCCTGGACCACTCATTTTAAAACGCTGTCTTAGCCCTGGCCCCTGCATGTGCCTTCACCGAGCAGAAGCCCCTGGCGCCGGGCCTTCAGCCCCGGGTCTGGCCCTGACGGCTGCACTCGGCTCGGCGTGGACTTGGTAGGAGGTGTGGAGCCAGAGCTGTGCGCCCGGTCAGCATTCCGCCTCCTGGACACGTGCACCTGCGTGTCGGGGCGGGGCCGTGGCTCCTCACTTCTCTTCCCCTCTCGCTCATGGCACTCGCCAGGGGAGAGAGCTCAGCCCCACCCGTGGAATCCCCCAGCTCAGCCCCACGCGTGAGGACTTCTAGCTCAGTCCCAGAAGTGAGCGCCCGCTCTGCGCGCAGCGCCCCGAGCAGCCACTGGAGGGCGCGCGAGACTGCGCTGCGAGCTGCGCGCACGGCCGCCGGCTCGCCCGGCCCGGCCTTGTGGCCGCGTGGAGCACACGCACCCTCCGCCGGCCGAGGAGGCCACCGCAGCCCTTCACGTGGGCTGAGCTGACTCTGGAACCCGAAAAGGACTTGATGAAGCCTCCGGCCTGCGTGCCCGGAACATGGGCGTGCACGAGTGCGTGTGTGCATGCGGGTGTACACGCGTGCGTGTCTGTGTGTGCATGTGTGTGTCTGCATGCGTGTGTACATGTGTGCCTGTGCATGTGTGTCTGGGTCTGTGTGTGCACGTGTATCTTTGTGTCCGTGTGTGTGTCTCTGTGTGTGTGCATGTGTTTGTGTATATGTGTGTGTCCACGTGTGCATGTCTGTGTGCAAGTGTGTGAGTCTCTGTGCATGTGTGCGTGTCTGTGTGCATGTGTGTGCATCTCCGTGTGTGCATGTGTGTGTGTCTGGGTCTGTGTGTGTGTGTGAGTCTCTGTGCATGTCCGTGTGTATCTGTGTATGTGTGTGTGTGCATCTCTGTGTGTGCGTGTGTGTGTCTGCGTCTGTGTGAGCCGCCTGTGAGAAGGGCACCAGCCCCTCCACGTGAGTCCTGCTGTCTGTCTGGCCTCAGGCTCCAGCGCTTCTGAAGATTTTTGCCTTTTCCGTAACAGCTGTAGAGCAGTGGAACTGAAACCGTGTTCCCTCCCGGGTCAAGAGCCTCAGTCTTCCACGCGTCCTCAGGGGACCTCTGGACCACGCCCAGGACAGGCGAAGGCTGAGCTCAGCTCTCCCTCCCCTCCCTGACGGGCAGGGCCAAGCCCACCCGACACCCTCATCTGCCCTGCAAACCCTGGAATCCCAGGCCCCGCCTGCAGTCCCCTCCCCCACCCCTCCCCTCCCCGGCCCCTCCCCCACTCCTCTTCCCCGGCCCCTCCCCCACTCCTCTCCCCCGCCCCTCCCCCTCTCTCCTCTCTCCCCCTTTCCTCCCCCTGGAGTCCGTGAGGCATTGGCCACACCCGTGTGCCCTCGGGCTCCAGTGGGGGCGTGGCTGTGTGTTCAGAAACAGGAGAGGCCACGCGCCCCCCTCATCTGCCCACCAGCGAGGGGCTGCAGGCTGCCTGGGGCACCCGGTTCAGCCCCAGGCAGGGCAGCGCCACCTCCAGGTCCCTGGGGAGAAGCCATTTTGCCTCGTGCTCTCCTGCAGCCGGGCCCAGGGGTCTCCGGACGCTTCCCTGGGGGTCCCCTGTCCTTTGCCTGGACGCTGCCCCATCTCCTTCCCGTCTCCTGCTGTGCCCGCCCCGCAGGTCCCGTCCACACCATCGTCCTGGCTGCCTGCTGTGGTCCCCTCCCCTGCTCCTCCACGCAGCTCAGAACCTTCCAGAACAAGTGCTGGTTACACCTCTCCTCCCAGTCGCTGGCAGGGAGCTCCCCGGCTCGCTGGCGGACGCCTGGACCAGACACAGGGTGGCTGCACACGGAATGCGGGACTGACAGTGCCGCCCCCAGCCCTGCAGACGGGGCCTCTCCTAGGGGAGAATCTGAAGCCGAAACCTGAACCTAGTGGGTCTAGAATCTGCTCATCCGAAGGAACCCATGTGAAGAAATTTACACATGGGGACAGCGCTGTGGTGTAGCGGGTAAAGCTGCCACCTGCTGTGCCGGCATCCCATGTGGCCGCCGGTTCAAGTCCCGGCTGCTCCACTTCCAATCCAGCTCTCTGCTGTGGCCTGGGAAAGCAGTGGAAGATGGCCCAAGTCCTTGGGCCCCTGCACCCACGTGGGAGACCCGGAAGAGGCTCCTGGCTCCTGGCTTCAGATCAGCACAGCTCCAGCCGTTGCAGCCATTTGCAGAGTGAGCCAGAGGATGGAAGACTTCTCTCTCTGTCTCTCTCCCCCTGTCACTCTCTCTCTCTCTGCCTCTGTATCTCTGTAACTCTGCCTTTCAAATAAATAAATAAATCTTGAGAGAGCGCGCGCCGACCCGACCCCCGGAGCCCCTGGAACACACCCTGGGGCGGGCTGGTAGCTCAGCCTCACCGCCAAGCTCCGCCGGCGTCTTTCTAGACAGCCAGAGAGGATCAGCTGCCGTATCTGGATTCAGAGTATGGAGAGTAGCCTGGCCTCCTACAGACCCCGAGGGCAGGCTCGGCAGCCCAGGGCCGTCATCGGCTCACCTAGCCGGAGCCCCAGGCTGCTCCAGCAGCGATGTTCCACCACTTCTGAATGCCTGCGGCAGCCGGCAAAAGCAGCTGCCGCTGCAAACCTGTAGACCCCAACCCAAAGCACAAGGGCTACAGAGCCTCGGAGACCACGGCGCCCCCGAGGGCCCAGAGCTGACAGGACCCCACGGAAGGGGTGGTGGTCTCTGTGACATCAACGCCAGGCAGGAGGAGTTCCAGCTACACCTCCTTAAAGAGCTGACTGGGTGCCAACATAGATGGACACAAATGAAACGGCATTTGGAGAACACTGCGGGAGCAAACGAGAATGTAACAGGCAGAGATCATTTTCAAAGCCACACAGGCACCCGAAAGAGAGGGAATTCAAGGACTGCAGCAAAACCAGCAAGCCGCTGGCCCAGTGCATCAGGGAGCGCAAGGACAGAGCTTTGAGGTTACTCTGCACAAAGCAAGCAGGGCGATAAAAACCTGTGGGACTTGCGGGCAGCAACGAGAGCCCTAACGTCCGCACGACAAGGAGAAACGGGGCTAGAAAACATACTGGGCATAGCAGAGGAGAGTCTCGCGGACTCAGCAAGAAGCTTCCACGGAAGCTAGGGAGGTGGCGAGACCTCCGACAAAACGCACAGGGAAGGGGCCGAGGCACAGAAGGACGGAATCAGCAAACCTGAAGTCCGAGCGAAGTGCTAGGAGCAACGAGAGAGGCGAGACCGTCGCGCACAGAGCAGTCCCCAGCAGCCCGGCGCCAGCCGACTTCCCGCAGAACTGCTTCAGAAATAGACGGATCGGCACGCGGCTCGGCAGAGCCGTCCCAGGGGACCGGCACAGAGCCTAGAGGAATTAACACCCCGCACAGCTGCAGACTGGTTCCTCAGGCTGAGAGCGGAAGCGCGGGTGTGTTCCTCAACACCTCGGGGAGGTGTGCAGTCCACAGCGAATGTAAGCGTTCAGACAAAGACTCTGCCACCTAATCTCTGGGAGTACACTGCTTGCATCGTAAATAAGATCGGAGAACAAAGCAGAAATGGCAGGCACGTCAGGTGGTCAGTGGACAGGCAACAAAGAGGTGTACATTATGATGGCAAAAATTCAAAATGTGCAGATGAGGAATGGGGCTAGACTGATGTTAACCACCACACGCTGAATTGATATTAGTTTAAATAAGTTGTATTTTTAGTGAGCCTCACTAGAACCACAAAATGACAAGTTAGAAGGGAATGAATCTGATCATAGTGCTAGAGAAAAATCCCAGTCACAAAGCAGTGCAATTAAAAGCATAAAGTAACAAAGAACAGGAAACCAGCAACCAGACGGAAACAATGGATCCCTACCTATCAGTAGTCCCCTCCACTGCAAAAGGACTAAACTCTCCAACAAAAACAATCAGCAGGTAGGAGAACGAGCAAACAAACAGACCCAACTGCGTTCTGCTCCCAAGACTCCCCTCACGAGTAAGGACACACACAGACCAGAGTGAACAAATGGGAAGAGACGTTCTGTGCAATAGAAAACCAGAGTGGACCGGTTGTCGTGTGCAGTAGACTGTCAGATAAGAACAGGCTTCAAGAAAAATGTTGTTTAACGACACGACCATCATACAGTGATAAAGCGTTCAAAACAGCAAAAGGCACAGCAGTTGTGAGCTCACATTGTTCCCTGGATGTTGTCAACCTTGTGCTGTTCTGATTCCAGGTCTCTCCTTGTTTGGTGTTGGGTGCAGTTAGCCAGTCCGCTACTGCCCAACACCACTCGCCATGATAGTCCCTCACAGGCTGAATCATCTCCAGAATCTGTTTGGGGTTGGTCTCTGGTTCCTCCAGATAGTTATTTTTAGTGGTGATGTGATGGTGGTGGTGATGGTGATGGTGGTGATGGTGGTGGTGGTGGCGGTGATGTGATGGTGGTGGTGGTGATGGTGATGGTGGTGGTGATGGTGGTGGTGGTGATGGTGGTGGTGGTGGTGGTGATGGTGGTGGTGGTGGTGATGGTGGTGGTGGTGATGGTGGTGGTGGTGATGGTGATGGTGGTGGTGGTGGTGATGTGATTGTGGTGGTGGTGATGGTGGTATTGGTGGTGATGGTGGTGGTGGTGGTGATGTGATTGTGGTGGTGGTGATGGTGGTATTGGTGGTGATGGTGGTGGTGGTGGTGATGTGATTGTGGTGGTGGTGATGGTGGTATTGGTGGTGATGGTGGTGGTGGTGGCGATGGTGGTGGTGATAGTGGTGGTGATAATGATGGTGATGGTGGTAGTGATGGTAATTGTGCTGGTGGTGGTGGTGATGTGATGGTGGTGGTGGTGGTGATGTGATGGTGGTGGTGGTAGTGATGGTGGTGGTGGTGATAATGATGGTGATGGTGGTAGTGATGGCGATTGTGCTGGTGGTGGTGGTGATGTGATGGTGGTGGTGGTGGTGATGGTGATGGTGGTGGTGGTGGTGGTAGTGATGGTGACCATGGTGCTGGTGGTGCTGGTGGTGAGTGTATGTCTGTTGAGTGTTGTATGAAAGAACAATTATGAGAGGGAGTTTGTTCTCTCTGAGCTTGGTGGTGCAAGAAATGCCCTTTCAGCCGTCTTGAGCAGATTCGCTGACTTCCCTGTGTGAGCACAGCTTGAGTTCCCTATCTTCTGTGAAAGGCTATCTCGTCCCAACAGCAGCTCTACTGATCCCTGAGCTGTCATTCAAGTGCTCACAGAAAGGCTTCCCAAAGTCAACTTGAGTTTTTTTTTTTTAAACATACTAAATTATTTATTAAAAATGAAATACATAGAAAATGAGGTAAGTTCCTCTGATATCATCTATAAAAACAAGCTCATTGGTCATAAGAAATTCATTGACCATTCCAGAGACTATAAGCCAGACACAGACTTTGTTCCTAAAGATAAGGCTTAACTCCTCGTGAATATATTTGCTCATTAACTCACTCAAAACTGTGTTACCTGCTTGGATAGGTAACAATGAAGTGAACAGAACTCAGAACAGATTCACCAGAGCTCACGTGCTGGGAAGTGAAGGGGTGGTGTGATACAAACCACAGTGGAGAACATTTACGAAATGTCTATGCAAGTGACATTTCGATGGACATTTGAATGATGAGGATAAATCATTACCTAGAGCTGAAAAAATAAGAAATGAACACTGAGGGTAAGGAGCCATTTGCTTAATATCTGCAGGGTAGTAATGAGCTTTTCAACATCTTAGGACAGAAGTCTCAAGAGGCAGGGTTCTGCTGGTGGAGAAGAGCTTCCGGAACTTTGCAGACTAAGCCCAGCCCAGGGCTCTGGCCCTCATAGGTGCTGCTGTGGGAAGACACAGGAGCTGTATAGACTCACACTCACTCTCTCACACATACAAAATCTCCCTTTTGACATTTCCAATTAAAGTGTTTTTACCAGCATTTGAAACTCAGTATATCGAAGAATGGGAATCTTTGTGCAGACTTTCTGAAATCACCTTTGCTAACAATTAATTTCAGGGTCACAGCATCCACCAAGGAGCACTGGCCAGAACCCTTGATGCATCCTCCCCATCCCCCCTCCTCCAGCCCCTCAGACATGTTGACCGTATTCTCAGATATGTTGAACAGAGGACAACTCTACAGCCCATGTCTTCCCCTTGGACCTTTCTACTCGTTCCCCCTCTGTCTTCACAGGAAGCACTTTGTCTTGTATCTGATTTTTAAATCCAGGGCATGACACACAACAGTTGGAAGAGGGGGATGGGGAGGATGCATCAAGGGTTCTGGCCAGTGCTCCTTGGTGGACGCTGTGACCCTGAAATTAATTGTTAGCAAAGGTGATTTCAGAAAGTCTGCACAAAGATTCCCATTCTTCGATATACTGAGTTTCAAATGCTGGTAAAAACACTTTAATTGGAAATGTGAAAAGGGAGATTTTGTGTGTGTGTGAGAGTGAGTGTGAGTCTGTACATGCATATGTGTGAGTGTGCACATGTGTGTGTGAGTGTATATGCATGTGTGTGAGTCTCTGTGTATGCATGTGTGTGCATGTGTGTGTCTGTGTGAGTGTATGTGTGCCTGTGTGTGTATCTGTGTGTCTGTATAAAACTTAGGGTTCTGAGGTATGTCAGGTCTAGAGAGATGATTTTAGAATAATTAGCATGCAGATGATGCTGAGCTGTGGGAACCCACTGAATCTCCCCTGGTCCTGATTCAATGTGTATTTCTGGGCACTTCCTCCTCACTCAATTTGTCATTCACAAGGTGTGGTTGATTGAATGGCGGCCTCAGTGGTGCCTGTCCTAATCCTAGGAACCCATGGGTGCAACCTTATGTGGAAAGAGGGCCTGCACATCTGTGCTTGAGGGTCTGTGGGTACCCCTGTTCAGACTTGGGCGTAAGTGTTTCTTGTGTCCTGATTTTCCATCATTAGTTGCATTCAAAATTTCCCTGCGCATCTGTCATGGAGGCCACTGGTACATCTTCAAGGTCACTCATTTCCCCTTCTGCATCTCGTCACCACGGCTCCCACATAATTGCTTCCATTTCTGGAAATCTGACGAGCATCTCTCTCATGGTCTCCTTGTCTCTATTTAGCTTTTTTGCCACACTAGGTGTGATTTTACAAATGACCCTCCTCATGCTGTCCACCATGTGTGACGTATTTATGAACCCTGGGTGAGTTCTCACTGCTTGGTTTCTCTCCACATAATGAATTGAGTTTTCCTTCTCCTTTGGGTGTCTGATAATTTTTGATCGGGTGCTTGACAATGTTTTTCTTACTGGATGTTGGACATTTTTGTATTCCTGCTCCTGACGTGTGCTCAGGGAAGCAGTAAATTACTTGAAAAAGATTTGTTTCTAATTATTTTGAGTCTCCCTGTTCATAGTATCTTCATGGGATTACAGCAGTGCGTAGTCCAAGGCCAATTTTCCTCATACTGAGCAAGAGCCTCAGAGTCCTGTGGACCACGTGGCTCTGAAACCCCGTCATGGAGACAGGCACTACCCCAAGCCCTGGTGAGGACCTGGTTATTTCCTACAGTCCTCCAGACTCTTTCCCTGGGAGTGGCTGCCCGCAGCCTCCTGTGTCCACTGCTCAGTGTTCCACAAGTGGCTCAGGAGTTCCTGGATGGTCTGTGAATCTTCCCAGTGTCCTCATGTACCTCCAAGGCCGTGGGTCATGGTTTCAGGAGCAGCCATGGTCTCAGTGGCAGCCAACCCCCTATCCTCTGAGGAATTTCCCAAAGGAGACAGGGGTCTGCTGTGTGAGGCAGATCTTGCTTCAGAGTAAAAACAAATTAAACGAAACTCCCCAATCCCGTAAAGCACACAGTTCCTGAATCTTTCAGATTCTCTTCCCCACTCATGGGAGGCTGAACCCTGTGGTATGGGGTGGATGGATGAGCAAGGTACAAAGGGTCACTTGCTCCCAGGAGCCATGCCAGAACGGGTTCCTCCCCAAGGACCGGATGGACACGCTTCCTTGCCCAGGTGTTGTTCAAGGTCACAGCAAAAAGAGAGCACACTCTGGTGTTTCCAGCAGCCATGAGTTTTAAAAAACAAACCAAGAGCCCCAAACACCAAAGGCTGGAGGAGCAGGGGATGCGGGTTGTCCACGTTGTTGACAGCCAGGAGCCACCTAGAGGTGAGGCAGCTATGGCAGCTGCTGACTCACATGGCACCTGCCTTGGCTCACCTGTCAGGTGCCTCACTGCTGCAGTCTCTACTTAGCCCAGCCCTCACAGCACCACGCAGGGGCATCTCGTTATCTCATTAACGGGCTCCTCACGGGGGAGAGGTGTCCAGGCTTTGGCTGTGGGGAGCCACCCCTCCCAGCCAGGCTGTGTCTAACAGGACCACGCTCCTTCTGCATGCCTGGAACAGGGGCCCACGTGGGAGCATGGAGAACCCAGCCACAGATCTCTGCATAGACTCACTTTCATGTCAAAACCGCCCAGCAGTCTGTCAAATACAATACCCATCGCCAATCAAAACCGCCCAGCACCGCCTGCCGAGGGAAGTGCAGGCAGCCCGTCCACTGGAAAGCCTGAGACCCGTGTCAGACCGGTGAAAGGCAGATAGATAGATAGATGGATAGATAGATAGATAGATAGATAGATAAACAAAAGATAGGAGATAGATAACAAAAGACAGGAGGTGGGGTAGAGATAGAGAGAAAGAGAGGGCGCTCTCCCAGCCAGGGCTGGACCAGGCTAAAGCCAGAGCCAGGAGCTCCATCCAGATCTCCCACAGGGGTGGCGGGGGCCACCACCTGCTACCTCCCAGCATGCACACTGGCAGGAAGGCGGAATTGGGGGTAGCGATGGGACCTGAACCAGGCACTGCCATGAGGGATTCAGGAGTCCCAGGCAGCACCCTCACGGCTACACCAAGCCCCCCTTCCAGTTTGCTGTTAACACCTCCCCCTCTGCTTTCATGAAAACGTGCGTCGCTGCCCAAGACAGCAGCTGCAGGAAGCTGTGTCTGAGAGAAGGGCTGCCGGGCCACGGAGACCCCAGGCTGCAGCCTCACCAGGCCCCTCATCCACCACCATTGGAAAGCTCTTGAGGGCAGGGGTTACGGCAAATCCATTTTGTTTTCAAATATCTAAAGCAATAGCCAAGCAGGTTAAGTGCCTCATGAATATTCATGACTGAAAATTCACAGACTAGGGAGAGGAAGCAAGACGATTACCCTGGCCTGGCTTAGGAATGAGTCTGCAGCGGGCCGGTCCTGGTAAGGACTGGTTGCAAAGGAGACAGCTTTGGGCCGGCGCTGTGGAGTAGCAGGTAAAGCTGTCCTCTGCAGTGCTGGCATCCCATATGGGCGCCAGTTCAAGTCCCGGCTGTTCCACTTCCAATCCAGCTCTCTGCTGGGCCTGGGAAAGCAGCAGAAGATGATCCAGGTCCTTGGGCCCCTGCACCCACGTGGGAGACCTGGAAGGAGCTCCTGGCTCCTGGCTTCAGATGAGCCCAGCCCTGGCCATTGTGGCCATTCGGGGAGTGAACCAGAGATGGGAGATCTCTGTGTCTCTGCCTCTCCTTCTCTCTCTTTAACTCTGCCTTAAAAACAAAAGAAGATCCATTTCTTCTGATACTTGGTGTTGCTGAGCAATTTGAGTGAATATTTTTTTTAAAGACGCGTCCTCCAGTGGTCGGAGCAGGAGGAGCCGGGCTGTGACTCTCAGGTTTGCTTCCTTCAAGTCATCCCAAGGGCTCGGTCCCGTGCAGCTGACCCGGTGCCAGGTGCCAGGCGTCTGCAGGACAGCGCGGGGGCCTTCACCGGTGCAGCCCACTGCATCCGGAGCTCCCGTTCCTCATGCGGCCATGCGGCCACTGTCACTCCCCAGCCCTGGAGTCTCGAGGTTTCTGGGTAACTGTGGTGGCTTCGTGCTAGCGTGTCTCAGTCATCTTCATCGTGTGTGCGATGCGTGCACAGCCTGTGACTGAGACCAACGTCGGCGCTCCAGGGTCCCAGGGGACACGGCTCATCCGTCAGGCTGCTCCTGATCCGAGTTAGCGGCTGGAGTGATCCGGGCGCCAGGGGTCTGGGAGAAGGCGCCGTGACCTCATTGCCAGAGAGCTGAGGCTGTGGCAGTGGGGTGGGAACCGGGCTCAGGCTGCAGGCTGCAGGCTGCTGTGGCCGGGGGCCTGGCTCGGCCATCTCGGTGCCCACAGCGTCCTCCTCTCCTGGGGCTGTGCCCCTCGGGGGGCCACACGGGCCACGTCTAAAGTGAGGTGCTCTCCCCGTGTGCAGCCCCCGGCCTGGCTCCAGTTTGCTTAACCACAGAGAGGTCGAGCACCCATGAAGCTTGGTCTCCCGGCTCCAACACGAGCGCTTGCAGGGACTCTCCAGGCTTCCCCACTCTGTGGACGCTCGCGTGTCCCTCAGACATGGGCTTTGCCCACGCTCTCCGCCCGTTTTAAGGCCCAGGTTTGCAGGAGACCGAAGCCCACGTCTCCACAGGAGCCCGGCAGCGCACTGCCATCCTGGAGCGAGTGTGTTTGGGTCTCCCAGGCGCTGGCGCCAAGCAGCATGGCTCAGAGCCGGAGAAGGGCCTCTGTCCAGCC
The DNA here is from genome assembly GCF_051225735.1 of Oryctolagus cuniculus. Classification (NCBI taxonomy): domain Eukaryota; kingdom Metazoa; phylum Chordata; class Mammalia; order Lagomorpha; family Leporidae; genus Oryctolagus; species Oryctolagus cuniculus. The sequence goes on along the minus strand of NC_142871.1, from coordinate 1,128,515 downwards.
ACAGGGACCGAGGCCCAGAGGGAATGGGCTGCCGCCACCCCGCCCCCACACGGACCCCGGGCCCCCAGCGCCCTCCCACAGGAGCTAGCGTCCTTTCGAGAGGCAGTCGGTGCGTGTGAACAGAACCCGATGGCCGAGATCTTCACGTGCACACACGGACCAGCGCGGCAACCTCCTGCACAGCAACACCCGCACTTTAAATGCTTCATTCTGGGGCCCACCGAACTCTTAGAAACGCAAACATACTCAAATATATTAATATATTCAGCTTTGAAAGGGAAACTTGAAAAAAAGCAATTAAAATGAACATTACAGATTAGTGACACGGAAGGTGCTACGCGACATTACACAGGAGCAGCCAGAAATGCAGGGAGATACTTTATAAGACATTTTTTAGGAGATAAATTATGAGAGAGGTTAGGAGACATAGAGACAGGCTGTGGAACTCTAATGTATGTTTAAGCCGAGTCTGGAATGAAAGGAAGCGGGTAGAAGCCGCATTCTCAGAGTCAATACCAAGAATAACCAGAAACAACCAATAAAGGCCACGTCTGGACTTTGTGTTCAGCAAAACTTGAGAACCAGAGGCACGAGGCGGCCGCACACGCAGCTGGAGAAGAGGGGTATCTCCCAGGGACCCGTCACGGGCCTGCCGGAGACTTCTGAGCGGAGACGAAGGAGGGGAAGAGTGAAATAAGAGTAAAATGCTCCCAGTGCCAGGAGATGAGCAGGGAGCACAGCGTCCTGGAGCCGAGCCTGCAGAACAGGCGAGCCGGACCTGAGCCGGACTGAGCCGGACCGAGCCGGACTGAGCCGGACTGAGCTGGACCAAGCTGGACCTGAGACAGACCTGAGCCGGACCTGAGCCGGACTGAGCTGGACTGAGCCGGACTGAGCTGGACTGAGCCGAACTGAGCCAGACAGAGCTGCACCGCCTGCCCACAGGCCTGGGGAGTAGCCGTGCCGAGCCGCGCTGTTGGGAGAGGGAGGCCCAGGAGAGGGCTTCGCTGAGGAC